>NC_064644.1:332466017-332778079 GCF_023864345.2 Schistocerca serialis cubense | reverse complement strand
ATATAGAATGGTAGACTTGTAGCTTAAGAATGGTACCAGAAGAAATGCTTCGTTCATCAAATTATACATAGCCAAGCAATTGTAGTTGAGGATAATAAATTCGGAGAATTTGATGACGAATCGTATTCCGCATATTATTCCTTATACAATACAGAAAGTGTCCTGATGCTCGACATTGACTTAACATCCTTTTCACTTCTTTGGTTAATGATTACATCATACTGGCGTCGATTACGACACATAATAGTCATATGCAGTAAATTATTTAGTGTTCTTCCTTTAGGTATGACAAATACACTGGTTGATAATTTCTAAGGAACAGCTAGACTAGTTAACCATAGGCAATAATGGATGACATGAAACACAGTAACGGGGGGAGAGAAAGCAGGGTAACAGATATAAACAATGTTTATGCTTGATACAGGTCAGACTACCGCCATAAAGACTGATATCGGACACTCAGTGAGGAGTATGTCATCCTTGGCCATTAATGCACTTTTTGCACCTGTTACGCACAATGGCTACAAAAGTGTTGAGGCGTCCTTGGGAGATACTGCTCCATCCCTCTCTCAAGGCGGTTTTGAGGTATTTCACGTTTAGGAGAGACGGTGTTCGTTGAGCAGTATGTCTGCCAAGAGCATACCAGGCATGGGGTATAGGGTTTGGGCCAGGAGAGTATACAGAGAAATCCGTTAAGTTCAATATCTTGACTTTCCAGTGTGTCCGACACCTCAACATTCTGGTGTGAGTGGGCACTGTCTCGTCCGTAAAGAGCAAGTCAGGACCTACTACTCCCGTAACCATACGGATATGATCTAGAATAGTCTCCCTGCATTACCGCTGTGCTGTTACTTCGCACAAAGATATGCAGCGGTGTTCGGTCATTGTGCAAACGACTGCACACACCAAAACTCCTAGGCAATATCAGTGACGTTCATGAACATTCTGTGGTGTGTAACGTGTTCCCCTCTTTCTCCGCATTAACCTGTGGCCAGAATCACTTGTCACAGAGAAACAGGATTCATCGAATAACATGACTCCGGACCTCTGTTGCTGCCCCTAGCCAACGTGCTCCTTATACCAGCGAACGCTTTCTTGACCGACCGTGGCACGACTGTAGTGAGATGCATTTAACAGGCTTCTGGTCGTAGAAGATAGCCTGATTTAATCGCCGCGAAATGGTTCAGGGTAGAGGCACGGGCAGCGGTAGTGGCTGCAGGGTCTGCAGCGATCTACTTAAGAGTGAGATGTCTCTTTCTTTTCCCCTCTAGGGCTACGTATCGATCCTTTTTCGGTGTGGTGGTCCGCCTTCAACCACGGGCATGCTTTCGCATGGCATCTTCATCTTCAGCGGCCTTTTTTACTTGCTATACGACACATTTGTAGGCTCCCATCACTGTGGCCATAGTAGTGACACCCCGATCAGTTTAGAGCCTTCCATCTGCTCGTCCACTCAAATGATATCTCGAAGACGTGTTGCCGCACCACAAGCCCGAATGTCACGCTAATAGGTTCGACGACTACCTTCGTGAAACACCCTGATGCATGAACTATCCAATGCATCCAGGATATTCGTGAACAGGTTTCTCTGAAGTTAACCCGTCCCGACCTCCATATTTCCTTTTGCTATTATTGGCTGGGTGTTCCGCAGCATTTGCCGATTGCTCCATAGCAATTGCCAGTTATTCCTTAGCAAGTGTCAGTTATTCCTTAACAATTGCCAAGCAATATAATTAATCAGACTACTATTACTGAAGGCTACCGAGTGAATAATGTTCTTGATTTTCAATTTATCTAGAAAACTGA
Organism: Schistocerca serialis cubense; assembly: GCF_023864345.2. Taxonomy (NCBI): domain Eukaryota; kingdom Metazoa; phylum Arthropoda; class Insecta; order Orthoptera; family Acrididae; genus Schistocerca; species Schistocerca serialis. Next base: position 332,776,273 of record NC_064644.1, on the reverse strand, counting down.
AATCAGTGTTGATATCTCAAGCAGCGCATTACAAGCACGTCAGTTTTCAGACTCCTACGAATTTGAAGCTACGGCGCTCTTATTTTGTGTATCGGTAAATAATGAATCAAAAATCACATTAGACATTAAAACAGATCATACTTTTGTAGAGGATCACCAATATGTTCTAAGATTAATACAACTGCGAACAACACTCACGTTCATATCCTTGGCGATCTGTATGTCTATCTCGTACTTGTGGTAGGAGTCACACGCCACGTCGCCATTGCTGCCATCGGTGGTGATGTTCGGAATTGTGTGGAACATACGGTCGAAAATGCCCTCACCCTTTCCTGCAACACATATTGATCAACAGTTAAAACATTGTACAAAGAAGAATTATTAAATGAGGGTAATTATTTTGTTCTCCAGCCACCAGCCTACATTGAATATCACTCTGCACAGATTCTTCGCTCATGTATCTCGCGATACTATCGGTTAGAAAAAAACATATCATAAAATGTTTAGAATGATAACGCTATTTGGTTTTATTACAAGAATTCGGTTGGAGGAGTACTGGTGGATGAAATATATGCTACACCTCATGCATAGTCCACAAGCTACTGTATAGTGCGTGGCGGAGTGTACCCTGTACCACAACTAGTCATTTCCTTTAGTGTTCCATTCGCCAATAGTGTGAGGGAAAAACGACTATCTATATGCCTCTGTACGAGCCTTAAGCTCTCTGATCCTATCTTCGTGGTCCTTATGCGAAATGCACGTTGGCGGCAAAAGAATCGTTCTGCAGTCAGCTCCAAATGGTGGTACTCTAAATTTTCTCAATAGTGCTCCTCGGAAAGAACATCGCTTCCCCTGCAGTGAATCACATTTGAGTCCCGAAGTATCTGCATAATACTTACTTGTTGATAGAACCTACCGGTAATAAATCTAGCAGCCAGACTCTGAATTGTTTCCACGTCTTCCTTTAATCGGACCTGGTGTGGATTTCAAACACTCGAACAGTACTCAACAATGGATCGCACGAATGTCCTATATGTGGTCTCCTTTAGAGATGAATCACACTTTGTGAAAATTCTACCATTAAACTGAAGTCGATCATTCGCTTGCCTACTACATTCCTTACCATGCTCATTCCATTTCATACTACTCTGCAACTTTATGCCTGCATATTTAATCGATATCACTGTGTCGAACAACACACTACTAATACAGTATTCTAACATTACTGATTTGTTTTTGGTTTTCATTGGCATTAAATTACGTTTTTCTCCATTTAGAGATATCTGTCTTTCATCAAATCAACTAGAAATTTAATCTAAGTTATCTTGTATCCTCCTACAGTCAGTCAACGACGACACCTTCCCTTGCACCACAGTATCACCAGAAAACAGCGACGGCTGCTGCTTACCATGTCCGCCAGATCATTTGTGTATACAGAAAATAACAGCGGTCCTATTACACTTCCCTGGGGCACTCATAACGATATCCTCGTCTCTGATGAACGCTCGACGTTGAGGACAACATACTGGGTTCTACCACTAAAGAAGTCTTCAAGCCGCTCACATACGTCGCAACCTGTTTCGTATGCTTGTACCTTCGTTAACCTTGGCAGTCTGCCACCGTGAGAAATGATTTACGGAAATGTAGGAATATGGAACCCGCATGTTGCCCATCATTCATGTTTCACAAGATCTCATGCGAGAAAAGGGCAAGCTGAGTTTCGCGCGAATGATGCTTTCTAAAATCGTGCTGTTTTGTTGACAGAAGCTTTTCCCTCTCAAGGAAATTTATTGTGTTCGAACAGAGAATATGTTCAAGGATTCTGCAACAGACCGATGTAAAAGATATTGCTCTGTAATTTTGCACGTCCATTCTTTTACCCTTCTTATATACACTAGTCACCTGCGCTTTTTTCTAATAACTTGGAACTTTGAGCTGGGCGAGAGATTCTCAGTAAATCCAGACTAAGTAAGGGGCCAATGCTGCAGAGTACTCTTTGTAACCTCGAATTGGGATTCCATCAAAACCTGGCGACTTATTTGCTTTTCTGTGATTAGCTGTGGTAGGCACTCCCGAAGTGTTTGGATGTGAGGACAGCACACTGCAAAAACTCGTCGTTTGGCACGTTAAGTGAATGTCGACTCTGATGTTGTTTCAGGTCCTACGAAAGGTTTTCACATAGGTTGTAAGTTTATGTAGCAGTCCTGCCATTTCATTACTCTCGAAAGTTCCTCGCAGCAATTAGCCAGAGATTTAGAGAGACTCGACAATCAGCATCTTGGATGACAAGTTTGGTAATGTTACTATCATCGTTAATCTGACAAGGAATTCTGCAGAACTTTAATGTCCTGCAGTTCGATGGAGCCGTTCTGACTCTTCGATCTAGTTGCCTGGACCAGTTAACTAATTCCACGTCATTAAAACATGGGAAGGTCTCCCGGAGCTTGCAGCATTAGTGGCCTACGAAGTTACTCCAAAAGGCTTTCTATCGTTCGTGATGAACATGATGCCGTGCATCCATCATATACCAGCAGAAAATATTTTCATCAAAAGAAGTTTCCAGTCTATCATGGTCAGTTGTCAGCATATCTTTCTTCACCCTCTTTAAATGAAGCAGTTTTCTTGTGTGAATGAGTAATCGTCTCATGCGAGATACTATGCTTCCGATATCGGTACGATCGGACTGAACCCGCAAGGTTAGCCGAGAGTGCTAATGTGCCGCTTCCTGGACTCGGGTAGGCGCGCTGGCTCCAGATCGAATCCGCCCAGCGGCTTAACGACGGAGGCCGGTGTGCCGGCCAGCCTGGATGTGGTTTTTAGGCGGTTTTCCACATCCCGCTAGGTGAATACTGGGCTGGTCCCCACGTCCCGCCTCAGTTGCACGGCTCGCAGGTATCTGAACACATTCACACTATTCCATGGATTACACTAGACACAGACAATTGGGGTACACTAATTCCGTCCCAGGGGGTACGGTGTGGCGGCAGGAAGGGCATCCGGCCACCCCTTAAATTAACCTTGCCAAATCCGTTTAACCTTGCCGACCCTGCGTCATTGTGGGAAAAAGGCACAAGCAAAAGAAAGAAAAGGAAAACTGTTCCGTCCGTACTATTCGTTCTCCAACAGGTCCAGAATGTCCAGCACTGGCTTTAGATGGCAATTTCTGTTCCAGAGCAAGAAGAGTTTCACACCAAAGACAGAAAAAGGGCTGTTTGTTCCTTTACCTCACGTTCAGCGTACGACATCAGTTCTGACCGGAGTTCCGTCTAGACCGTTTTGTTTACCACTGTCGCTTAATCCGTCGAAAATTAAGGCAATAGTCAAACTATTCCCATGTCTGAAGTTACTGCGTTCACTGCTATTGCTGTGCGGCGTCGTAATACGCCCAAACCAGCTGAAAGGGTGGCACATAAGCGGTGTCGTTCACAACTCTCCACAAAAAAATCGCAAATCTTGAGATCATGCGACCTAGGAGGCAAAACTACTTTTGTTGCCGTGTTATCGTCATCGCGACTCAACACAAATTGTGTAACAAACGAGCGAGCGAACTAGATAGCTGACCACAGTGACCCCTGCCGGTATCGACACGACATGAACTGGTACCTTACAGCTGGCGCCAAAGTGATCTTTTACTTTCGATGCGAAAGTTAAAATTGACCCCAAGTTTCAGCCTTCATTCACATGAAAGATGGAGTGTTGTGAAATAAGATGCATCTTTTGAAACAGCTTGTAGTTTGTAATGATTTGCCAGTTGACTTCCCTGCTTCCTTCATTTAAGGTAGAAATCCGTTTTATTTTTGCATCATGTGTACATTACACCCAAGGTTATACTCGACTAACGAAACAAACATTGTGCTATATACTTGTCATAATGTTTCCCCTGTTCCACCTCGTTCAAAAGCATCACAAGATATTTTAGTTGCAATACGATCCACAACTGTCAGCAATTTACGGATAATAAAATTTCCTGCATACTTTCAATAATTTATTTGATTAAAATATCCATTTGTTTTTCAGTCACTACTGCGCAGTATCAGCTAGTGGACTTTTTGAAACACATCAAATGCAGATACTTGCGTCACAGTACAATCATTCATCAAGTCACACATTAGTAAAAACCATAGCTGGTTGAACAGACTTCACAGTTATTGAAGATAAGACAATGTCATCCAGTCCGTATGCTGTAGTTTTCCCTTTCACGAATAATATTAATTAATAATATTTGTAGTTATTAGGTTTTCTCTGTTTTATTCATCACTCACATCATTCTCATGTTTCGTATATCTATTTGAGCTCCACGTAATTCCACTACTCTTATTCCGAATGACTCATGAACGTACTGGCCCAACTAGACTCAAACAACTCTCTGAATATAAGTTCGCGTTCTCGATTGAAGAACTTACGTTGGCAACATTACAATGTCCCATCCAATGGAAGTCCGTGCGGCTATCAAAGAACTTGGCCCCGGTAGATATTAAACAATTACACCAGTTTCTGCCTCATAAACAGCCATTTCATATAACATGTAATTCGCATGAATAACGTCTGTCGTTGTACGTGCGCGAAATCGATCGTGCTTTTCGATTTGTCTATTTTTTTGAGTAAGAAATTTTATATCTGGAGTAGCTACTATTGCCACCAAATGTCTGCAGGTGTTGATTCAGATCAATGTCTCCATGAACTTCGCAATATTCATGCACTTAAAATGTCTTACTGAGAAAAACTATCACCTTGACAAACTGCACATGAGAAAGGTCTTCCACGGCATTTCTGTCTTTTAACACACAAGAACATGCTGGTGCTTAAGCGTAGGTAATACCGAATGTTTCAGGCGCGAAGTCAAAGAGTTCTTACCGCCTTCATTCCAGGCGCCCTCCACCTGGTAGGACGCGGTGGCAGCTGCGAAGATGAAGTCCTTGGGGAATTTGTTGGGAGGTCCTCGTGCTCCAGGTCTTCCCGGGCGACTCAGGACACCGGCTGCCAAAAGAAAGAGCCGCCATGAAATGAAATAATGTAATTTCTGAGTCGGTTGCAATTAGGCTTTTAAATAATTTCAGTGGCGACAAGTGAAAAGTTTCTCCAGACCGGGACTCGAATCTGGATGTCCCGTTTCTCGCGAGTAGTCGGTTTGACTGTCTCAGCTATCCGTACACAACTCCGGTCCCACCCAAATTCCCATCTTGCCTCACACTACTGATGTATCGACCTTGTCCGTCGTACTCAGTGCTCGACGGCATTGGCTGCAGTCCCCCAAGAGTTCAGGAGAGAGAGATATCTTATGTTCGTCTAGCCGTATATGCATTTGTATATGGCTGGTGTCTGTTCTTTCGGACATGCCAGGAATTTTCACTTTTCACCAGTGAACTTATTTCAGTGCTTAATTGCAGCAGAGTCAGAAATTATTTCAACCCATTTCATTTCATCATGTGTATGTATTCGCCTCCCGGTAGCTGAGTGGTCGGCGCGAGAAAATAACAATCCTAAGGGCCCGGGTTCGATTCCCGGCTGGGTCGGACGTTTTCTCCGCTCAGGGACTGGGTGTTGTGTTGTCCTAATCATCATCATTTCATCCCCATCGACGCGCAAGTCGCCGAAGTGGCCTGAAATCGAAAGACTTGCACCCAACGAACGGTCTACCCGACGGGAGGCCCTAGTCACACGACATTCACATTCGTTCATCATGTATATGTCTGCAGATCGTGGTCTAGTGCCTAGTGTTGCTGCCTCTGGATCACGGGGTCTCGGATTCGATTCCCGGCCATGTTAGGGATATTCTCTGTCCGGGGACTGGGCGTTTGTGTTGTCCTCATCATTTCATAATAAATCATCATTAATGACTGTGGATAGATTGGACTGTGTAAAAATTGGGACTTTGTACGGGCGCTAATGACAGAGCAGTTGAGCGCATTACGAACCAAATATCATCATCATGTATATGTACGGCTGCAGAATCATGTCCTAAAGAACAGGCACCACACATAAATGGATGTACAGAGGGCGTTCAGTAATTAATGCAACACCTTTTTGTTTTCTGAAAGCAGGTTGGGTTTATTCAGAATTCCAGAACACCATATTATTTGTCACTATTTTGGCTACAAAACCCTATTTTTCAACACAATCTCCGCTCAATGCGACGGCCTCACGTCTCCTTACTGGGAGGGGCTGTACGCCCGCGTGGTACCATCTACTGGTCGAGGTCTCAGCCAACGCCTAGCTCCATCAATAACCTCGCAATCATCCACGTACTGCTTCCTGCGGCGTGCATCATTCATTCTGCCAAAGACTTGGAAGTCTGAAGCTGCGAGATAAGGGCTGAATGTTGGATGAGGATGAACAGTCCAATGAAATTCTGTGAATTCCTCTCAGACGCACAGACTTTTATGAGGAATTGCGTTGTCATTGAGAAGGAGAATTTCGTTTGCTTTATGTGGCGGCGAACGCGCTTCAGTTTCCTGACGGTAGCACAGTTGCTTACGGCCGACCGGCACGCGGGAGGTCAGATTATGGCGCCCTTGTTGCGATGATGACAGACGCCTCAGCCGGCCGCTGTGGGCGAGCGGCTCTAGACGCTTCAGTCCGGAACCGCGCTGCTGCTAAGGTCGCAGGTTCGAATCCTGCCTCGGGCATGGATGTTTGTGATGTCCTTAGGTTAGTTAGGTTGAAGTAGTTCTAAGTTCTAGGGGACTGAAGATCTCAGATGTTAAGTCCCAAAGTGCTTAGAGCCATTTGAACCATTTTTGAACAGACGCCTCGTCCACCGACTCAACATGCTTTTGCTCACTGCCACGTCTCCGTAATCATTCTATAAGCGCCTATGGATATCTCCACTGCTCTGGTTTTCCACCAAAAGAAACTCAATGACAGCTCTCTGCTTGGAGTACACCTTCTTCACAGACGCCATTTTGAAGGTTACGTATAGCGCCGTCACCTATCGGATATTCATGAAGCTATAGAGGCTGAAGCGGGAGTATTCCACGATGACCAACAACAAATTCTACATTTTTTTTCCAACGAAAATTGTCCAATGAAAAGATGTAGTGCACTACTTATTGAACCCCTCTCTTATATCAGGTTTCATAGCCACAAGATTCCTTCAGTGCGTATGCACTTTTTCTCCTAAACTCTTGCTGGACTCCAGCGATTGCTGGTGAGTACTGAGTATAATGGACGGGGACCAGAGCGTCAATAGTGTGCGCCGAGATGGGAATTTGGGTCGGACTGTAGTCGGGTCCGAATCGCCGAGATGGTCAAGGTGACCATTCACGCGAATCGGGAAATCCGGGTTCGAATCCCACTCTGGAACAAATTTTCACTTGCCACCATTGAAATTATTTCCGTGTCTAATTGCTGCCGAGTCAGAAATCATTTCATTTTATTTCCTCATGTATACGTATCCGAAAGAATACACCACACTTACACAATTCTGATTAACTATCTTTTTTCTCCCAAGGCAAACCATTACGTATTGGGAGTCCAAAATAACACTGGCCTAGAATGATTTTTCATAAGTGTGACACGAAACAAGTTAGTTTTGTAAATGAGCAAGAGAAAAGCTCTTTAAAGAAGGAGTGAATATTTTCAGCGTTGACAACCCGAAGATTTTTCTCGGGATGCTGACTGTTCTTTGCATCAGATAACTCATTAACTGGTGCATGTGCTTTTGGTTCTGTATCTTATTGTTCCTTATATTTTTGTTTTTATTAATATTAGGCTTGTTGTCGTATTGGTGCAGCGCGTCGCCGGGGTGGTTGCACAGTGCAGTCGGTCAGGATGCATCTGTAATAACCTACTATATGACCCGTAGGAATGTGACACAGAGATTGTGAATAAACTGAACTGACAGACACAAACCATCTTGAGAAAGCCTACTTCCAAAGTTTCCAGAACCGGCTTTAAATGATGGCTCTAGGAGTATTCGCGTATAAAACTTCACTCACGCAGGAGCATCGTATGATATACCATCGTTTGACCGGCCCACAGACTCCTGTATGGAGGACTAAGAAATAGGCATTCCTGGCGCTGAGAAGCAGCTGAAAGAGTTGATAACAAATAAATCGCCAGGTATGGATAGAATTCCAGTTCCATTTTACACAGAGTACTTTGCGGCAGTAGCCTCTTACTTAGCTTGCATGTATCGCGAGTCTCTAATCCAGCGTAAATTCCAAAGCGACTGGAAACAAGCGCATATGGCCCCTGTATATAAGAAGGGTAAAAGAATGGACTCGCTTTTTCCTTTCCTTGTCTGTTTCTTCGTCGCCTTTCTTCCGCGTGGAGATCGTGTCTGTGCGAACTTCAGGCGTTTGTCAATAGTTCAAGTTTGGAAAATTGGCTGTTCATTACAGGCGTCCCGCAGGGACCGCTCTGTGGCGTGGGTGATATATTCTCTTGTGCTATAGCGCTTGACACGAAGAGGTTCCTTCATTTTGGAGAACAGGTCGTAATCGCACTCACTAGACCCCGCCCCCTGAAGGTCCCGTGTTCAATCCTGGGAAGGTGCAGGGACTTTTCCTCTTTGCAGCTATCCAGGACGGCCCCAGCTCCAGTCAACCTTCTATCAAATGCAGTCCCAGTATAGACTTTACCTTTTTTTAGTATTAAGCTTTGTTAAGCATGCAGACTATTCGGTACAGAGTGAATATAGTGAGCAACTTTGCTGTCTCCTACCAAGTAATTTCCCAGTCTGTGTGCAGTCTTAATTATTTCGAATAACTTTGGTTGTTGTCAAGATATCTTTTACGTGGGCGTTCATGAGGGTGGCGTCCAGTGGCTCTTATGTTGCTTTCCTGACGGTCCTATTTGATCTTGTTCGAATGGCATTCCATTACAATAGTTTTACTTTAATCTTTGCTACTGTGTATGGTCCCTTGTGTAAATATGTATGTTAATCATTATGTGGTATTCTCCAGTCCATACATTTCCTTTGAGATTTTAAGTCGAACATCATTAGCCAGTTATCTAGTGGACTAAACAGTTTCTGGGCATCCCAATCAATCTTTAAAAGTTCGCTCAAAGAACTGTGCTATGACGAAACCGGATATTATACACCAGCTACCAATCTTGTCTTTATGGAAATTTTTGGAAATTTCTGTTAAGGTCTTATGGGGCCAAACTGCTGAGGTCATCGGTCCCTAAGCTTACGTACTACTTAATCTAACTTAAACAAACTTACGCTAAGGACAAGACACACACCCGTGCCCGAGGGAAGACTCGAGCCTCCGACGGGGGGAGCCGCCCGGACCGTGACAAGACGCCTGAGACCCCGCGGCTACCCCGTGTGGCTTATATCTGTGCAACAGCTGTCTAACGTAGTGACTGAGAAGTTGCCTAATCTAGTGATTTCTTATGCATAAGTGCGTGTATTCTGAGTTTATGTATCTTTCCAGGGTTAATCAGGAAAAAACACTTTTCGGATCCATTTTATTTTGACCACCTTATAAATCACTGTGATATAAGAGCATTCATAAGTACTGTCGTAGTTTATTTATTTAAGGTATCGTGCTCTTGAAAAATCATAAGCACATGAACAATTACAAAAGAAGAAATTATAAACAACCGGTTAAATGAACAAAAGGGAAAAAAAAACTCCGAGTTAGTGGCGAGGTTTTCCAACTGCTTTAGTGGCAATTAGATGCGTTTCTTTAGGGATTCGGTGAGAGGATGTAGTGGGCAGTCCTGAACAAAACGTGGCGTCGTGTGGTCCACCTCAATGCAACCTCCGCGTTGAGAGTCTCAAATTTCTCCGACTGTGGAGAGTAGCAGTTGTTCTGCCCGGTCCCACACGTGGTGCACTTCAGTCTGCAACGGATGTCACGAGGAAGACCGAGGCCTGGAAGTTTGATGGCTGAGTTCTCGACTCGCAGGAAGTCTTTTTCTTGTTTGAAGATGATCGCTCTGTTTCTCGGCCAGCATGCTCTGGAACTTCTGCCTCCTCAAGTCCCGAACTCCGCAACCTGCCGAAAACTGCTATTACCGCGAGTAAACGAATTCCGCAACCAACAGCAATTCTGTGATTTTATCTTGCCAGCACCCCACAGTCAATAACCCATATTGTAGGAGTGTTACAGTATTAAGCTAAAGAATACTACGACTTTTTTTACGAAATTATATAATGAACTTCGGTTGCTAGCACTAACTACATGGGCTGGATAAAAAGTAGTGGCGACGCTACTATAATGCATACCAGACTTTATTAGCAGGCATTCACCATATTACGCGCCCTCAGTATGATCACCCCGCATCTCGTTCACCTTCCCCTACACAGGTGGAAGGCGCCGTACACCATTAGCGCGCCCATTTCCGTCGATGCCGGCAAGGAACGGGCTGTGGCACGGATGATGTACTCTCTTGCGGTGAACGAAGAGGTTACTTCATTTTGGAGAAGAGTTCGTAATCGCACAGACTCATTTCGGGTGAATACGGTAGGTGTTCCAGTATTTCCCATCACCAAGTACGCAGGAACTCATGCAAGAGGTTCGCTGTGTAGCATCGCGCATTACCATTAAGGATGATGGGATGCAGTGCCAGAAAGTTCAAATGGTTCAAATGGCTCTGAGCACTATGGGACTTAACATCTACGGTCATCAGTCCCCTAGAACTTAGAACTACTTAAACCTAACTAACCTAAGGACATCACACAACACCCAGTCATCACGAGGCAGAGAAAATCCCTGACCCCGCCGGGAATCGAACCCGGGAACCCGGGCGCGGGAAGCGAGAACGTCACCACACGACCACGAGCTGCGGACGTGCCAGAAAGTGCACCCGTTTTCTGCTCAATGCCGGACGAATGTGAGGTCGCAAGAAATTTCAGTATTAGGCTGTCGTGACAAACTGTTAGCGCTGGAGGTGGCCTCCAGCACTTTCAGATGGTACACACTGCAACCGACTCAAACACAGTCGTCGCCGCTCACTGCATACTTAACTGGCCTGCTACTACCCTCTACGGACAGCGCGCATGCCATTTAAAGCACATCCTTCATGTTACGGTAGTGTTGCCACTACTTTTTATCCAACCCTCGTATAACATTTAAACTTGGTACGAAACATACTTCAATAATTACTCTTTTCAAGTTACGAACAAAAGTGTATTACTGTGAGATGATTCAAACAAAGAGATAAAACTTTCACACGAACTATTGGTTCCCAAAGAGCACAGAAGTCATTGCCTCCCCAGATATATCTACACTCTCTTCTGCATGAGGGAAAATTGCGGAACTGAGATACGGCGGTTAATACACATTTCCTTGACTTTTCCTGAGTTGTGCAGTTCATGTTCGTCCTAGCTAAAGGTCTCAAAACTCCTGTTAACAGACTTATAGTGGTTCTCCAGCATGGTTGACAAGATTTCAGTGGGATTATAGAAACTTTCTGAACGATATCTTGATTTGGGAGCTTCTGATTTTTCTGTACTACAGTCCATAATCGAGCGGGAGCTTGATGTAGTTCTGTACGGGGTGTAGTGATATTATTTAGCATCGTGAGCTACTGAAGAGGCGTAGGCAGAGACTTGGAACATTGCACTGTTCTTGTCGATGCTGAACATCGTCTAGGTGAGTGTGGAAGCTGTTAAGCGGTACAGCTGAACACTGTTCAGCTGAAGAATAAAGTAAAGCAAGTGCTCTTGTTTTCAAAATGTCTGTGTCGCTCTCAATGAAGTACCAGTTATATTTCGCAATATATTATTGTGGCTCCGCACTTTTGCCGTTGATTTCTGAAGATGGCGTCGTTAGATAAGTGTGAAGTACAGGTACTTTGGACGGTTTGTTTGATCCTGTTCTGTCACGATGTTTGAAGGTGAGTCGTGACGAGTTTCCATGGTGAGGGCAGAGACGTTTTTACTTTTGCATGCTTGGCCAAGCTTCTTCGTACCGTGGTAGCCGAAAGATAAAGAAGTTGCGCCATTGAGCTCTCACATTACCGCGTGTCCTCCAGCTGCTGGTGTGTACGAGATCTGTTCAAAAAATTCCGGAACATTCGTAATTTCGCCCCCAATGGTTTGTTGGAGTGAAAAGAAATTTGCATCCTTGCACAATCTTGTGTTTAATGTGTAACTGCTGGAAGTTTCACTGTTTTGTGTGTGTTAGTAACTGTTCAGCGCTGTCTTGAGTGGAACGCTGTGTCACACATTTTGCGAATTTCGAGATGGCAGAGTTAGAGGCGCAACGAGTCTTCTTTAAATTTCGCGTGAAACTCAAGAAAACCTTTACAGAGACGCACGAAATGATGCAGGAAGCCTTCGGTGATGAGTGTTTAAGCCGCCCTTGGTGTTACGAATGGTTCACAGGGTTTAAAAATGGCCGGCTGCAAGCTACAGATGAGCCTCATCCAGGACGCTCTTCAACATCTACCAACGACACTGATGTGAGGAACGTCATCGAAATTGTGCATACCAAGCGAAGACGGACAGTCCGAGAGATTGGAAAAGAATGTAACATTTCAATTGGATCGAGTTATGAAATTGTGACACAGCAACTTGGAATGCAAAGTGTTGCGCCAAGTTCGTCCCAAGGCTCATGAGTCAAGACCAGAAAGACCATCCCCTCTCAATCTGTGAAGAGCTTTTGGATCGCGCAAATGGGAACGAGATGTTGCTTAAGAGAATCATAAATGGTGATTCGACATGAGTCTACGGTTATGGTGTTGAGACCAAGGTTCAATCTCCACAATGAGTCGGGACAGGTTTTCCAAGACCAAAAGAAGCTCACCAGGTCAAGTCAAATGTCAAAGCCATTTCAAGGATTAGCTCATCATGAATTCTTGCGAAAGGGACAACCTGTTAATTGATGGTACTATTGGGGCGTGTTGGGACACATGTGAGAACGAAACGTCCTGAAATGTGACAAGACAGTTATGGCAATTGCGTCACGATAACGCATCCACATATTTATCACTGTTGATGCGTGACAGTTGCACAAAAAGCGAAACTGCAATGCTGCCTCATTCTCCGTACTCTCCAGAACGGGTCCCTGTGAACTTTTTTTTTTTATTTCCAAAGTTGAAAACCCCCTTGAGAGGACGAAGGTTTGCAACGATAAACGAGATAAAAGAAAATCCGCAGACGGCGCTTCACACGATCCAGCAAGACGCTTACCAAGACTGCTTACGAAGTGGAAACGGCGTTGGGAACGACTTATCAATTGTGGAGTAGAGTATTTCGAAGTGCATGCACAATGAGTAAAAGGTAAGTGTAGAAAAATTTTGTGAACTAACTTCCGGAATTTTTTGAACAGACCACTTTGCTACGTCTTTAGGGTTGTGGAACTTACGGAGGGAGTGTTTCATGGAAAAAGATGTGTTTCAAATCTGCTGTGATGATACTTCTGCAGTAGGAATGTGAGAAAATTCCAAATGAAACTGCTACGGTACATCCTAAACATTGTCTGTGGATAACATGGAGTTGTCGCTTTAGCGTTTGTTCACATTTCTCATATGCAAAATAAAATACTTAGGACTTGGTTGAAATAGTAATTTCTTCCTTTCTCCAAACTCGTGCAGAATGATGCACAATTACTGTCGCTGTTCCACTAATGAGCCTGTCTATCTCCTTTCTGCTAGAGATGTTATCAGAAATGATCATTAACTTTGAGGACCATACTAGTAGTTTAATCAACTTTCCATAGCATAATGACGTTCTCCTTTGTTAGTGTTGACGTTCAGTCTTTATGATTGACAGGGTTGGCCTAATAACGAGATTAGCTCTTGAAGCTCTTCCTCAGTGTCTGTAATGGAAACATCATCAGCATACAGCAGTTCTCTGGCAGTTAGATGTAAATGTTACGTCGCGGACTTTATATAATTGCAATTATTAAAGTTTTCCGGGGTTTTAGCGGTGAGTGGAAGGAAGTTCTAGATGAATACAAAGAGACACTATGTCCTGTCTATAGAAACCTCGACACCTTCTGAAAATATCCACTCGATACTGCAATGAAACAATGAGCTCAACTAGAAAATCCATTCGGATGTACACTACAGGCCATAAAAATTGCTACACCAAAAAGAAATGCAGATCATAAACGGGTATTCATTGCACAAATATATTATACTAGAACTGACATGTGGTAACAGTTTCACGCAATTTGGGTGCATAGATCTTGAGAAATTAGTACCCAGAACAAGTACCTCTGGCCGTAATAACGGCCTTGATACACCTGGGCATTGAGTCAAACAGAGCTTGGATGGCGTGTACAGGTACAGCTGCCCATGCAGCTTCAACACGATACCACAGTTCATCAGGAGTAGTGACTGCCGTATTGTGACAAGCCAGTTGCTCGGCCACCATTGACCAGACGTTTTCAGTTGGTGAGAGATCTGGAGAATGTGCTGGCCAGAGCAGCAGTCGAACATTTTCTGTATCCAGAAAGCCCCGTACAGGACTTGCAACATGCGATCGTGCATTATCCTGTTGAAATGTAGGGTTTCGCAGGGATCGAATGAAAAGTACAGACACGGATCGTAACACATCTGAAATATAACGTCCACTGTTCAAAGTGCCGTCAATGCGAACAAGAGGTGACCGAGACGTGTAACCAATGGCACCCCATACCATCACGCCGGGTGATACGCCAGTAAGGCGATGACGAATACACACTTCCAATGTGCGTTCACCGCGATGTCGCCAAACACGGATGCAACCATCATGATGTTCAAAACAGAACCTGAATTCATCCGAAAAAATGACGTTTTGCCATTCGTGCAGCCAGATTCGTCGTTGAGTACACCATCGCAGGCGCTCCTGTCTGTGATGCAGCGCAAGGGTAACCGCAGCCATGGTCTCCGAGCCGATAGTCCATCCTGCTGCAAACGTCGTCGAACTGTTCGTGTAGATGGTTGTTGTCTTGCAAACGTCCCCATGTATTGACCCAGGGATCGAGACGTGGCTGCACGATGCGTTACAGCCATGCGGATAAGATGTCTGTCATTTCGACTGCTAGTGATACGATGCCGTTGGGATCCAGCACGGCGTTCCGTATTACCCTCCTGAACCCACCGATTCCATATTCTGCTAACAGTCATTGGATCTCGACCAACGCGAGCAACAATGTCGCAATACGATAAACCGTAATCGCGATAGGCTACAATCCGACCTTTATCAAAGTCAGAAACGTGATGTTACGCATTCCTCCTCATTACACGAGACATCACAACAACGTTTCACCAGGCAACGACAGTCAACTGCTGTTTGTGTATGAGAAATCAGTTGGAAACTTTCCTCATGTCAGCCATCGGCGCCAACCTTGTGTGAATGCTTTGAAAAGCTAATCATTTGCATATCACAGCATCTTCTTCCTGTCGGTTAAATTTCTCGTCTGTAGCACGTCATCTTCGTGGTGTAGCAATTTTAATGGCCAATAGTGTAGTTTAATAGCACGGAAAATTTTAGTAACTGTTTTGCATGGTCACATTAAAGGTTTAATTTTATGACTTAAATGTTTAATATTGAAATATATGTCGTTTTACTTTGTATGTAGGCACTGCCCGACGCCATAATTTTCATAATCCACTAAGGCATTGCTGAACAATATTCTGGGTAGTGACTGCGTAGTACACTGCGTGACATCTTAGTCTGTGTTAACATCTTCTGATGCTTCTCATCAAATATTTAATTGTCTTCTGGCAATGACATTTAACTATACTCGATTTTCTCAGACATGTGCTACTGGTACAGATGAAAGAAATTGAAAGCTTCACATTAAAGAGTCGCCTTTCAATTTATTAATTACATGTGAGTTCTGAGTAGATGAGCTGCTTGCACGTCCAATGGAACACTGCATCGTTCTTCTTAACGACACAGGCACCGCAATATCGTATTTGTCTGCCGATACCAGGCAGCGACCGAGCGACGTGGCGCAATGGTCAGCACACAGGACTCTCATTGGTAAGGGCAATGGTTCAAACTCGCGGCTGGCCATCCTGATTTAGGTTTTCCGTGTTTTCCCTTAATCGCTCCCAGCGAATACGTGGCCTGTCTCTAAGGACCTCGGTGTCGACATGGCGTTAAGCCTAATCTTCCTTCCTCTAGGCGCGGACTTTCAATTAAAATGTTCTTCCCTGTACGAGAATTACATAATGCGTATACGATTATAGATTGCGACGTAGGAACGACGACATATTGAAGGTTAGGTCTGGCTGCGAGTCGTACACGGATAGCCAAACCGGTTAAGGCGACCATTCCTCGTAAAGTGGGAAATCCGGGTTCGAGTCCCGGTCAGGCACAAATTTACACTATCGTCATTCCATTATACATCTGATGGTTGTTCGTACTTGCAACTTCATGTACAATGATCAGCCAGAACACTATGACAACCTACACAATAGCCAGTAAATCCACCTTTGGCATGGATAGTAGCAGCGACGTGTCATGGCATGGAGTTGGCACCACACAAGTCATCTAATTCCCAGAAATTCCGGGGAGGAGGAAGCGATGAGCTCTGACGCCTCATTCAATCACATCCCAGATGAGTTAGATCGGGTTCATATCTGGCAGTTTGGTTGAAACTCACCACTATGTTCCTAGAACCATTTCTTCTCATTCCTGGCCTTCTGACATGGCGCATTATCTTGTCGAGAAATGCCGCTGCAGTCGGGAAACATAATCGTCATGAAGGGGTGTACGTGGTCTGCAACCAGTGCCTTGCACGAACTCCACTGGACCCATGAGTGCCCAAGTGAATGTTCCCAGCTTGTCTCCACCCCGCAGTAAGGTGCTGTTAACCTGGAAGACGACCCATTCGTGCCCTCCCATCGGTTTGATGAAGAACGAATAGTGATTCATCAGACCATGCAACGCTCTGCCGCTGCGCCAACGTCCAGTCCCGATGGTCACGTGCCTATTTCAGTCGTACTTGCCGATGTCGTCAGCTGCGGAGGACCATCATTAGTAGTATTCGGCGCATTATGTGTTCAGACACACTTGCACTCTGCCCTGCATTAAAGTCTGTTGTTAATTCCACCACAGTTAACCGCCTGTCCTTAGTTACCAGTCTGCCCAGCATACGACGTCCGACATCCATAATGAGGGGTGGCCGCCCAACCCCACGATGTCTGGTCGTGATTTCACCACGTGTTGAAGACAGTCACCACAGCACTCCTTGAACACCCGACAAGTCCTGAAGTTTCCGAATTTTTTGTGCCGAGCCTCTGGGCCATCACAGTCTGCCCTCGGTCAGACTCAGATAGATCGCACACCTTACCCATTCTATAAACGACCAGTACGCTCGCTGATACTACATGTACCGTGCTTTTGTCTGACTAGCAGTCATTCCTGGACAGGTGATGCTACTGTCGCCTGAAGGGTTTATATCGATAGTAGGCCGCTGGTCATAATGTTCTGGCTCATCAGTGCACGTTTCATGTGTTCTGTACTTGGGTTGCGATTGTAAGCCACTTTGGCTGGTAAACTGAAGATATGTCTGTATGTGACACTTTCGAGGTAGAGTGAGCTGGCCAATGGCAGACCTGCATGGCTGATTTGCATGGCGATAGGGCATTTTATTTCTATTTCCTCCTCTTTATAGACGGCTTGTGTTTCTTGCTTTTCGGTGCTTGTCGGAGATGTCTTATGGACGTTGTGTACTGAGCTGAGGTTACTTTGCGATAACCATTCTCTAGCTGCAAACTACGATAATTTTGGTGAGATCGCTGCATGCTCGTGTAGCTTGGCGTAACTTTTTCTTTTTTTTTCAGCGCTTTCATGTTCTTATAGGTACCTACAGTTGTATCCAGATTTAACTTCTGGTGCTCAGAGAGATAGATCTGGCCCATGCTTTTGGCACGTATCGGTAATTCAGTTATCCACTTGTGAGGTTAGTGTACAGGCTTCGTTACTTTCCCACTGATTTAATGTTGTTCAAAGTATTCTAGTGTGTATGAAATTTTGTTTATTGTGATTTTCATACACTGTCAAGTCCACATCCATTCGTTTCACCATAGCACACACTTATTCTGTCAGGTTCAACATCTGAATTTAGTTCCTGACATATTTATTGTGTATTAATGATGCCAAATCCATATTATCTTTCCAATATTTTCAAACCCACTGTCCTTATCAACTAATCCTCAATACTCATCAGTATCTCCTCTGCAAATTTTCCTTTGCTTAACTTCCCTTCTATCAACCTTCTGCTTATAAGTATTCCACCTCTGAGTCATATTTCTTGCCAAAATTATCACTACAGTAGCAACAAATTTCAGTTTTCCAAATTCTGTCCTAGGTGCTCACCTTTATTGATTTCAGACTTACGTAACTATTTTAGATGTATAGATTTTCTCGATTCTGCCTGTGAAAACCCCTTAATTGTGAATGTTTCTCTCCCATACACTGGTTCCACACAACTTCATTATGAGATATAATTTGTTTAGGTTCCCCCAGTCCCTATTTTTAAAAATTTTGCCACGTTCTACATCAGAACAAAACTGATTTGCACTTTCATTTTTCCAGATCTGATGAAGACCCAATCTTTCCATAAACATAACTCCTGATTCATCATTCATATCTTGTGCAAAATAATTCTTGCTTCAAGATGTAAATTTACTGTAATACATTTGCTTACACCTGTGAAAATGTAACCACTGGGTGTCTGCATCACAGGACACCCCACATTTCCAGACACACTCCGTAATTGTAAATTACTTATTCTACTGTTCTTCTGGCTAACTCCGCTATTATTCGTAACAAATTTTACTTCATTAATATTTAATGTGACATTTACAGTTCCTGCAACAAAACATCATTATCTGCAGCTATATTCTGCACATCAGTCGGTGCCACCAAAAACATCTGATAAGGGACCATTGCGTCTTCATGATTAATTTCACACTAAAAAAATCTGCTACCTTAAATTACAGCTCAATTTGTCACTTCACTTATCTCTACAGATTTTGACTCATCATTGCTAGCCACAATCTCTTCCTCTACATCAGCCAGACTTATCCTCATCTCAACATCCATAGCGTCAGACTTTTGCCCATTCGAATCTGTTTCCCCGTTCAAGTCAGTCCCGACTGCATCAACTCTTGATGGTGGTTGGTGTTCTATTACATTAGATCTGATAAATACCCCCTCCCCCATTTGACATCCAATTGAATTTGTCTTTCAAAACAATATCTTCTCCATATTTTAATCCATGTTTCTTTATTGTCTGCCACATCATCTAAAAATTTCTCAAACATCGCCCTAACTTTGTTTTCAAATGATTTGAAATATTATGAAAAAGACCTTCATTTGCATTTCCTTGCATCAGTAAACTCACAGGGTGATTCACAGTATCCTTGACTATCACAATCATTGGGTGATGTTTTTTCTTTTCTGCTCTATCTCTGTGGGTAGCAGGACAGCTGAAATTACAAAATAATGTGCCTGCTGCCAACACCTAACTTCAACTGTGGTAACTGTGACTCTGCTGCTGTTGTTGCTTGTGTAGTAGGCTACTCCAATGCAGTGTGATGTGCCTCCATATTTGTATGGTCTGCTACTGTCAGGCGGTCATCATGTGACACTGGAATGATATTGGTGTGATGTGATGAGGTACAGTGTGGCAGCGATAGCGGCTGCAACTCCAACTGGCGCTATGCCACGTCTCCCTGTTACTGAGTAGCTGCTGACCAAATGTTTCTCGTAGATCGTCGAAGTCATAAATAATCCTTCACTGCGTACGGGGTCACTTCACTGTGAACTACCCCGGAAGAGCTTCTACACTCCTGGAAATGGAAAAAAGAACACATTGACACCGGTGTGTCAGACCCACCATACTTGCTCCGGACACTGCGAGAGGGCTGTACAAGCAATGATCACACGCACGGCACAGCTGACACACCAGGAACCGCGGTGTTGGCCGTCGAATGGCGCTAGCTGCGCAGCATTTGTGCACCGCCGCCGTCAGTGTCAGCCAGTTTGCCGTGGCATACGGAGCTCCATCGCAGTCTTTAACACTGGTAGCATGCCGCGACAGCGTGGACGTGAACCGTATGTGCAGTTGACGGACTTTGAGCGAGGGCGTATAGTGGGCATGCGGGAGGCCGGGTGGACGTACCGCCGAATTGCTCAACACGTGGGGCGTGAGGTCTCCACAGTACATCGATGTTGTCGCCAGTGGTCGGCGGAAGGTGCACGTGCCCGTCGACCTGGGACCGGACCGCAGCGACGCACGGATGCACGCCAAGACCGTAGGATCCTACGCAGTGCCGTAGGGGACCGCACCGCCACTTCCCAGCAAATTAGGGACACTGTTGCTCCTGGGGTATCGGCGAGGACCATTCGCAACCGTCTCCATGAAGCTGGGCTACGGTCCCGCACACCGTTAGGCCGTCTTCCGCTCACGCCCCAACATCGTGCAGCCCGCCTCCAGTGGTGTCGCGACAGGCGTGAATGGAGGGACGAATGGAGACGTGTCGTCTTCAGCGATGAGAGTCGCTTCTGCCTTGGTGCCAATGATGGTCGTATGCGTGTTTGGCGCCGTGCAGGTGAGCGCCACAATCAGGACTGCATACGACCGAGGCACACAGGGCCAACACCGGCATCATGGTGTGGGGAGCGATCTCCTACACTGGCCGTACACCACTGGTGATCGTCGGGGGGACACTGAATAGTGCACGGTACATCCAAACCGTCATCTAACCCATCGTTCTACCATTCCTAGACCCGCAAGGGAACTTGCTGTTCCAACAGGACAATGCACGTCCGCATGTATCCCGTGCCACCCAACGTGCTCTAGAAGGTGTAAGTCAACTACCCTGGCCAGCAAGATCTCCGGATCTGTCCCCCATTGAGCATGTTTGGGACTGGATGAAGCGTCGTCTCACGCGGTCTGCACGTCCAGCACGAACGCTGGTCCAACTGAGGCGCCAGGTGGAAATGGCATGGCAAGCCGTTCCACAGGACTACATCCAGCATCTCTACGATCGTCTCCATGGGAGAATAGCGGCCGGCATTGCTGCGAAAGGTGGACATACACTGTACTAGTGCCGACATTGTGCATGCTCTGTTGCCTGTGTCTATGTGCCTGTGGATCTGTCAGTGTGATCATGTGATGTATCTGACCCCAGGAATGTGTCAATAAAGTTTCCCCTTCCTGGGACAATGAATTCACGGTGTTCTTATTTCAATTTCCAGGAGTGTATATCTGGCACCACGGAAATGTCATTCGCTAAAAATCCTGATTTCGACCCCCTAAAAATTCTGTTAACTTATAGTTCGTAAGCCTCCATGTGCACTTGCACAAATCACAAATCGAACTCAGATTAAAATCGCTGTTTGTAGGGTTTTCAAACGTGTGGTTGGATTTCTAAGAGTTGGTTATGCCAGAGTCTAACGACCAACCAGTGCATTGCCACATTTACTGTAAAAATCCAGTCACAAAGTTCAAACTACTTGCATGTAGGAATTTGTGGTGAAAAATAACGGTCGCTAGTCACTGAATTTTCAAGATTTAACGAAATGTCGTTTATTCAAAAGTTCAAATGTGTGTGAATCCCTAAGGGACCAAACTGCTGAGGTCATCGTTCCCTAGGCACATTCGAGAGTTGACTTAGTGCCACTCGTATATAATCACTGTCCGAGATCTCAAAACAGAACACTCCACTCATAGCGAACAAAATCCTGCCTGTTTAAGCCATGACTTTGACTTGAGACAAGGGCATACACTTCCACCAACTTCTGTAACATACTTGACAGCTATAAAGTTAACGTTAGACACATGGATCACTTTGAATTAAATTTCCTCAGATTTCCATTGCTGTTCTTTGTATCCCTCTAACTTTAATAGTTCTGTTCAAGAATAACAATTTTGTCAAGGTATACATCACTCTACACAGTTTTGTTGGTAATAAAAGCAGTTTGAATAGTTTTTCAGTATCGAGCGGTTCTTTTACCAATATGTCTGCCTCCATAGCTCAGTGAGCAACGTGTGTGCCTGTATGCGAAGGACCCAAATTCGTTACCCGGTGTTGACACTGTTTTTTCCTCATTTTGTGGAGTGGAACGTGGTGCACTCAGCCTCGTGATGCCAGCTGAAGTGCTACTTGAGTAATAAGCAGCGTCTCCAATGTCAAAAACGGCGACAATAGGTGGGAGAGCGGTGTGCTGACCCAATGCCTCTTCAGGCCGCATCCAATGATGCCGTTGGCAGAGGATGATACGGCGGTCGGTCGGTCCTTATTGGCCCATGAGTTCTTTGTGTATATCTCTCATACATTGGACTGTGCGGCATCTTTATTCATAAGTACATTTCTAAATGCGGAATTTAGTATTTCTGCTTTCTGTCAACAGTCACCAGTCTCAACAAGAGACTGACCCATGAGACTCTGAAACATTGGTCTATGTCTGGCATTACTTCGTTGTTGACGGGTCATAAATTTCTTATCTGCCTACGGAAGTTTCCGTCTTCAAACTCTTATTCAGTTATTTGAGTGTGTATTTCGATATTAAAATAAAAACTGGCGAGGTGCGAATAGGACTCATGCACTGAGGCTTCGGTACGAACTTAATTATGTGTATAGACAGTTCATCCACTCCAAGAATCAAAGACCAAGACATTTTCGCCGCTTATCGACAATGACACTGGCAAGATATCGGTCCCAGTGATTTCAACACAATCGAGTATGTTTTAATTTCAACTTTGAAAGCGTTCAACAAATGACAAAAGAAATTTTTTTCCGACTGATGTAATTATAAATTAACAATTTTCTTCTTCTTTTCCT
This sequence comes from Schistocerca serialis cubense, assembly GCF_023864345.2. NCBI lineage: Eukaryota > Metazoa > Arthropoda > Insecta > Orthoptera > Acrididae > Schistocerca > Schistocerca serialis. The sequence goes on along the minus strand of NC_064644.1, from coordinate 332,753,581 downwards.
TTATTTGTACTGCAAAGCTTTTTTCTTGACAAGTTTCATGATTTTACAACAAGGGGAAGTATTCTGAAGGTTTTAAAGAGTGAGTTTGCGAGTATCAAAATATTTGACACAAATGACCGCAACTTTTGATTGCATTGACTTAGACGCTAACGTTTATTATACCGTCAAGTAACATAGAGCTTAGTATGTAACATGAATTTCAACTTGTCACGTCTATCCGTTCCTCAGAAAAACGTGTCTTAACAGTCGGACGGATACACTGTCTGATGACAAATGATAAATTTTTTTCCTGTGATATAATTACAAATTAACGATTTTGGATTTTTTCCTTTGATTGTAGTGTGAAACCTTTCTTTTTGACAAATTCCATGATTCTGGGTGAATGCGGAGTACCCTGCAGGTTATGATGAGTGACACTTTTTGGAACATTGCTCCAGGAAATAGCGATCTAAATTTATAATTTATTTAGCAAACACAGTCGTGGTCACGTATTAGTTGTTATCTTTTATTTGTGGATGACCGGTTTCGGTCCACTACATAGATCGTCATCAGATGAGTTGTAATTTTTTATTTGTGGATGACCGGTTACGATCTAACCTGATGATGATATCTTTAGTAGATCGAAACTGGTTATAAACAAATAAAATGTAATAACTTATACGCGACCGCGACTGTAATTGCTAAATAAATTATATGATAAGTGCGTATGCGAGTATCAAAGCATGAATGACCGTACCTTTTGACTGCATTGACTCAGAAGCTAACGTTTATTAAATTGTCAAGGGGCCACAGATCATAATCTGTGACATAAATATCGACTTGATGCGACTACCCGTTCCGAGAAGAAGAGCTTTGAATAATCGGACAGATAGGCAGCCAGGCAGAGAGGCAGACGGACCACAAAATGATTCTATAAGGGTTATGTATTTACCGTTGAGGTAGGAAGCCTAAAAAGAGCTTTTTTTAAAGCCTCGCTATTACTGAAACATTGAAAATGAGTAGGAAGTAACTGTGAGCATGAAATATAAACAAACAGCATGTGTCGCACATAAATCGGCGACAAGACCAGCTATTGTCCAGTTACAGAATCGTCGAACAATCACTGGAGTCACATCTATTAAATATTTAGCAGTACACGTATGGAGCGATTTAAAGCGGATCAGCTACACAAAAATAATCGTAGTAAAGGCTGAAACCAGATTGAGATGCATTGCAAGACTCCATGGGGGTTGAAGTCTATCCCTGAAGGATACAACTCTCATACGTTCGTTTGATAGACATTCGAGTATTGTTAATCAACCTAAGCTCCTTACCAGGTAGGATGGCTTACTCCTGCATGTATCTTGACAAATAACTATGAAAGCAAAATTAGATAGATTCGAGTAAATCCTTCTTTTACTATTAGCATATCCACAAGTAGCAACATTTAACATTACTAAAACTTTACTGTACTTTATTTGCCTCTTATAGCAAAATTTAACACAAGTTGTCCTTTCTATCTTTAAACATGATACACAACTGCCGACACTACCAAAAAACATGTAACCTTTCCGACCACCGACAACAGACCAAACTAGAAGACCCAGCAATGGTTCACAGTTGCTAAATAAGTATGGGGATGGAGTGTACATCCTAACCTCCTTCTCCCCTCTCTATCTCCTCCTCCCCCTTTTCTCTGTCCATCTCCTCCTCGCCCCTCTGTCTCGTCTTTGCCTCTCCCCCTCTCTCTGTCCATCTCCACCTTCTACATCTACATCTACATCTACATCCATACTCTGCAAGCCACCTGACGGTGTGTGGCGGAGGGTACCTTGAGTACCTCTATCGGTTCTCCCTTCTATTCCATTCTCGTATTGTTCGTGGAAAGAAGGATTGTCGGTATGCCTCTGTGTGGGCTCTAATCTCTCTGATTTTATCCTCATGGTCTCTTCGCGAGATATACGTAGGAGAGAGCAATATACTGCTTGACTCTTCGGTGAAGGTATGTTCTCGAAACTTTGACAAAAGCCCATACCGAGATACTGAGCATCTCTCCTGCAGAGTCTTCCACTGGAGTTTATCTATCATCTCCGTAACGCTTTCGCGATTACTAAATGATCCTGTAACGAAGCGCGCTGCTCTCCGTTGGATCTTCTCTATATCTTCTATCAACCCCATCTGGTACGGATTCCACACTGCTGAGCAGTATTCAAGCAGTGGGCGAACAAACGTACTGCAACCTACTTCCTTTGTTTTCGGATTGCCTTCCCTCTCTATCTGTCTATTCCAGGTCTCCAGCTATTGGATTAGTGAGGACAGTAGTTTGAATGACGGTATTTCGCATAGTTTTAATCTGCGATCGGGTAGAATTACAAAGTTTCGGGTGATTCAGATTCCGCAGTGGTATTCTAATCAGAAGCCGGTAGCCCACAAACACAATTTTCCTGTTTTCTTTTAAGACCGACTGCGAAGAACAAAACAAAAGACACACTGTTCCGTATTCAGTTGTCGTTTAAAATTATATACAAGGAGAAAGTATTTACATTAGGGAAACAATTTAGCTGTTGGCTTGAATGCCTTGCTACCGTGGTTAAAACTGACTGCCGCAAAGAAATCGCATATTTTGACGTCATTGCATAGCATTTTATTTCCTGTAGTTGACGTTAACGGAAAACCAGCACGTGCTGTTGAAAATAATAAGTATACTATGTACGTCTGAATGTTTATTACAGGATAACTGAAATAAATCGGTCAACAACTTTGGAGACTTTTGCTAACAACCTTAACTTTTTATATACTATATATAAATCGTGTCCACAATCACAGTTCAAGTTTCAAAACGCTGTGGGAACAGAACCATTGCTCAGAATGATTTCAAAATTGAACAGCATTTATATGAAGCGGGGAGTAACGTCAGAGAACAAAAAAAATCGCAATACGTGGGTTGTGGTTTGAGCTGCACTATGCACCATGCGTACCGTTCAATGCGCGTGTTTGCAGAAGTTCGGCAGTCTACAGTTGTAGCACTATCAATTAGGTATGCCCACCCACCACAACAAGGTCGTACCACATCGGAGGTGAAAAATCGCATAAAAAGCAAAATTACATCCATTGTCAACTGTCGTGAGACTGGCGCAAGACTTGGTCGATATGATGTCCACCGTTTTCTGCCACAAGCTGAAATCGAGAAACAGCATGTTTCACAACAGATCAGAATGTCTTGGGGGTCACGTTCAGAGAGCGTGAGTTCAGTTCGTATGCGTTCGTAATTGGAGCACTGAACACAACATCTTTCAGATAACCCCACAGTCAGATGTCACACGGATTAAGATCAGGTGATGTGGACGGCCAGGCTGTAGAGAAATGATGGCTGATAATTCTAGTAATTCCGAAATGCTTCTGCATACAATGGTCGTGCAATGAGCGGAGGAGCATAAAAATAATCCTACCCACACATCCACACTGTTGAAAGGTTGAAATGACGCTGGTGTGCAAAAGACTTTCAAAGCGTTTACTAGTGGCGGTACAGGTAACTGGACGCGCTAGGACGACCGGCGTAACCGTGCGGTTCTAGGCACTTCAGTCTCGAACCGCGCGACCACTACGGTCGCAGGTTCGAATCCTGCCTCGGGCATGGATCTGTGTGAAGTCCTTAGGTTAGTTAGGTTTAAGTAGTTCTTACTTCTAGGGGACTGAGGATCTCAGATGTTAAGTCCCATAGCGCTCAGAGCCATTTTTGAACAAGCAAGACTCATCCCCTCGAAAAAATACGGCACTACGATAAACGATCCGATCAACTCGCACAACACAGTACGCTTTGCAGAATAAATCGATGCCGGTTGATGTGTGTTCGTACTTTCCGTTATCCATATTCCGCAATTCTGCACATTGACATGTCCATGGAGATGGAAATGGGCTTTGTCTGTCCACAGAGTGTTCCACGGCCATTCATTGTCCAACTCCAAGTGAGCAAGAAATTCCGGAGCGAACGTTTCTCTTGCTAGCAAGTCAGCAGGAAGCAACTCCTGAACATCGGTGATTTGGTACGGATAGCAATGCTGGATGTTTCGTAGGATTTTATGCACCATGCTCGCAGGCATGTCCAACGTTTCTGCAATTCTCCGTGCGTGCACTGTATGTTTGCACACCACCAGAAAAAAATTTCCGAATTTTGTAATGACCCTTAGCAGACACCGGACCAGTGCCATTTTTCATACCCCTGAGTGTCGGAAGTCTCTGCATGACTGCAGGCGAAGGTCACCATTCTCGTACAAGAGCTTTATTAGCAGCGGGTGAACCTTTATGGTGACACTTATGTTGGGGGTCTCGGACAAAAACCGAAGAATAGCCGTGTGCCGCATGTCTATTGGTGTGCACATTCTACGATTACATCTACATCTACGTGATTAATCTGCTATTCACAATAAAGTTCCTGGCAGAGGGTTTAATGAACCACCTTCAAGCTGTCTCTCTACAGTTCCACTCTCGAAGAGCGCGCTGGCAAAACGAGCACTTAAATTTTTCTGTGCGAGCCCTGATTTCCCTTATTTTATCGTGATGATAATTTCTCCCTATTTAGATAGGTGCCAACAGAATGTTTCCGCAATCGCAATCGAAATTTCATGTGATGTTCTCGTCGCAACGAAAAATGCCTTTGTTTTAACGATTGCCACTCCAATTCACGTATCATGTCTGTGGCACTATCTTCCCTACTTCGCGATAATACAAAACGAGCTGCCCTTCTTTGATGTCATCCATCAGTCCCATCTGATGCGAGTCCCACACTGCACAGAAGTTCTCCAGAATAGGGTGGACAAGCGTGGTGTAAGCAATCTCTTTAGTAGACCTGTTGCATCTTCTGAGTGTTCTGCCAATGAATCGCAGTCTTTGGGTTTCTCTACCCGAAACATTATCTATGTGATCGTTCCAATTTAGGATATTTGTAATTGTAATCCCTAAGCATTTAGTTGAATTTATAGCCTTCAGATGTGTGTGACTTATCGCGTAATTGAAATTTAGCGGGTTTCTTTTAGTACTCATGTGAATAACTTCACACTTTTCTTTATTCAGGGTCAAATGCCACTTTTCATACCATACAGATATCTTATCTAAATCATTTTGCAGTTCGTTTTGGTCATCTGAAGACTTTACAAGACGGCAATGACAGCATCATCTGCAAACAATCTAAGGGGGCTAATCAGATTGTTTTCTGTGTCGTGAATGTAGGTCACGAACAACAGAGGGCTTATAACACTTCCTTGGGGAACGCCAGATATTACTTCTGTTTTACTCGATGACTTTCCGTATATTACTGCGAACTGTGACCTTTCTGACAGGAAATCACGAATCCAGTCGCACAACTGAGGCCATAGTCCATAGGCACGCAGTTTGGTTGGAAGACACTTGTGGGGAAGGGTGTCGAAAGCCTTTTGGGAATCAAAAAATATGGAATCAATTTGACATCCCCTGTCGATAGCACTCATTACTTCATGAGTATAAAGAGCTAGTTGTGTTTCGCAAGAACGATATTTTCTGAGTCCGTGCTGACTAGGTGTCAATAAATAGTTCTTTTCGAGGTACTCCGTAATGTTCGAATGCAGTATATGTTCCAAGACTCTATTGCAAATCAATTTAGTGCTATGGGCCTTTAATTCAACGGATTACTCCTATTTCCATTTTTGGGTATTGCTGTGACTTGAGCAATTTTCCAGTCTTTGGGTATGGATCTTTCTGTGAGCGTGCGGTTGTATATAAATGCTAAATATGGAGTTATTGTATCAGCATACTCTGAGAGGAACCTGACTGGTATACAATCTGGACCGGAAGCCTTGCTTTTATTAAGTGATTCAAACTGCTTTGCAACACCGAGGATATCTATTTCTATGTCTCTCATCTTGGCAGTTGTTCATGATTGGAACTGAGAAATAATTACTTCGTCTTCTTTGGTGAAGGAGTTCCGCAGAATCGTGTTTAATAACTCTGCTTTAGTGGCATTGTCATCAGTGACTTTACCGTTGTTATCGCGCAGTGAAGGTATTGATTGCGTCTTGCCACTGGTGTGCTTTATATATGACCAAAATCTCTTTGGGTTTTCTGCCAGATTTCGAGTTTCGTTGTGGAAATTACTGAAAGCATCTCGCATTTGAGTACGCACTATATTTCGAACTTCTGTAAAACTTTGCCAATCTTGGGGATTTGGCGTTCTTTTAAATTTGGCATGCTTTTTTCGCTGCTTCTGCAACAGCGATCTTACTTATTAGTTCATGTTGTATATATATCTCAACTGGTGTCGATAATATCTCTCTGAAATCATACCACAACTTTTCTACCCTTACATGATCAGCTCGGAAGGATTGCAGACTGTCTCTTAAAAAGGCGTTAAGAGCATTTTATCAGCTTTTTTAAATAGATACACTTTGCGTTTCTTTTTGATGGTTGTAGGTGTTACGGTATTCAGCCAAGCAGCTACTGCCTTGTGGTCGCTAATCCGTATGTTCGTCACGATACTCACTATTCGTACAGGATTATTTGTTGCTAAGAGGTCAAGTATGCTTTCGGAACCATTTACGCTTCGAGTGGGCTCATGAACTAATTGTTCAAAACAATTTTCTGAGAAAGCATTCGGTACAATTTGGGATGACGTTTTATGCCTGCCCCCGGCTTTAAACGCATAATTTTTCCAGCACATCGAGGGTAGATAAAGTCACCACCGACTATAATAGTATCAGTGGGGTACCTGTTTGAAATGAGACTCAAGTTTTCTTTGAACTGTTCAGCAACTCTATCTTCTGAGGTGGGGGTCGTTAAAGTGACCCAGTTCATAGTTTAGTCCGATTGTCAAGTATAACCTCTACCCATATTATTTCGCAGGAACTATTTACTTCAATTTAACTACAAGGCAAACTACTTCTGACAGCAATAAATACTCCACCACCAACTGTATTTAATCTATCCTCTCTGTACACTGTTAGATCCTTAGAAAAAATTTCTGCTGAGCTTATTTCTGTAACTATAACTATTTGAGCCTCAGTGCTTTCTATTAGGGATTGGAGCTCTGGTTCTTTCCCAATACAACTACGTCAATTTACAACTACAATACCGATCGTTTCTACGACTAACGTACTGTGTTTTACATGCCCTCTTTTAGACGGACGCCCTTTCTGTGGTTCCCTGAGGCCCTCTAACCTAAAAAACCGACCAGTCCCTTCCACACAGCCCCCGCTACCCGTGCAGCCGCTTCCCGTGTGTAGTGGACTCCTGACCTATTAAGCGGCACCCGAAAACCTACCACCCGATGGCGCAAGTCAAGGAATCTGCAGCCTACACAGTCACAGAACCGCCTGAGCCTCTGATTCAGACCCTCCACTCGGCTCTGCACCAAAGGGCCACAGTCGGTTCTATCGACGATGCTGCAGATGGTGAGCTCCACCTTAATCTCACAAGCAAGACTGGCAGTCTTTACAATTTCCTCTAGCCGCCCAAAACCAGAGAAAATGTCCTTCGATCCAAAGCGACATACGTCATTGGTACTGACATGAACCACCACCTGCTGTTGGCTGCACCCTGTACTCTTCATGGCATCCGGAAGCAGCCTTTCCACATGAGGAATGACTCCCCCTGGGTATGCACACAGAGCACACTGGCTTCCTACCCCTCGTTGGCAGCTATATTCCTAAAGGCCTAACGTTGGAGCTCCCACCTACCAGCAAACCAACCCTCTGAACATCAAGATCTTGAGGGCCAAGAAGCTTCCTCTGTAACAGGGTGAATGACTGCATCCAGCTCAGAGACATCATCAGCCACAGATCATCATCATCAGCCAATTCAATCATTAGATGAGTTGGCCTCTTCGAGTCGTGGATTGAGGTAGTCTTTCAGAAGTCTTCTCCAAGTGGGACGGTCTTGGGCAGTTCTCTGCTAGCTGTTACCAGCGATCTTCTTGACGTCTTTGTCCCATCTGTCTGGTGGTCTTCCTCTAGGCCTCCGGTGCTCTCTCGGACTCCACTCCAGTACTAGCTTCGTCCATCTGTTGTCTTTTCTTCCTGCGACGTGGCCAGCCCACTGCCATTTCAAGGAACCTACTCTCTCTAAAATGTCATTAATCTTCGTCACAGACCGGATGTCATCTGCCCTTTTCAGGCGTCCTTTCTTGTATAGCCCAGCATTGATCTCTCCATGTCTCTCTCTGCTGTCCTAAATTTCCCTTTTGTAAATGAGTTCAGTGTCCATGTCTCGCAGCCATGCGTCATCACAGGAAGCATGCATTGATCAAATACTGCTTTCTTCAGATTTACTGGCATTTTTGATCTGAATACTTTTGAATTCTTCCCAAATGCTTGCCAGCCAAGCTTGATGCGTCGATACATTTCTGGCCTTATGTCTCCCTTCATATTTATAATCTGGCCAAGGTAGACATATTCACTGACCTCTTCCAGTGGACTGTTCTTGACTTTCACACCTCCAGCTGGGACCCATTTGTTGGATATTACTTTTGTTTTGGAAAGGTTCATGTTCAAGCCAACCAGCTGACATTCCGATGCAAGATCTGTAACTAAGTTTTGGAGCTCTGCGAAGTCTTTGGCCAGTAAGGTAATATCATCAGCAAATCTCAAGTTGGTAAGCCTTCTTCCATTAATTCTAATTCCCTTACCTTCCCAGCTCAGCTTTGACATAGCCATTTCCAATACAGCAGAGAACAGTTTTGGGGAGATGGGATCGCCTTGCTTGACACCCCTCATGATGCGGAATTCTTGAGTTGATTCTCCGATGTTAACATAAGCTGAAGAATTCTCGTAGATTTTCCTGAGCACTTCAATGTATGCTGCTCCCACTCCTTGCTCACTCAAAGCTTGGAGGACAGCTACATGGCTAACGGAGTCAAATGCCTTTTCAAAGTCAACAAAGGCAATGCAGAGAGGCAGTTGGTATTCGTTCGCTTTGTTTATTACTTCACTAACGGTCAGAATGTGGTCAATAGTGCTAAAATTTCTTCGGAATCCTGCTTGTTCTGTAGGTTGGGCTGAGTCTAGGGTGGAACTAATTCGGTTTAACAAGATCTTTGTGAAAATTTTGTACAAAATTGAGAGCAAGCTGACAGGACGGTAGTTTTTAATATTGTGAATACTTCCTTTCTTGTGTATCAAAATAATCTTAGCCTTGTTCCACGATAATGGGATTGAAGCATAGTGCAGGCAGGAAGTAAATACTTTTGCCAAGTGATTTATTGTTACCTCTCCTGCTAGTTTTAGGATGTCAACGCTGAGATCATCATCACCCGCCACTGTTCCCTTCTTCATGCTATCTAGAGCACACTTGACTTCCGATGGGAGTATATCTGGAACACTAGATACATCATTTAATTTAGATACACTCAAATTTTCCATTGGATTGCTATACAAATTGCTATAAAAGTCTCTGATGAACTTCAAAACCGCCTTCTTTTCAGTGATTCGGCTCTCATTTACATTGAGTGCGATAATCTGCTTTTTACCGATTGTGAGTTTGCGTTTGGCTGACTTTAAACTTATCTTGTTCTCCAAACTTGCTCGTAAGGTGTCTTCAATGAATTTCTGTATGTCAGTTTTCATTTCTCCTCGCACTGCCTTACATAGTTCGGAAAACGCAACCATGTCACGATCGGTTTGGATTTTCATTTCTCTCCTCTGCTGTAAAAGGGTTTCAGTTTTGACACTGAATGTCTTTGGTTGTTTATTTTTTTGGCATAGGCCACCGACTTCTTGTGCACTTGAAACAATCATTTCCGCCAAATCACCATCTTTAGTTACGTGGAACTTGCTTTGGAGGACTTCTTGGAATTTCGAGGAATGTTCTTCCAGGTTTTTGAGGTTGATTACCCTTCTCTTCCCTTTCATAGGTTTATTCCGTTCATTTTTTACATTGAGTTCGACCCTTGCTCTCACAAAACGGTGATCACTGCCAGTGTTGAACTGATTTAGCACTGATACGTCTTTTACAATCTGCGGAATATTTGACAGAATAAAGTCTATCTCATTTTTGACACTGAAATTTGGGCTCCTCCAAGTCCATTTGCGGTCAGGGTGCTTCTTAAAGAACGTAATCATGATGGACATACCGGCGTACTCAGCGAACTGGACTAATCTCTCACCTCTATCGTTTCGATCGTCAATCCCATAGTTGCCCACCACTGTGTCGCCTTGTTTCTTGGTGCCAGCTTTTGCTTTGAAATCGCGAATGACCATCTGGAAGTGACAATCGCTACCTTTTTTACAGGTGCTATCCAGACTTTCATAAAAGGATTCAATTTCTTCGTCATGGTGACTTGAGGTGGGAGTGTACACCTGAACAATCTGTATTTTATACCTATTCAACACCTTCAGGACCATTCGAGCTGTCCTGCTGGAAGTTCCTTCTAAGACAGATACTCTATCAGCAATATTATTGTTGATTAAGAACCCAACTCCATTGAGTTTTCCTTCTGGGTCACCACAAAAGTAAAATAAGTTGCCAGAGTGCAAATGGAGACAGTCTTCCCCTTTTCGGCGTACTTTGCTTAAACCAACTATACTCCAGTTAATTTTTATAAGCTCTTTCTCGATCTCTTCTAGTCTGTCGTTGCCTATTAGAGAGCGACAGTTATATATACAGACTTGAAGAGTCTGTATCTTCTTCTCAGCACCACTTGGTGTTTGGGACATCAGAGTTGCTCCCACCCGGAGATCCGACTGTGGGGCTATTACTCCGGAAAATTTAACATTAATGTCACACAACATAACTCGAAGGTGAGAAGCATAATCGCCACGCTTGCTTCAGAACGGATTGGGGATATAATTTCCAGGCCGCCCCTGACATGGGGTACAGACGCCTTTGGTAGGCCGCTCCACTGGAGTACAGACGCCACCACGCTGCTAGTTTTGGTACAGCCCGGGTATTTCATTTCCCCAGTGCCACCCATATCTGGGAGGCTTTCCCCTATCCGCCACCTGGGGAGGCGCCCGATGGGGGACTAGCAACCCCACACGGGCACAGATAACGCCCGAAATCTGTTCGTCAACCGAACTGGGGACAGGGGAGGCCCTACGATCGGCTCCTCAAAGAGTTTTTCGCTGCCTGCCAGAATCTGGAATGATCTCACACTCGACCATGGTTGAGGGGTCAACCTCAGTGCAGGAAATACCCGTGGCGGCCACAGCAGTGGACCGAACGGGGGACACGTGGGACGTGCTCGACGTCTCTCGCATTCCCGCGTTCGACCCTCCACAGTGATGCCCCTTGGCAGCAGCCTCAAGCTGTTTGACAGAAGCCAACACAGCCTGGAGCTTTGAGCGAAGGGTCACCAACACACCTTGCATCTGTACACAGCAATCACGGTTCCTATCCATTACTGCAGTCACTCCCGTTTGGAGCTTGTAAAAATATACAACAAACTAAAGGTGTACTCGCCTTCTTGGCAGAAAGAATGCGAGGTGCTCTGTCACTGATGGTCTATGGGTGTCCGATACTGAGCTGTACTAACCAAAATAAACAAAAGCCTGTATCCATATGAGGGTCGATAGCAATGGCAGTACGGTACGCTACATTATTATTAAAATAAAAGCTTGTGACTAATAAGCACTTGAAGATGCAAGAAATTACAAAAATAATCTAGTAGCTACACAGGTATTTGTAAATAAATAAGTCGCTTCTGCTGGAAGCTCGTGAAAGTATACACCAAACGAACGGTTACTCGACTTCTTAGCTGCAGGAACATGAAGTGCTCTGTCACGGACGGTGTATGTGACTCTTTAGATGCTTATAGCCGTCTGATGCTTATAGCTGTCTATTAGTCAACCTTTCGTTAAACTTTTTTTGGTCCATGACGTTTCCCCTTACATCAATAATATACTGTTCAAATTTGACGTCATTCTGAGCAGTGTTCTGTTTCTACAGCGTTTTGAAACTGGTACTTTAACTATGGGTACCCTTTATACATTTATATGTCATATATACCGGGTGATCAGAAAGTCAGTAGAAGTTCGAAAACTGAATAAATCACGGAATAATGTAGACAGAGAGGTACAAATTGACACACATGCTTGGAATGGCATGGGGTTTTACTAGAACCAAAAAAATACAAAAGTTCAAACAATGTCCGACATATGGCGCTTCATCTGAACAGAATAGCACTAATTAGCATAACAAAGTAAGACAAAGCAAAGATGATGTTCTTTACAGGAAATGCTCAATATGTCCACCATCATTCTTCAACAATAGCTGTAGTCGAGGAATAATGTTGTGAACAGCACTGTAAAGCATATCCAGAGTTATGGTGAGGCATTGGCGTCGGATGTTGTCGTTCAGCATCCCTAGAGATGTCGGTCGATCACGATACACGCGACTTCAGGTAACCCCAAAGCCAATAATCGCACGGACTGAGGTCTGGGGACCTGGGAGGCCAAGCATGACGAAAGTGGCGGCTGAGTACACGATCATCACCAAACGACGCACGCAAGAGATCTTTCACGTATCTAGCAATATGGGGTGGAGCGCCATCCTGCATAATCATCGTACGTTCCAGCAAGTATTTATCAGCCAGGCTGGGCATCATGTGATTCTGTAACATATCGGCGTACCTCTGAGCCGTCATGGTAGCAGTTACGTTTTGCTGTCCACCGCCATCTGTCGGACATTTTGTGAACCTGTTTTTTTTTTGTTCTAATAAACCCCATGTCATTTCAAGCGTGTTTGTCAATTTTTACCTCTCTATCTACATTATTCCGTGGTTTATTAAGTTTTCAAATTTATACTGACTTTTTGATCACCCGGTATATTTGCAAAAAAATATGTATCCTGCGTCCATCTGAATGTAGCCCATGTCCGTCCAAACGTTTGTTACAATATCATGTAAAAATTTGAAATGAATCAGTGAAGAATTTTCGAGATTTTTGGCAACCATGTTAAACGTTATTGCCTTTAAATGGTAGTATAGATATAGCTCTTCGAAACGACACCGTGCAAATACTTTTCAGACATGGTTACTAACACAACAACGAAAGAACTGCGCGAGTCGGACTAATACAACACTCAAACAGACAAAAATGCCGTTACGTTTTGACGACACCTCACGAACAAAATAACAACATCCTTCCGGACGCTGAATCGGCACATGGATAAATTCACCGCGATTTTCAAGTCTCTCACAAAACGTTTCGTAACTCAGCCCATGACTGCCTTTCCTAACAAATGAGGAAATTGTGCAAGGGTAGTCGACATAGCTCTTCTTGAAAACAAGTGATAACTGCGTGCGCGGCTGTTACGTGGGATCTGCTTATCGGATCTGCGAACGCATATCCCTCACCGCAGCTTAACGCTGGATTATCGAGACAATGGCAAGTAATTCTTGTCTGGCACTGCTGGGTCCTTTGACTACCTCATCATGACAGAGCAGAAACAATCCTATTGCTCTTCTTGTGTCAGTATTTATTTATCTGCTGTCATTATACAGCTCTATCTCGCAAAAAGTGTTTCTCAAATCTCTGTTTCGCAAAACATGTCACGAGAAGCTATATACAGAGAGGTCCAAAAAAATGTATCCACTGCTTAAAAGTCCATAACTGGCAAACTAATTTACGGAGGTGTCTCATCTTTGGTAGTGTAATACACTACTGGCCATTAAAATTGCTACACCGCGAAGATGACGTGCAACAGACGCGCAATTTAACCGACGTCAATTAGTTTGCACGTTTTAAACAGTGCACACATTTGTTTGGACCCAAGTTGTAGGTTTATTTAGTTCACATCTCTAGACTAATCGGTAAATAAATGAATCATTGTAAACATACACTACGAACAGCTAAAACTGCTGCGTCATGTGACTGACCTATTTATTTATTTCGTGGCAAGAGCACGAATTATTCGACTAAGCCGGCCGCGGTGGTCTAGCGGTTCTGGCGCTGCAGTCCGGAACCGCGGGACTGCTACGGTCGCAGGTTCGAATCCTGCCTCGGGCATGGGTGTGTGTGATGTCCTTAGGTTAGTTAGGTTTAAGTAGTTCTAAGTTCTAGGGGACTTATGACCTAAGATGTTGAGTCCCATAGTGCTCAGAGCCATTTTTTTATTCGACTAAGCGAGATCTATGCCCAGCTTTAGTGAGAATAAACTTGGTCACGTAACTAGATACGGCCACGATGTATCCTTACAAAATCCAAGAAGAAGTTACAAACGCGTCACAGCCAGTCGGACAAATTTGTTTTAATACTTTCTCAGAACTTTACCTGATTTGTTGTGGGTGCTATTTGAAGCACAATTAGTTGTCTTTTGGTTTATCAATAGAATTTCATAAAACCAAAACTATGTTTTCTAGCGTTATGCAATATACAGGCACTGCTGCCAACATAAAATTGTCAGTGCTTAGAATCTTATGGAAAATTCCGTATTGCGAAAATCTGTTCGCGGCATACATAGCTTTTAAAGAAGTTTAGTAATGTATACAGGTTGTTTCAAAAATACTTTTGCAAACTTTGGAAGCAGGTTCCTGACACCAAAACAAGAAAAAGAATTGTCTAGTAAACATGGGCTCTAAAATTTGTATCTTCAGAGCTATGGGCATTGTTCAGTACATGAGACGCGTATCACTGTAGCGAAGATGAATAGATAGTCATAGCTCTTAACTTATGCATTTTAGAACACATGTTTACTGAACTTTTTTTTCTTATTTTGATCCATACTACGTACTCGCAAAATATGGAAAACAAAGGGATTGCAGTAGAAGAGTTGTATTTCACAGATCGAAGATGAAAAAGTGCTCAAAGCTCTTAAGGTATGGGTTTTAGAGCCCATGTTTGCTGGGCCATTTTTGTATTCTTTAGGTATAAAGGACCTGTCCTCAAAGTTTGCAAAAGTATTTTTATTTTTTCTCGTGTTTCCAGCCGCGTCAAGTTATTTATAATCCATGAGCTGCGAAAGCATGCATTCGCAAACCTTGTTTAATGCACTATATACATTTTTTCAAGAAATAATCTAATATGAAATAATAACTACCCTAAGTTAATTACGGTCACCAATTTCGTTTAAGAAAGAAAAAAAAAGAACTCTGTCACACTTCAGAGGAGAACTACTGCTTTGAAAGTTGAGTCTTGCTCGCCACGTGAACCTTCTGTAATGTCTTTATGGCGGATGATCACTTTGTTATTTGACAAAAGTAGTTACTCATTTAGTCTCCAGCAGATAAAAAACAAATATCATCTATTTACAGTTACAGGACGCGCATCAAACACGTTAATCATCGTAATTATTTTGATGATAATTTCATAATTAATTTTTGAAAAATGTCTTTTACAAGACCAAACAACTTACTCAAAGTTGTGAACTCTACTACAGACATATCAACATATTTTACGAGGTACACATTACCCTCTAGTATCATTTACAACATAAGAAAAATAAATAGTTAGATACTGTAATCTCTTCTAATTACAGTGCTCTGTATTATTACAGATATGGAGGAGTTCGCATCTAACCCACATTAACAGGTATGACATTTTTATATTATTTATTTTTAGATGATATATTCGTACTGTTAGTGTCAGTGTGTAATATTCTTGTTGTATCGCAACTGCATCCGACGCTAAAAACGTTGTAAATACCGGGTGGTTATAATTAAGTTGACGGTGTGCCAAGTGATGCAGTGCGGGTTTGTATATGTTCAGTAATCGGTGTATTCTCAGCGCAGGCACCAGATAAAAATATGGCGCATAAGCACCAGAGTATGGTATTAGTGCAGGAAAAGGGGAGGAGCCATCAAACAAATGATGACGGTGGTTCCGGCACTTTTGTTGGGATATGGTCACAAGTTAAAAAATGTGTTGAATATGAATGAAATTAACACTCTGCAGCGGAGTGTGCGCTGATATGAAACTTCCTGGCACATTAAAACTGTGTGCTGGACCGAGACTCGACCTCGGGATCTTTGCCTTTGGCGGGCAAGTGCTCTAATAACTGAGCTACCCAAGCACGACTCACGACCTCTCCTTACACCTTTACTTCCGCCTGTATCTCGTCTCCTACCTTCCAGACTTCACAAAAGCTCTCCTGCGAACCTTGCAGAACTAGCACTCCTGGAAGAAAGGAAATTGCGGAGACATGGCTTAGATTCTCTGCCTCGTGATGACTGGGTGTTGTGTGATGTCCTTAGGTTAGTTAGGTTTAAGTAGTTCTAAGTTCTAGGGGACTAATGACCATAGATGTTCAGTCCCATAGTGCTCAGAGCCATTTGAACATGGCTTAGCCACAGACTGGTAGATGTTCGCAGAATGAAATTTTCGCTCTACAGCGGAGTGTGCGCTGATATCAAACTTCCTGATAGAGCACTTGCCCGCAAAAGGCAATGGTCCCGAAATCGAGTCTTGTGTTCCACATGGTCTTATGTCTGAGCAAAATGCTGCATCCCTAAAACGGCACGGTGGACAGTTGCTTCCAGCATATCCAGTATAATCAGAGTGGTTTGTAGTAGTATGCTATCCTTCAAATTAAGAAGAGTCCAGATACATTCCTGACAGACGTGATTTTTCATATATTCCTAGCAGCAGAAGTCACATGGGTTTATGCGGAGGGATCTGGAAGCGACCCATGTCGAAATTGCCTAGAGATGATGCAGTCATTACCAAATGTTTCTCAAAGCAAGTTGTTCGTCTGACAAGCGACTTGTGGCGTCGCCTATCTTGCATGAAACCAGTGGTGAGCACACAGCTGCGTTCTTGCGAAGCTGGAATGATATATTGCACAAAGAGGTTCTTATATGGTCACTTAAGCTGAGTGCAGTGAATGTTCCTGCACAACAAGTGGCAGAGTAGAGCCCCATATGCGACAGTTCTGTGCATTCACAGTATGGTGCAGAGTAAGACGTGCCTCATTCATCCAAAGAATATTCTCCAGTCACATATTATCCATTTTCATGTTGCAAAAGAAAGAAGGGCAAAGTCACTGTGTCGTAGCGTATATGAGAGCTTCATTTGATGCACATTCCCAATCTTGTAGGGATACCTGTGTAAAACGTGCCACAAAATGTCTTGAACTGTTGATCAGAGGAGAAACAACTCCCGTGACACAAGTCGAACACTGGCTGCAGAACTCGAGGCATATGCAGCACATTCGGCTACAGCTACATCAACTTCATCAAAAACTGCCACGGGAATGGCCACCTCTCTCTCCCTGCTGCGCCACCTATTGCATTTCTTTTTCAAATTTTCTGATCGAATTCCTTAGCTCATTTATTGACATGGGACCTCATCGCAGCTGTTTCTGTTGACACTATTCTCGCAATGCAGAACTGATATTACTGTCGTTCTAATAAAACAACTTTACCAGCAGTGCACCGTCTTCCTTCTGAACAGCCATTGCTATTTGTGTGCAAAACTTCAACCTTCTTAACTCTTTACACCGACAGTCACTTCACAAAAGAAACCAACTCGCGTCGCCAAGCGACAAACCACATACTGACTTCAAAACAGGAAACGTTTCACACTCTGACGAATTACACCGCCATATTTTCACCTAAAGGGACTTTTATTTCTACTAGTCTGTCCACGAGCGCGTCGATTAATGAACGTACCTACGATGTTTCATTGTCATGCAATGTAAACAACCCGCACTGCAGCACACGGAACACCATCAGTTTAACTATAACCACCCGGTATTTCGGTTATAGTGTGCGAGACGTCAGACGGTTAAATGCATGTCCATCAACAAATGCAATACAGGCAAAGGAGAGACAAATGTGCTAGTATCGTCAAATTATCTTAAATAAGGTGCAGTGTAAAATAATAGCAACATTATTAAATAAAGTAATAACGGCGTTGATTCGTTATCCCCAAACTTATTCGTCAACCTGAGAAAAAAAGAAATAATGATAATGTAACGAACACAATCACAAACACAAACACACACGCACACGCACAAGCGTACACATACACATACACACGCACACGCACACACGCACACACACACACACACACACACACACACACACACTCACACACACACACACACACACACACACACACACACACACACCGGGTGCTTTCAGTGGAAAAGAGAGTAATCGATACATCGTCGTTACATTGCTATGCAGCGTCTGCTAGAACACAGTCTCTCTCGCAGCCTTGTTCGGTAAATTGGACCACGCTCCAGTTCAAAGAAGTCCATCTCCTTACCTGAACAGATATGATGTAAGTGGAAAGTTGAGGTGGTAAATACATCCTTTTTTATGGATTTATCATCAGGAAAGTGAGGGAGAAAAGTTACATATAAAAAAAAGATGTCGTCGTCGAAGCTGTCTGCCATACAGGACCTGAGTTCGATTCCCAGTTCTGGGACAAAAAGAAAGGGCCAGCGAGGCTGATTGCCATGACTGGCTCAGTATATTTGCAATGTCAAGAAACCCAACAACGGCTGGGTGAGTGATGTACTGATCACATGTCCCTCCACACCGTTTCGAATGACGTCATTGGTAAAGGAAGACACGGCAGTCTATCGGATCCGACAGACCCGTCTATGACCAGAACGTGGAGTTTTATCTCCGTTACCTACACTATCAATAAATGTTGTCACAGTGATAAAGTGTCAGCAGATTGCCAGACAGAGGTGTTGGTTAATGCTTCATTGTTGTGTGACGCAGGGCATTCGCTTGAAGACGTGTACCGTGTGATAGCGTTCCACTTGTAAGAACACTGAAGTGAACGGTATCACTTCGTCCTCTCTTTTATTCTTGAAATTTTCCCCGCGTACTAGATAGGGTGAGTCAGGGGGAGAGGTACATGCTTTGTGCAGGAGGTGGTAGTATTCGTGATTCTGAACAAAAAATTTCGTATCGACGTACATCCCGTTTCGAATGGTTTCCGAGATGGAGTACATGTAATGTATATTGTTATTTATTATCAGTATTATTCATCCATTGTCGTTATTTACAATCTGATACCGTAGCGTAGAGGAATTGGAGACGAACAATTTGACGTCGGACACTTGTGGTCCACCATGTCGGGAAACAACTACAAATTGGCCTACAAAAACTATCTAACCTGCAGGACATTCGAGACAGACGAGATTTTCAGTGTTATCTCGTTCTCTTCGCACAAACTATTAGCCCTAGACAAAACATGAATAGGGCCGATTTTAAGTAATTTAACGTTGTTTAATTTTGTTCTGTGTCATATTTTCGCTAGAGGCTGCAGTTTTTTAGTTACTCAAAAAAGAAAAAAAGCTGCAAGACTGACATTAAAGGTGTTCTATCTCGGAAACAATTCGGAATAAAGCATATGGCCAATTGAAGTTTTTTGCTCAGTATCACCAATACTGTCACCCCTCAAAGCATGTACTTTTCCTCCAAACTCGCCCTGTATATTAGATGAGATTTCATCATTGCAACCGGATGACATCAACATTTTGCCACGATATTTCGGCTGACAACCATACGGTCATCATCAGACGAGTATTTCGCACTGACAAAATATTATAAAATAATCCGAAAATGTGGTGTAATGTCTCAATCAACGCATCTAATTCGTGAAATACTTCCAGCCACATTATCTATAGTGAAATTTATGGGACGATTCCTCAGTCCTTCGAAATAAACACAGGTGTAGGCCAGGTGATGGAATATCTCCAATTATTTCTGCGTTCCATGAAAAACTGCATGAATATTGGATTTCATCAAAAATATTGGGAAGAGGAATCATGAAACTCAAACTCAGATGACTTTGCTATACTTTCTGGAAATATGAAATATCAGTTGGACCGGCATAAGAATTCCTCAAAAAAAAAAAAAAAAAAAAAATTACAATTCACAAAAATTTCTGATAACAGATATTTGCCTAATAGAGATGATTAGAAAATTTAAACGTTATGGAAAGACAATCCGAGCAAATGGTGTGGAACTGCTAGAGGACAGAAGATACAATGGGGAGGTCACGTCTAAAGACTTTTTTTCAATAACAATTGCGGCTCTAGATTGCAAAACTAATACAGTAATGAAGCCAGAATATCTATATGCAAGCAATGCCTAGCATTAAATTATAATTTAGATAAATTTGAAATATTAAATAGGTGATTCATTAGGAAAGTTTTGGATCCGCGGAAAACTATGAAACACAGAAAGCTACAATTTTTTCTTCATTGTTAATTTTATCCCCCTCGCTCCAGTTGGGGGTAGGGAGTGCTGTCGGTGGTGCAATATCCGCTCTGCAGCCAAGAGCATTAAAAAAAAATACACTCCTGGAAATTGAAATAAGAACACCGTGAATTCATTGTCCCAGGAAGGGGAAACTTTATTGACACATTCCTGGGGTCAGATACATCACATGATCACACTGACCGAACCACAGGCACATAGACACAGGCAACAAAGCATGCACAATGTCGGCACTAGTACAGTGTATATCCTCCTTTCGCAGCAATGCAGGCTGCTATTCTCCCATGGAGACGATCGTAGGGACGCTGGATGTAGTCCTGTGGAACGGCTTGCCATGCCATTTCCACCTGGCGCCTCAGTTGGACCAGCGTTCGTGCTGGACGTGCAGACCGCGTGAGACGACGCTTCATCCAGTCCCAAACATGCTCAATGGGGGACAGATCCGGAGATCTTGCTGGCCAGGGTAGTTGACTTACACCTTCTAGAGCACGTTGGGTGGCACGGGATATATGCGGACATGTATTGTCCTGTTGGAACAGCAAGTTCCCTTGCCGGTCTAGGAATGGTAGAGCGATGGGTTCGATGACGGTTTGGATGTACCGTGCACTATTCAGTGTCCCCTCGACCATCACCTGTGGTGTACGGCCAGTGTAGGAGATCGCTCCCCACACCATGATGCCGGGTGTTGGCCCTGTGTGCCTCGGTCGTATGCAGTCCTGATTGTGGCGCTCACCTACACGGCGCCAAACACGCATACGACCATCATTGGCACCAAGGCAGAAGCGACTCTCATCGCTGAAGACGACACGTCTCCATTCGTCCCTCCATTCACGCCTGTCGCGACACCACTGGAGGCGGGCTTCACGATGTTGGGGTGTGAGCGGAAGACGGCCTAACGGTGTGCGGGACCGTAGCCCAGCTTCATGGAGACGGTTGCGAATGGTCCTCGCCGATACCCCAGGAGCAACAGTGTCCCTAATTTGCTGGGAAGTGGCGGTGCGGTCCCCTACGGCACTGCGTAGGATCCTACGGTCTTGGCGTGCATCCGTGCGTCGCTGCAGTCCGGTCCCAGGTCGACGGGCACGTGCACCTTCCGCCGACCACTGGCGACAACATCGATGTACTGTGGAGACCTCACGCCCCACGTGTTGAGCAATTCGGCGGTACGTCCACCCGGCCTCCCGCATGCCCACTATACGCCCTCGCTCAAAGTCCGTCAACTGCACATACGGTTCACGTCTACGCTGTCGTGGCATGCTACCAGTGTTAAAGACTGCGATGGAGCTCCGTATGCCACGGCAAACTGGCTGACACTGACGGCGGCGGTGCACAAATGCTGCGCAGCTAGCGCCATTCGACGGCCAACACCGCGGTTCCTGGTGTGTCCGCTGTGCCGTGCGTGTGATCATTGCTTGTACAGCCCTCTCGCAGTGTCCGGAGCAAGTATGGTGGGTCTGACACACCGGTGTCAATGTGTTCTTTTTTCCATTTCCAGGAGTGTATAACAATGATTACTTAAAGAACATGAGAACTGATTTAAAATTTTAAATTAAAGAATGAAAGACGAACATACAAAAAATGAAAATATACATTTAAAACAAGTTGCAGAATGGTGAAAATCTTATATGAAAAAGCATTGGGGCACTGCACTTTCACTTAAAGTCTGCAGGACCTGCACCGGGGGAAAAGTATTTCGGAGGACAAAATCTGTTCCATAGGGCTTATGGGTGGGGAAAACTATGGAGATAAGGTATGTATTGGGGTGGATAGTGGGAAGGCAGGAGGTGGGAAAGATAGAGGGTGGAGAGGGCCTTGGTGTGTGGGTAGAGTAGTGGTAAGAAGAGAAAAGGGATAGGGATGGAAAGGGATAGGGAGAGAGGAGCCCTGATGTGAAGTGGGATATGTGGGGTAGAGCTAAGGCTGGTAGAAGGGATAAATGTCGTCGTGTATCTCATTCTCTGGGAGAGGGAGTGCCAGAAAATATCAGCTCTGTGTAGAGCCGTGTGGGATGTATTTCGTGCATTGTCGGAAATGTTGTGCGGTTTTAATTCGCCATAGTCACAAATTATCCTCATCTTATTAAGTGCTCTTTGGTTATCACCAGTCGCGAACTGAGACTCCTTGTCTTGCATAACTTCTCCGCACCCTCTATTAGCTCATTATTTTTACTTTGATGTTTTGGGTTTGGTGATGTTTTCACTGATAGTGATTAGAACACTCTTTCTATATTTCAGTCGATGTTCTGCTGTCGGTGTCCGCTATACTGTGATACTGTTCCCATCGGTATACGTTCGTGACGTGGTGCGTATTTCGAGCAACAGTTCACCTGGATGACGGTGTATCTGGACACTGTCATATCTGGACACGACCATGGATTTGATTAATAAGAAACGCGATTCACCCCACTAGCCGACACGTTTCCATTGATCCTTGGTCCAGTCTCGATGAACCTGTGTCAAAGGCAATCACAAGTGAAGCTTTCGTTTGGTCGATATTGGAACATCTAGGGGTCATCTGCTGCGGAACTTCATGGTCAACGATATCAACTGAATAGAGTGTGTCGAAACACTTATACGTGCTCCAGCATTGAAACACTTAGGTCAGACCTTGCACCGATTGTCTGTTCAAATTTACAGAACAGTCAAGCCTCCGACCTCCACAATTTGTACGTCCAACACGTTGTCCCCTACTTTTTGTTTCATCTTCTTTCAACCACTTTCCATAGATGCTCGCGACAATAGCACACAAATGGCAGACCATCTTCACAGTAACAGAGACGCTCGTTCTCGGGTGCAGGGCCATAGAAATCTGCGCTTTGTCAAAGTCATTATGTCAGTACATTGCCGCATGTAAGGTGTCAGGCAAATCCAACACCTTCCATGAAAACCCTGACATGATAGCAAATCCGGCAGTATGTCACATAGCTCCGAATAAATCCCGACATTAAATTAACTACCAAAGTAATACGATCAACGAGTGAGCAAATGGAATACCACATACTGACACAAGAACACCTAAATGCATGTCATACCTTCCCACCGTGAAACAGACGCAGTTCCGAGGGGAGAAACGAGAACAGAAGCCGAGAGCACAACTGTATTAAGCTAGAAGGCCCTACGGTAAGGGACGGACACCCACGTCGCCGCCCGACCTCCAAGACCACCCCCTCCTCTCCGCCGCACCATGCTAAAAGATAGAGCCCTCCAGAAGAACAGTATAGATCTTACGATAACACTAAAAGGGCCACACCAGCTGCAAGTTTTAGCGTGAGACTATACGCATCTCTGTTACGTTGCAAACGTTAAAAACATTGTCCCACCACGAAAGGTATAACGTTTCTCATTGGATAGACAGAATTTTTGTAGGCGGAGCTTAAGGTTAACATTGAGACGCTGATTGGTCAGTTGAAAACGCAGCCAGGTAGCTTTTCTTAAACCAACTTCGGTAAATAGTAGTAAAGGGAACTTAGACTCAAAATGGTTCAAATGGCTCTGAGTTGTATGGGACTTAACATCTTAGGTCATCAGTCCCCTAGAACTTAGAACTACTTAAACCTAACTAACCTAAGGACATCACACACAGCCATGCCCGAAGCAGGATTCGAACCTGCGACCGTAGCAGTCGCGCGGTTCCGGACTGACGCGCCTAGAACCGCATGGCCACCGCGGCCGGCAGGGAAGTTAGAGAGAGTTGCTTCCGAGACGGCGAGGTGTGTGGAGCTGCGCCGCCCGCCGCCCCCTGACGCTGCTTAATCACCGACAAGGTAATGAATGCACGCGATAAGGCTTCACTCAGAACTGCAGAGAGTCTCATCTGTTACATCCTATTTTTGCGTAATCCTAGTGTCGATCGTCAATTAAAGCTCATGGTATTCACATTTGCTTCTTGAAGTTAAAATCTGAAACGCGATGATTTTTCTGTTATATAATTATTGAGAAGCCACATCAGCCACTGTAATTTACGACAAGTTAAATAAGTAATTAAAGATAATTGAGGGCTACTGTAGACGATTTTAATAGTTTTCTCTTTTGTGAAATTTAATTTAAACGTAGATTATAGATGTGATAAGGCATAGGTCATCCTTCGATCCATTATAGAACTTGGAAACCCATTCAGGGAATATTCGTTCACATTTTTGTTGAACGCAGTTGGTTTTTATCATCCTGTATTAAAAAATTTCCTTTTATCAATAGTGCAATTTATAAACAATGTTTTGTGAGTAGAATAAAAATTC
Source organism: Schistocerca serialis cubense (assembly GCF_023864345.2). Lineage (NCBI taxonomy): Eukaryota > Metazoa > Arthropoda > Insecta > Orthoptera > Acrididae > Schistocerca > Schistocerca serialis. Next base: position 332,729,228 of record NC_064644.1, on the reverse strand, counting down.
CAATGATAAACTTAACTGCTTTTTCGACGTTATTTCACCAGATAACTAATAGGAAAGCCTTGAACCCCTTCCACTAAATTTAGTTAGTATTAAGATTCTTTTACAGGGAGTGCAGTGGAGCTGACGCTGAAATCATTAAGTATTTGGTTATATCATCGCTAGTCTCACTGAACTCTTCTGAACTCTACATGTCATGTGTGGTCTGGCGTCTCCTTACCAGCAACAGGTCCCAGGTTCAAACTAGTCAATTTCCTAAAAAACACGATCAGAGCGTCGTTGCGCGAAAGTGGTAGGGAGACAAGGACTTCGAACAAACAGACACCACACAGAATGTTAGACCCATTCGGGTTTGCATCCTCGCTAGAACGATTCTCCCCATTCATCTGTGCCCTACTTATGCATCAGGTGGTTATAATTCAAATGCAGCTACTTACGGAGGTCCAGTGTAGGCTGTAACTGATGTATGGCACCGAAGCTTGGTAGATATAATAATGCGTTAATGTGGAACCGATTTACAAAGGAAAAGATTAGTTACTATTTTAGTCACCAAGAGCAAATCTGGCGTAGTACAGCAACTCATCGACATCCCTGGTGTTCATATCAAATAAAATGTGTAAGTGATGGTTAATATTATAATCGACAATAATCCTTTCTCACTTTTTTACGTCCCGTCCCTAATCTATTACATATGAAAACATTTCTATTCGTCTTTCTCGCATTCATAGCGCCAGATTTGCACCTGGTGGCCAAAAATGGGAACTAATTTTTTTCCGAGCGTAAATCTGTTCTGCATTAACATATTACAATGTCTACTAACTTTCGCTGCCATGCGATAATTACAGCCCGCAATGGATCTCTTTGAGTAGCTGCACTTTAATTATAACCACCAGATACATTCCTTACCATGTCACCCGTCCAGAACGCCTTAGAAGAAATTCAGTCTGCGGTTGACAGTGGTCATTGTGTTGCATTATAAAGGCTGTCCCATAAGGAATGGCCAATATGCAGGGATATGGAAGGAACATCCAGTGTACTTGGGCTCTAAAATGCGTACCGTAAGAGTTATGAGCACTTCTTCATTTTCGATCCTATGAAATAAATCTCTTTTACTGGAAGCTCTTTGCTTTCCAGTTTTCGGAGGAGGTAGTATGGACCAAAACAAGTATAAAATTGTCTGGTAGATATGGGCTCTAAAATGCATACCTTAAGAGCTAAGAGCACTTATTCAGTAGAAGAGATGCGTTTTGCAGTGTGGAAAATGAACAAGGGCTCATATTGTGTAGCTCTTACCGTATGAATCTTAAAGATCATGTTTACTGGGCATTTTTTCTTGTTTTGGTCCATACTACCACCTCTCAGAAATATCGAAAGCAAAGAGTTTGCAGTAGAAGAGATTTGTTTCACAATATCGTCGTGCTGATAACTCTCAAGGTGTCCACTTTAGACCCCATGTTTATCACACTCTTTGGCTTCTAATGATCATCCCTGTCAATCCCTCAATATTGACGATTCCTTCAGGGAAGATTAAGTCATCGAATCAGGTCTTACCAGAGGCTTCTGTATTATTGCCTGGCATGTTTTACGAGTTCATGTGCGTCACCGACTTTATACTAATTTTTGCAGGACTCTCATAACTTAGTTGACAAGTTATCTCACCTCATGCGTCTGCAATCAGTCATACGTTAATTCAGAAAACAAGCCAGGGAAGATCTTTTGCTTGTTTTGCATTGAAGAACTATTCATCATTCCATCGGCTCAGTAAAGTGTCGAATGAAAGTGTTTTCTCGTTACTGTCATTTCATACGCCTCGTTGAATGAGCGGTCAGCAATTTATGTGACATCCGCTCGTTAATCATACAACAGATGTACATAATAAAAAGAGCTGATGTTAAATTATGAAATGACTAAAATTCACATATTAAAAATTAAAACAGTTATGTCTTTGTGATTTAAAAAGTTAGCTAATGAATTTAGATGCCTCATTTTTAATAAAAAGTATTTTATCTGCATCGACAAAGGGAGGGTCTGACATGTGGTTTATCGATTTGGATAAAGTTTTGCAAGGACGATCTGAATTGAAAATAAAGACACACGTCTTTCGGCTTCTTGATAAGACGCTGCCTAAATCGAAGTCGAACTCGATGACGGAAAATCGTAATTTTTAATGCTATATATCGAAAGATAGTTTCAAAACAAACATTTCTAATTAATATAATATGGGGTCCAAAGTTAATAATGTTAAAGTTATCAACATTTTGGTGTTTTCATGCTGAAGCTTGGATAGCCGTCATTCCGCGCATTTAGCACATCAAGGTCGAGGTGGTAGCTCCGCCTGTTCGGTCAGAGGGCTGGCTGCCCTCTGTAAAAAAAATAAATAAATATGTAAATAAATAAAAAGGAAGAAGAGTGAATGTTTAAGGAAGAACTTGAAGAAGTGTCATGTGACATCTGTCCAGACCAAATTCCGAGAAAAATGATGAACAAAGCGGAATTGGTACGTGGTGCCTTCGGCGCCAGTCGCTTCTCTGTATACATTTAAGATCTCTGCGATAGACTCAATATAACGTGGCCGCGGTTTTCCTCTTTGGTTGCTTTTCGGCTAGTTAAGTGCGCGTCTTTGGGGGAGAGGGCTGGTTTTGGTCGGTTGGTTGGCGCTCCGGTGTGCAGTCTGGTTGTCGGCGGTAGCTCTTTGCGCATGCTCTGCCTCTTTCTGTCACGTGGGCAGTGGGGCTGCCGACGGAGACGTGCGTGCGGTCGGGAGTGTGTACTGCGTGTAGTGAGAGGGCGATGATCTCGTCTGTGCTGCTACACGATATGAACACGTGGAAATGGCTTTGGAGTGTATCAGCCTGCAACCGGATACGCTACAGAATCAAACGTTAATGGCTCTCCCAGTTTTTGGACGCCCATGTTATCTGTTTCCTGTTGACCACTGGTGCACAACTTATTTTACAGTGGTTTGCCTGTTTTGGACGCACTTGAGATACTGGCAAGGAGTGCATATCTAAGTGGGTGCCTGTGCTTTTCGAAATGGCAACAGCAGAATAAAACAGAGTATGTGTTCTATTTTCTGCACTTTCTGCAGTGTCCTCATGGTGAATGTTTAGGTGTGGTGGTTCCTTTGCAAAGGCAGTGCAAACTGTTGTTGTCGGCAGTGAGTGCAAGAGATTTAATTTGACTGCAAAGAGTGATTGTATTCTTATTTTGAAAATTTTCTAACGTTTTAAGGATTGTGTTGCTCTGTATACTGTCCAGTTGCTGCTTGATTTTATGTTATTGCTTCAGTGGTATAATCAGCGGTGCTCGTCGTCCGTTGTAGCTGGTCGTTTAACTGGGGCACAACGTCTTGGCGGCGACCAGTTTGAATTCCAACCGAAAGCGCGGTCACTGTGTTTATCGGCAGATTACAGTTCTCCGGCGAACTGGAGTTTTTTTGTTGTTGTTGTTATTTGTTCCTGGTGACGTCGAGGCGTCCGTCTTTCTTTCTTCACCGTTCCTTTCAGTTTTCATTCAGGCTCGATCTGAGTTGTAGTTGTAGTTTCCGCGGACCTCTGATGTGCCATTACTTATCACTGAAATTTTGTAATACCTGAAAGATGCCTTTCATTGTACTGTGTTCTTAATATCTTATTCAGAAAGAGAAATTGTGACTTGTTTCTGTTGTCATATCGTAAAAGGTTTCCTGTTCAAGTGGGAGTTTTTCTCAGTGAACTATTTATTGTTTGTATGGTTCTTAATATTTATGTAAAGAAGGTTTTAAAACTATTTATTGTTTGGGGTGAGGGTTGACGCCCGTAGACATTATTCAGTTTAGTAATGTTTCAAATTCTAGGGCAATTATGTATATTATTCTTGTGTAACAGCAGTTTGCGGTTGTCATGCAATTGTTAAATGAGATCTGTTGGAAATTACAAGCCGGGGTTTGAATGGTAAGTATTGCCTTGCCTTTATTGAGTTGAAGTATCCGTGAGCGTCTGTCCCACCTGAAATGTTACCACTCTCATTATTACGTCAGATAGGTAATGCACGTAGTCAGTTCGTCGTATTCATGATTTCCTCTTCAAAGTAACATACCGTACTTATTATTTAACACAAAATGACATTAAAAATTTAATGCAGACCAAGCAAAGATTTTGTGACTGACGGAAACTAACAGTCATTCCTGATTAGGCATACAGAGAGTGATATACCTCGATTTTAGACAGTATCAATTAGCAAATTCTACCTTTAAAGTACATAACGCAAACATTTGTAACGGACGCGAATTCCTACCCAGCACCTATTGTCCCTGTTAACGAACTACGAGAGATGTTAAATATTGCTTCTTAACAAGTAACTTACTTGAAATGCAGTGAGGTAAACCTTTGTGTTGGAGAGGGATTCGAACCCAGAACCTAATAACATAGATATCGAAGCACAATCAACTATGACATATCGCATGTTCTCGGCAGTAACTAGATGTTTTAACTGAAATTACGAGACGAAAGATTAATTTTTTCCTTCCCAAGACTCCAACCCAACACCTATCGCTGTTATATTCTAGAGAAAACGAACGTTAAATATGGGTTTGTTGCACCAGCAGCGACATGTGGACATGTTTGAACTAGAAATAATATGACGAAGAGTTCAGTGCTGACTGGGAATAGAGCCCTACACATATCGTTGTTGACTACACACAAAGATACGTCAGCTACCGAATTTTTCTCCACCGGCAGCTCGGAATAACATCTTGAACTTACAGTGATCTCGCAAATAGTTCTGTGTCTCACTGGGAGTCAAAAACGTCAAATATCGTTAGTGTTGACAACGAATGAAAATACATAGAAAATCGAAATTATTATCCACCAGCAGATAGGTGTTCTTATGCTAGATCTTGATAATACACAATGAAATCTATAGTGCAGGGCCAGGATTCGAACCCCTTTACGCGCAATATGTGGAGATGTTGAGGAATCTGCAGTTTTGAACAAACAACAAATGGTAGCCGAGCTGTATTGTCACGAAGGGATCAAATTACGCGTTAAGGGCGGTCTGAGTTTGATTCCCAGTTCAGAACCAATTTTATCGAAATATAGAAGCTCAGATACAAGATGGAATAAGTGTCCTGTGATCCTACATAGCATTTGTTTCGTCACTAGAAATGAATAACTAGTATAAGAAAGGTTACTGGTGACAGAGTTTCTACATGTCGCCACTCCAGACTTTATTGTACTGACTTGGCAGAAAATCCTAAGAAATTTTGGTCTTATGTCAAAGCGGTAGGTGGCTCAAAACAAAATGTCCAGACACTCTGTGACCAAAATGGTACTGAAACAGAGGATGACAGACTAAAGGCCGAAATACTAAATGTCTTTTTCCAAAGCTGTTTCACAGAGGAAGACTGCACTGCAGTTTCTTCTCTAGATTGTCGCACAGATGACAAAATGGTAGATATCGAAATAGACGACAGAGGGATAGAGAAACAATTAAAATCGCTCAAAAGAGGAAAGGCCGCTGGACTGATGCGATACCAGTTCGATTTTACACAGAGTACGCGAAGGAACTTGCCCCTCTTCTTGCAGCGGTGTACCGTAGGTCTCTAGAAGAGCGTAGCGTTCCAAAGGATTGGAAAAGGGCACAGGTCATCCCCGTTTTCAAGAAGAGACGTCGAACAGATGTGCAGAACTATAGACCTATATCTCTAACGTCGATCAGTTGTAGAATTTTGGAACACGTATTACGTTCAATGACTTTTCTGGAGACTAGAAATCTACTCTGTAGGAATCAGCATGGGTTTCGAAAAAAGATGGTCGTCTGAGACCCAGCTCGCGCTATTCGTCCACGAGACTCAAAGAGCCATAGACACGGGTTCACAGGTAGATGCCGTGTTTCTTGACTTCCGCAAGGCGTTCGATACAGTTCCCCACAGTCGTTTAATGAACAAAGTAAGAGCATATGGACTATCAGACCAATTGTGTGATTGGATTGAAGAATTCCTAGATAACAGAACGCAGCATATCATTCTCAATGGAGAGAAGTCTTACGAAGTAAGAGTGATTTCAGGTGTGCCTCAGGGAAGTGTCATAGGACCGTTGCTATTCACAATATACATAAATTACCTTGTGGATGACATCGGAAGTTCACTGAGGATTTTGCAGCTGATGCTGTGGTGTATCGAGAGGTTGTAACAATGGAAAATTGTACTGAAGTGCAGGACGATGTGCAGCGAATAGACGCATGGTGCAGGGAATGGCAATTGAATCTCAATGTAGACAAGTGTAATGTGCTGAGAATACATAGAAAGATAGTTCCCTTATCATTTAACTACAAAATAACAGGTCAGCAACTGGAAGCAGTTAATTCCATAAATTATCTGGGAGTACGCATTAGGAGTGATTTAAAATGGAATGATCATATAAAGTTGATCGTCGGTAAAGCAGATGCCAGACTGAGATTCATTGGAAGAATCCTAAGGAAATGCAAACAAAGGAAGTAGGTTACAGTACGCTTGTTCGCCCACTGCTTGAATACTGCTCAACGGTGTGGGATCCGTACCAGATTGGATAGACACCACAGACAGCAGGACAAATGCAGAACACGAAACGCCCCTAATGGTCAAGCAAGAATCATCTTTGACTGAGGAAACTGTAAGCATATAAATCATGCCTGCAGCAGGAACACCAGATCTTGCTGCATTTCAAAAGCTTATATCGCAGTTAAGCATTACCTTAAGCAATGCATTAGGAACCAAGCTCGAGGATCAGAGGATGAGGATCGAGACCCAACACGGCAAGTTAACTAAGCAAATTGAGGACATCTAGGTGCAAAATACGATAACTGATGGCTAAATTGCAGGAACAGGTAAGAGCTGGTCTAAATAAGTACTGATTTAGAAATGACCTGACTATGCCACGAAGAGGTGAACAACAAAATCGGGAATATTAGTTCATCATATTACGAGAGTTGAGTGACAGGAAAAATGCCAATGGTTCACCCAGAGCAGGTACGTGAGGTTGTCGGTGAAGTTATGAAGGTACAAAAAGCAAAGGTACAGAATATACAGGTGCAACATGGCGAGGTTTTGCAGCAACGAGGTGAGATAATAAGTGACATGTCAGACAAATTGGCACAACTGACCATAGCAGTGGAGCAATTGTTGCTCGTGGAGGAAAGGTCAACGTCCTGCTGCAGTAGGGGACACTACCGATGTCGAACCACTGTTGAACTTTAAACAGGCTCGAGCAGAGATTAACAAGAGTGACTGGAAAGAGTTGCATACTCTTCAGCATGACACGGGTCCTCAACGAACTACCAATGTCAATGATAGTGATAATAATGCACTAGTTGCACTGGGAAAGAGCGAACAAGGATTGAAGAGGAGGAATTTAAGGAACTAGCGACACGGTAATGTCGGATCTGAGGAGAGGCAGCCCGTAGTGAAGTGCGTGAGGAGGCAGCCTCGACTGATTTTAATGAGCACGAACTGTGTCGTCACTTTGCAGCAACGAGGCATGTAAGGAATCCGACTTGAACACAGTAATCTACTTTAAGGAGACTGTTAAGAGGAATCAGTACCTCGATGAGCCATTTGATCGGCTGAAGTTATTTGAATGTGTTTAACTGAGCAATGTCAGCATCTTGACGTGAGACAGTAATCGCCAGACGGTGCGTGGACTATGATGTGATCGTTGGTACGCGGCAAGTGTGCCTATCGCACTACAGAGTAATGTGGCACACCCAGAACATCGTTTTGACGAACTAAGAGGTTGGGAAACTCGTCACCGACCACAAAGGAATGGAAATAGGTTTCAACACAATAGCCTGAGGACATTGATCCTCGCGCAATAGCGATAACGGGACATGGGATGCTTCCAATTGTGAGAAAAGGGGGAGGCGAAATTTAGAGGTCGTGGAAGTACAAACTACGAACCGAAGGAAAAATGGTCAGAGTACGAGTGAAACGAGTAAATGACTAGGAGATAAAAGGTCGGGCACTGTTACACATAGTGTGGAGCCACTCAGAACCCTGTGTATAAATTTTGAAGAGCTGAGGTATGATATCGTACACTATCGACATTCCACCATGCATTCTATGTCCAGAGGTCAGCAGTAACACGTGTGACTGCCCTGCCAATCCGTAACCGCCCGTAGACACACTCTCTGCTGCATATGCAAGTAGCGCAGCCTTCAGGCCGATTGAAGAGGATGTCGCACCGACACCTGCCATTCTAATCGTAGAGTTCAATTGGAGCCTCCGCAGCGTTACTAGTTTGCCTCTGTTATTTTGATTGTTCATCACTAACGTGAATGTGTAAGACTGGTTGGATTCTCTATGGACGTGCTGCTGTAAAGTGAAGTGAAATAAACAAAATGGTTCAAATGGCTGTAAGCACTATGGGACATAACATCTGAGGTCATCGGTCCCCTGGATTTAGATCTACTTAAACCAAACTAAACTAAGGACATCACAGACATCCGTGCCCGAGGCAGGATTCGAACCTGCTACCGTAGCGGCAGCGTGGTTCCGGACTGAATTGCCTAGAACCGGTCGGCCACAGCGGCCGGGTAAAGTAAACAGTTACATACTTATTACGTGTGCTCCCAATTATCTTGCTCTCTGTCTCAGCACCCTAATATTCCTCGGCATCCGCTCCTGGACTACTCATAAATAGTGACAGGTCTCTACCCATGAGTATTCCGGACTTTGACCTGCATTTTCCAGCGTTTTCTTCTTTTCTTTTCTTTTTTGGTGTGCTCTACATCATTTTTAGTGACCACGCATACTTTTCATCGTAATTTGTGTGAGTGTTCATCATGGATAGTCCTCCGAAGAACTGCCAATATCACAGGTTGTTCAGTTTCAGGCACAGCAGGTGCAGAACTTGATGGAAATGATAAGACTGTTCGCTGCGCAGTGTAACACGCCACCATCGCCAAAACCTCCCACAGCACAGCCACAGGCAGCAGCGTCTCTTTCCGCGCCGCCTTTCCGTGATTTTCATTCAACACACGAGGAATGGTTCGGAAACCAAGCTCAGTTCGACACACACATCACGGCACAAGACGTTGAAGGTAGGGACAGGCAACGTTATTTTTTGGCAACTATCAGAGTGTCAGTGTACAGGCTTGCAAACCGTTTCCCCAACACCTGATCTGAAAGTGTCCCTCGTGAACAATTAATTGGTGCACTAGACAAATAATTTGATAAATAGGGAGGCACAGTTGTCAGCGGCATTAGTACATTAGGCGGTATCAGCGGCGACAAGTGAAAATGCGTACGGGACCGGGATCTCCCGCTTACTTGGCAACTACATTAACCACTGCGCCATACCATCCGGGCAACAGCGTTACCGCAACTGTTCGGACTGCCTCAGCATGCTTCACGGCTGATCAACATTTCCATCGAGCTCCACTTATCCGCAGTCCGTGTCTATTTCTTCCATGTTCGCTCTCTGAGATTCCCAGAGATGGTTGGACATATTTGTGCACCTGCACTGAAGAAGTTGAATCCATTGCCCAGCTATGCCTATCAAATTATATGAATGTGTGGTGTCTGTCCTTTCGGACATGTCCGACAGGCCTACTTGGGCAATTGATCAACCTTCTTCAGTGCGGGTGCACAAGTAGGTCCGACCTCTTGTGGGAATCTGAGAGAGCGAACATGGAGGATTTAGACGGGGACTGCGGACAGGTGCCGCTCGATGGCAATGTGGATCTGCCGAGAGGCATGCCGAGATAGTCCGTGCAGTTGCGGTAACGCTGTGTCGCGGATGGGACGGCGCAGTGGTTGTCACACTGAAATATTATTGGGTTTCGGATGCTCTGTATATAAAATATTCGTCATAAAAGAGAAGAATAGCCATCGAGCTGTAGTTGGTAAAATGTTACGCATCACAGCGCAGATGATAGGAAAACAAATATTTTTGTAATGTGCGTCTACACAAAGACGCGAGTCCAGCACTAACTGCTTCAAATAAACACTATTACCCGCTGAGTGCAGATATGCAAATAATTGCTGCAGCGCTCGATCCTAATAAGATACGAAACATTTGAATTATAAAAGTTTTGACTTTTGCTATGAATAGTTATAGAGACTTGGTTACCTTTTACTGTTTCGATGCTGACGTGTTAAGAAGTGCAGTGTAGCATCGCTACAAGTTTTATGTGATATTTGTGTATCAGTAACGTAAATCATCGAACGAACGCTTCGATAAACAGTGCGACACTATGAAATCACGCTCGCACAAGGAGAATTAATTTTGAGAAAATATTGGACATACAAGAAAGGACATTGTCGTAGCACGGAATGTGCGTAAGAAGTGCAAAATGTAAGTTTTATATTCCATGGTTATTTGTTCACGCTTAGTGGTATGGATTATTTCAGAATATACTGATGTGTTATATTGAAATCCCTTTTTTGTTCTTTTCTTTGAGTAGCCTCAGTGTTTTTCCTTTGTATGCAAACTATGTTACAGGGCAGCTCTTTACAGCGGTGTCTTGGTTGTTTTCGGGAGGCTACTAATATATTCAATCGCAGATTTGATAACCATTGCCATAGCCCACTTTCCTTCATCCATTTCCCTTTCAATATTCAGTTAGTTCCCTCATGTATTTGTATCGAAAAATCAGATTGCGTGAAGGGAATCCGGATTAAATGTCAGGTTCAAACCACTTTTGCGTAATCAAACACTATTATTCCTCCTGGACACAATCCAGAACCGAAGCAACGCAGTTCACAAAATCTGCTCTTTCTCTCCAACCTGCACCAAAATTGGTAAAGAAATTACCGTGAGTGCGAGATCTAGTATAATTACTATTGTCATACCACATTAATTACAACTTTATATATATATATATATATATATATATATATATATATATATATATATATAATTATACCGGAAGACCAACATAGTAAACAGGAGAATCCGGGTTCGTATCCCGGTCGGGTACACATTTTCACTCGTCGCTGCTGGTTCCGCGTAATGTCCCGATGCAGCTGACAGCAGTGATCCCCTCTCCACATACCTATAGCACAACAGCCAGGGAAAATTTAAGTCCGAGTGTGGACATCATCGAAGTGATGCCACGATCGGTCACGCCATTACTCAAAATGTGCCAGATTCCTTGCACACACAAACAAATTCTTAAGTATCGTGATCCTAGTTTGCACAAGTCTTTGGAATTAGGGGAGCATCAGGATTTGTATGACACTGCAGCGGTGGCTTTTGACTCCGCTTCTATTTGTACCATACAGAGTAGTAGTAAACAGGTTGTGCCCTTAGCTCGTGCACCGGAGCACTCTAAGAGTCAGGCCAGCGACGTAAACGGATTCAGTGCGCTAGGCAGCAGACTAGTGGCGATAAATCTTACCCTTGGTGTTTCAAGCGCTCAAGCGCCAGGCGTGCCCCTGTCGCGACGCTAACTGTTGCAATGTGGCAAGACGGTCACTTTCAAGTTGTTTGTTTGCATAAAAGCAAGTCCAACACGCACATCTTACGTTTTCCAGTTGACCCTCGATGAATGTCAATGCAACTTTTTCAGAGTCAAGTAGTGATTCCAGTGCAACACAGTGCAAACCAAGTGCAGCAACGAAGAAATCACACAATTCTTCTAGACAGCGTCAGGCAAATAAAATTTTTGTCACTTTGCAGATTGCCAACTGCAAAATATGCTTACGGTTGGACACTGGTGCATAAGTGATTTTGTGGGACAGAAGCACATACGAACGTTAGGCAACCCTAAATTACGTCACAGGCCTCTCTTTCTGGTAATGGTGTACATACTACTCCTGTGTCAGCTATTTGCAGCCTACCTGCCACTTCTCGTAACATCACCAAGTGAGTTTCATTCACGATTATTGCGCTCATGTGACAGTGAAAATATTTTTGGCATGCAGTCTTTTCATTTGTTTGTTTTACGCATCAAGGCAATCAAGGCAATGTTTCTTCCGTGAACTCTTTTGTGCCTATGGACAGGGTACCTGAACTGGGTAACGAAATAAGTGATATTTTTCATCTTGGCCTAGACAAATCTAATAATTTTAAGACTCCATGCACAGCGAAAACGTTTGCAGCTTTGGTCTCTGCTCCTCTCTAATTACCAGTAGGAAATTGTGTACCAACCAACAGCTAAGCATTCCAATGATGACACTCTTTGTCGCCTGCCAGTTGGCGCTGATTCAGTGTTTGACACTTTTTTCAAGATTCATATTTCCATTTAATGTTCAGGATAATGAAACACTTGATGGTTTTCCCATTCACTACCGAGAAATTGCTCAGTGAAAGGCCACAGCCTCAGCTACCTACGCCAGATGGGGAGCCAATGACTCTCGGTGCAGCGCCGTCACCATCGCTGTCATCGTAGTGCCAGTAACCCAGCCGTAAAAGGGGGACCCCTTCGCCGTGCTAGTTTCCGGCGGGCAACTGTGGACTCTCTCAAGTCATCGTCGCGCCTTCACGTCTTCGTCAATGGAAGATTATTTTCCGTCCGTGAGCGTAGGTGTGCACCTTACGGCTGTCCACCAAACCGTTCCTTCCATAAAGCGGTAAACAACGGTCACAACAGCTGCTTCTCCGTGTACCGCTAGTTCGTAAACAAGGGTACAGCTCTGAGATATTACACTGAACCATTAACCACTCAGAAACATTTCAGAGACGCTACAAAGAGCATGGAGCGACGTTATGCTAATGGTTATCTGTGCAAAATCGTTCACATTTATTGTACAAACGCCAACCTTAATATATATATATATATATATATATATATATATATATATATATATATATATACCCCCCCTGGTGCAAGGTAGCGCAATGGGCTCGCATTCGGGAGGAAGACGGTTCCAACCCGCATCCGGTCATCCTGATTTAGGTTCTTCGTGATTTCCCTAATTCGTTTAAGGCAAATGCCGAGATGGTTCTTCTGAAGTGTTACGGCTGATTTCCTTCCCCATCCTTCCCCAATCCTAGCTTGTGCTCCGTTCGTTTTCGACGAGTCGTTAAACACTAATCTCCTCCTTCTCCTACCTTTAGCAGTCACCGATCTGCAGTAGTAACCCGCTCTAAAAACGTCTACAGGTTCCCCATATCTTGTCGACAATTCTCTACCAGTTTGTCTTATGTATTTCGCTTCACAAGATGTAGACTGTATTTTATATTACTCATTCTGTTTCCGACATCATACTTTAAAGTGCACTCTAGGTAAAACAAAATGAGACCCACCACGAATAGGACGTAACTCGTTAGATATCATGTACAGGTAAACAACTTATTATCGGATGATTGATTCAAGAGAAAACGCTTCACAAATTAAGCAAGTCAGTAGCACCTTGGTTCAACTCTGGCCTCATCCAAGCAGTTATTCGGCCTTGGCAAGGATTTTTAGAGTTTTTGGATGTCCTTCTGAGGGACATCATGCCAAATTCTGTCCAACTGGCGCGTTAGATCCTCAATCTCCTGATGGTTTGAGGTCCCTGCCCATAACGCTTCGGCCTGGAATCTCATTGACTGGACTAGAATTATCTCCAGTGATGAGTCCCGCTTCAAGCTGAGCCCCAATGACTAGCGAAGGCGTGTCTGAATACGTCCCAGGTATAATGGACCAGAGAACCATTTCTTTCCATTGCAAGACCCATCTGGTCGTCGTCCGCAGCACCCTTCAGCACAGCAGTGCGCCAACGATATTCTCTGCCCTGTTTTGTTGCCCTTCATGGCAAGCCAGACCGGACTTATATTTCAGCAAGATAATGGACCACTGCTTGTCTTCGTGGTTGCGAAATCATACCTTCGCCAGCAAGGTCGCCGGACCTCTCCCCAGTTCAGAACGTTTGGAACGTTGTGGGCAGGGACCTTCAAGCAGTTTCGGATTTTGACGACTTGGCCAGTCAATTGGTCTGAATTCGGCAAGATATCCCTTAAGGAGGTCATCCAACAACTGTGTCACTCAGTCCCAAGCTGAATAACTGCTTGTATAAAGGCCAGAGGTGGACGAACTTGCTCAATTTGCGGATCTCTTTCCCTCGAAGAAACCACGTAACTTTTCTGAAATTGTAATTTCTTCTCTGTACAAGTACATCACAACTACCGATCCCCGCACCATTCGGATAATACTTTCATGGTGCGTTGATTTTTCCCTTAGAGTGTATTAGTGGTTGTGCTAAAATATTTGTAACGATTATCTTAACAACCGTTACCTCCGGGTTCGTAAGATGGACAATGTTACAAGACATAAAGCAGATGACATATCAGAAGTTAGACAGCTGGAAAAGACGAGGGTCATGAGACATCTCCAAGAAATTTTAACGTCTCATCGTGAGGTATTCTCTGGAGCACCTGGAACTACTCGTATTAAAAATTTCGTGCGGCACTTCTAGCTTAAACCGCAAAAGAAGTTTCTGGGTGACCGTATTCATCTCGTTAATGAACAAGGAGAAAGTGGAGGAGTAGTTACGTTTTGTGGTCGCGGAAGGAATTATTGAACCTGCAGCCAGTTCATATAGTGGCCCCTTAATCTGCGTCACTGAGAAGAATGATTCTATTCGGCTTGTGCTCGACCGGTGCCAAATTATTACTATTATAGAGTCGGAGACCGGCCGTTCTGAGATGCTGGAACAGTTATTGCAATGTTTTCACGGGTTAGAGGTGCATATCTCTGTCAACCTTATAACCGAACCCGCCGATTTCCCGTTTGACCTGTCCACTAAATTCTAACGAATCTCGCCCCGTGGATTCGAATCTATAAATTTTTTCGTAATATAGACTAAACTTTTTAATTAAGAAAATAAGAAGTATGGGTAGATTTGAATTACTTGCCATTTTTGGCAGCAGTTCTGTACTGACTCAAACTGTTAACATCTGGAAACCACAACCTAACTTGCTTGTTGCTTGCAAACTGGCTGCTCGACCAACCGTTTCTGTGCCGGGACGGCCAGTACCGTTTGTTCTGCACATTAAAAACACTTTACTGAATATGCTTCAAAAGCTTTTAACAAAAACTGCCCTGTGGAACCTAATTGGAATTTATGTTATAGTCACTTCTTTACCAAAGTCGAAGAGAACTGGTTCCACTGGTTCAAATGGCTCTAAGTACTATGGGACTTAAGATCTGAGGTCATCACTCCCGTATACTTAGAACTACTTAAACCTAACTAACCTAAGGACATCACACACATCCATTCCGAAGGCAGGATTTGAACCTGCGACCGTAGCAGCATCGAGGTGCCGAACTGAAGCGCCTACAACCGCTCGACCACAGTGGCCGGCAGAGAACTGTCATTAGCTTACAGTATGACTATCCTCCTGTAAAGCAAGTTATTCTACAAAGATTTCGATTTCCAGATCTGAAGGAGGATTTGAACTTTAATTTTTCAGAAATAATTTTGCGTTTACTGAAATGAAGTTAATCATCTTTTGTCAAACGGACTTACTTAGAGGCAAGATGGGTGCAAGGTGGGAAAATACTATGTAGTAAAATGACTTCCGTCTTTAAAGTTTTGATGTGTTCGTGCTAGAGTTGATTAGGACGGGAAATGAGCAGAAAATGGGGTCTCCGGTGGTGTTGGGAGAAAACCTTCGAAAGAAAAGACTGATTCCAGTTACCAGTGGAGGTTTTATTTTCCAAATGCCTATGCCTAAGGGCTACACCAAACTCAATCGCTGCAACAGAAGGCTGCCGCAGTTAAACTGCGCTCCCACAGGAAGAAACTAGTGGACACGTCCCGTCGCGGACCGAGCTAGCAGGCAAGAGAGCGTCCCGAATACCGACCCACTCTCACCTACTCATCCTCCACGCCCCACGTGACTGCTCCACAGTACTCCCATTGGTGAGCAGACAGTGCTATAGTGGGCGACCCTCCGTCAGCGATACTCAACGATAGCGTCCCTTGTCAGCAGTACTACTGTGGGACAATGTGCATGTGGGCTGAGCGTGGGTGTTGTACGATGCATCTGTTGCTATGCCGACCCAGACTCAGCCTTTGTCTTACCAGAGAGCAGTACTGTGGGCCACCTGAAAGATAATCAACATGTAAAATCGGAAAGAAATTTGAAAAGCTTTTTTTACCTTAATAAAACTGCTCACCACCTACATAATTTGCATAGGTATTGAAATTAATTACTGAAGAAACTGTGATATTACTTCAAAGCAAAATCAATTATCAGCAAATCAGAAAAGCTACTACTTTTCTAAATAAAACAATAATAGATCTTTAAGGTGGAATTGTAAGATGTCAAAAAAATTTTGAACAGTTGCGTTTTGTTACTTAAATAACGCGGTCGTTTCAATCTATTATTATAGCAGCAAAATGTCGTAAAGCAAGTAAAGTGTGTATAAATCCTTTTTTCTTGTAACTAAAGTAAGTGTATGTGTGTATATCTTCTAGAAAAACCACTTCTGTAACCAGCTTTACAATTGTTCATCCAGAAGCGGCAAAGACCATGTATGCGGCGGTGGTTGACAGCAGCAACGCAAGCCAGAGATCATCCTGGGCGAGCTGGCAGCTATGTAACGAAACGATAGCCGTTTGAAGTGCCAAACAAACTGGTATAGGCATGCGTATTCAAATATAGAGACACGTAAAGAAGCAGAGTACGGGGCTGTGGTCGGCAACGCCTATGTAAGACATGTGTCTGGCGCAGTTGTTAGATCGTTACTGCTGCTACAATGGCAGGTTATCAAGATTTAAGTGAATCTGAACGTGGCGTTATAGTCGGCCCACGAGCGACGGGATACAGCATCTCCGAGGTGGCGGTGAAGTGGGGATTGTCCCCTACGACCATTTCATGAGTGTATCGAGAATATCAGGAATCCGGTAAAACATCAAATCTCTGACATCGTTGCAGTCAGAGAAAGATCCTGCAAGAACGGGAGCAACGGCGACTGAACAGAATCGTTCAACGTGACAGAAGTTCAACCCTTCCGCAGATTGCTGCAGGTTTCAGTGCTGGGCCATCAACAAGAGTCGGCGTGCGAACCATTCAACGAAACACCATCGATTTGGGCTTTCGGTGCTTAAGGCCCACTCGTGTACCCTTGATGACTGCACGACACAAAGCTTTACGCCTCGCCTGGGCTCGTCAACACAGACATTGGACTATTGGTAACTGGAAACATGTTGCCTGGTCGGACGAGTCTCGTTTCAAATTGTATAGATCGGATGGACGTCTACAGTTACGGAGACAACCTCATGAGTCCATGGACCCTGCAAGTCGCCAGAGGACTGTTCAAGCTGGTGGAGGCTTTGTATTGGTGTGGGGGGTGTGCAATTGGAGTGATATGGGACCACTGATAGGTCTAGATAGACTCTGACAGATGACACACACGTAAGCATCCTGTCTGATCAGCTGCATCCATACATGTGCATAGCGCATTCTGACGGACTTGGGCAATTCCAGCAGAACAATGCGACATCCCACACGACAAGAATTGCTACAGTGTGGCTCCAGAGACACTCTTCTGAGTTCCCACTGATCACCAAGCTCCACAGACATGAACATTATTGAGTATCTCTGGGATGCCTTGCAACGTGGTGTTCAGAAGGGATCTCCTCCCCCACTGGTACTTTTACGGATTTATGGACAGCCCTGCAGGATTCATGATGTAAATTCACTCCAGCGCTACTTGAGACATTAATGGAGTCCATGCCACGTTGTGTTGCGGGACTTCTGCATGCTCGCGGGTGCCTTACAGGATATTTGCAGGTGTACGAGTTGCTTTGGCTCTTCAGTGAGTATTGATTGTTAAAGAATAATGGTGGCGCCTTACGTTTGTCTAGATTTATGGTTCAGCTATGGTTTTGTGGAAAGAAACAGTTAGTCACCGTCAAGGAACGGAAGAGTACGAGCTTGAGTCGGTAAGACGACTGTTGTGTTACTGCATATAGTCGACACACATTTGCGTGTGTAACAATCGATACTTTGCAATGAGAATTCGGTATCAATTATCAATATAGTTGGAGATTTTCCGTAAATTTTGTTGGAAAGGTTTCGGCAGTTTGTAATGAGAGAGTTAAAATTTTTAAATGCAAGATTACACGATGCAGAAACGGTACTAGGCACAATCAGTAACTGTTTGATGAATTTTATTCCAATCTGGCTCCTCGTAATTTTGTTTTGTACTTGACCTGTGGTCAAGCAATCTTTCAGCGACTTGCTTAGTGAAGCCCTGCTGGTGCGCTGAGTCAGTTTGAAGACTGGTATTCGTGTGTCGTAGACACGACCGCAAATAAAAGTTTTAAAGTCAACCATTGTGTCTGGTTTTGTTGCCTGTGACAGTTGATTGCACATGCCAGTGGATTTGGGTGGTGCGTATAGTTTGAAGATTTTGCAGTAAGAAAACTCTAAGGCAGGCGAGTGTTAGCTATTTGTGTAGATTTGTTGTACGCTGTGAATTATTTAATAATCGAGCGTCGTTCTCGAGTTTTTCTGGATCATAGGATCAAGTGCAGGAAGAAACGGACCGAAAGTGAATTGTGATTACCACTGTATTTAGTCCGTACTCATTGTTAGTGCCGCAATTATAGAGGTTCCCTTGCACTAGCTGAGTCATTTGAAGATGGAAAACCCAACTGTTGCCATTATTCTAGTAGTGACGAGTGGCATTCGATTAAATTTGTGGTGGACGCGCGAGAAGCCAACACCTGAAATAAGAGAGTTTTGAAAATCTGCTTTTAAATTGAGCTTGAAAGTGGTGGTGGCGCGTAGTTTTCTCTGTTTTTTCTGTCTCGTTCAGTGTGGGGATTAGATATGTAGTCCCTCGCTCACATCAACGTTTGTCAATGGAAAGCTCTGATTCATTTTAAATAAACTCTGAGTCGTTAAAATTAATATCAAGTCCCCGTATTATTATTTTATCCACTATTATACATAAACTGAAATCCAATTTTGAACTTTGAAAAGAAAAATATGTAACAAAGCTTGAAAGTTTAGTGATCTGACGTATGACAAGTAGAGCAAGCACTTTCAAGTCAATGATATAAAATAAATAAATTAATGACGAGTATTTAAAAAAGATAGCAGAGAAGTATTTTATCAAAGTTTAACGACGCAAAGTTTACTATTTACGTAATGTTCTGAAAGGTAAAATTGGAGTTCAGTTAAAAAAATATTGACAATTATGAACCAATACGCGAATATTTACATACGAAAGAATTCTGATTCAGTGCAAAAGACTATATTTAAAATTTATTAGCAGAGGTATCGCTAATCAGAGGGTGTAAATAACTGTTATTTGTTTCCATAGTAACCAATACATGTCTGGCCTGAGACGACAACTGCATTATAAAAAATAATTAGCCTCAGAACCTTTAAGACATTTTGAGACGCGTAAGTGCTGTAATTAAGAAGTAAGAGTAATTAACTAAATAATTTAATGCCAAGTACAACGTTGTTATTATCTGCGTAACGAGTTCAATGGTGTCAATATTACGTGGTAGAGCACGACTGTCCTATATAATTTTCATTAATAGTAACTTTTACGGTGCTCACGTTTGTGGTGTGTTGATGACCTCTATAACCATTTATGAGCCTAACGCAAAAAGTTAAAATGGCTCTAAGCACTATGGGACTTAACATCTGAGGTCATCAGTCCCCTAGACTTAGAACTACTTAAACCTAATTAACCTAAGGACATCACAAACATCCATGCCCGAGTCAGGATTCGAACCTGCGACCGTAGCAGCAGCGCCGTTCCGGACTGTACGCTGGCAGTCAGTACAGTGAGTAAACCAGAGACTACAGACATGTTTGTAAATAGTAGTAGCATTGTGTAGCCCCCACTCAAGAAATTTTCTTGAAAAAGGTTGGGCCCGGCACACTACAGATCGCATATTTAAGGGACTGGTGAACTGCAGTCAATGGATCGATTACAGTTATGTCTGTAAATAGTAGCAGTATTGAGTAGCCTCCATCCTAACACAATTTCTTGGAAACGGTAGGGACTGTACCACTACAGACTGCAGCTCAAAGGACTTGTGAACGATGATTAACAAATCGGGATTCACGATAGGACAGTGGTTTGCTGATTGACCATGCACGTCCACAACTTCGAGTGGCCTTGGTGTGATGTCTGCGTGGAAATGTTTTGAGACATATTTGGTATAACTAGTATTAATTTATCCCCACTGGATGTGTGTTGGATTTTTGCGATGTTCGTTGCTTTAAGAAATTCTCCAGTTGTGAGTATCTCGAATTCTCATTTGTGTAGGGTATGTAAACATCTCGCTTGAATTTGTACGTCAAGAGGTAGGGAATGGCATGTTCTAATCGAGGAATATTTTTTGTAAATAGAGTTCAGTAGAAAGAATTTTTGTGCAGATCACAAGAGCTTGACGTCTCGCCCCTCGAATTTGATGGGGCAAATAAGACGATAAATGCATAAGTGTTAGTGCCAATCAATCTGCCTCTCATATAATTTTGGTGGTTTTGCTTTGTCAAGCACGTAATGTGTGTGGAGTATCTTTTTTGTGAGTGCAATTGCTCGTATTTTCCATGTCAGGTAGGAAGACGAAGCTAGGAATCTGAGTTGTGTGTCTTCATTCTCATCTTAATTACAAACAGTAGTCCTCACAACATGTACCTATAACCGCCTGTCCCAAAATTGGATGATTACTCATTTGGAATGAATGTGGGTATGACAACAAATGCATCCAACTAGGCACAGCCAGGTGGAAGCACATGGTTTATCTTTACAGTAGCAGTCTTGAAAGGCAGTTGAATCTTATTTTTGAAGCCAGCTCCGGTGGCGGCAATGTGTCGTGACACGGTTGCCACACATGGCAGTTTGCATCCTCGGGCATGAGGTCGCATGGATAGTTATTGCAGAGCCAAGCGCTGGGATTCCTTCTTCAAGATTTTAGCCGTTGAACGTGAAAGACGATATTTAGCCACTTTCATATCGATTGGTGAAAAGTATCTCTCACCTGTTCTTCACGCTGGCGGTGCTGCATAGTGTGTGCCACGCTAGTTTTACATTGGGGAGACGCCACTAATAGTCTTCTGGAAGCAAGATGGGAGATATAATTGTTTTATTTTTGTCTTATTTCGTTTATTCCTCACTCCATGTGTTAGTGCATTGGATGATTGTTTGGGAACTTAGAATTTAGTGCATCATGGTGGCAGAGTAAAGAAAAATACAGTAGGGCAGGAATGACGCTTCTTCCACCCTAAAACTTTACGTTGCTTAAAGCATGACGAAGACTCGTCTTGTGTGAGGAAGGCTACAAACTTTGACGAAAATCTCTTCCCTCCTCCTGAGGTATTTTGGGAGTTAGAAATATGCCTTTGGAAGAGGGAGATGGCAAAACGTGCAACTGCTAAGGGCGGAATCATTGGCATGTTTCAATTCTAACGTAACTTCCTCCCCAACACTCGATAGAAAGAGCCAGTTTTGGAACAGAGAGACATAGAAAACCGCGTGCCCCAGATGGCCATATTAGTGTTTTTCCAATCCACCAGCCGTCAACACCATCTGCAAGCGAGTGCCGTTCTGGAATGGAAGAGAACGGCTAAGTGTCAGAGAGAGACAGGATGGCGCAGAGCTGTAAGCTTTGTAATGACTGGCCATTTCAAAACGAACGAGTTTTACCCTCTCGCTTTGGATCTGAAAGTAAAACTCACGAAAGTGTGGAGAGGGCAGACGAGAGAGCAGGATTGTGGATTCAGAAAAGTTGCGTCAGACAGGGAAAGATTATAAATTGTCTCTTTCAAATTTGACGCATTTTGCTTTCTCCCCTCTTGAGGACCGCGTAATGACCTTACTGTAATGACCTTACTTGCGCAAGTAATTCTCGGAGAGATGGAGAGTCGCTGTGTTCGTCTAGGACGCAAAAAATTGGAGAGCTGACGGGCAGCCGAGACGATGGAATTAGCGCGATGCCTGATGGCAATGTTAAGTGTGCCTTTGCGGGTGGATGAAGACTTCCACGGTCCTCCAGAAGTCGGTATTTAGGCCATTTTTGGTTGCGTCCTATCGCTTGCGTGTTTTGCTCACGTGTTTCGGTGAAGTTTTGGAAATGATTGGAATTATTCTTGCATCTTAAATGACGGTGGGTTCAACAAAAGCATCACTAGATGTCCGTTCCTACTGCACCGTATTCTTAGTTACTCTGCCGCCAATGTTTGAAATGGTGATCTGTAGTTAGCAGAGAAACATGATTTTCTGGCGTGTCTGCAGGTTACGTGAGAGAACCACCATTGGCTTCTCTCGTATGTAACGACCTCGTCATTTCATCTGCACATGAATGTAATCCCATATCTTTACAGAATTAATGTTACGGAGAGCACAACTTGCTATGAAACGTTTTACTAATCTTTCATCGTCCATGATCTTGTCCGGTGGTTGTTCATGTTTTATCTACTAATTAACCGTGTCCTACGAAATAAAGACCATTTATATTGTTAAAATAACTTGACATTCTCTTCCAAGACATCTACCGCCACCCTCGCTCGAGAACACATTTCCATTGCGCGAGGATTCGATGATTACTACCTTAACCGTGATTCCTAAATCAGCTGAAAAGAAAGCTGGGCTGAAGGAGCATATACAAGTTAATATTCCATTTATCCTATCCCATTCTAAACTTCTTGAGGGAATTTTTGTTCTATCGTTGCAAATACAAAAATGCGTGATTATTTCACCAAACGCGTTTCGCTTCATTGAGGTAAAGCATCATTAGTGATCTGTAATTAATTTTTTTACATTTTGATTTGCTTTTAGATCGAAAAACAGTTCGTTAAGAATAGGTTGATTTGTATTTGCGGTGAGTTTTCGGCTTTCTCGCTTACATCGGGAAATGTCGTCTGCTAGCACATCGTTGTTTTTCTGTGTTAGACACCGATAATTTTGGTCTAACTTTTAGATGTTCTGCAGCACTATTCATTTCTTATGTTTTTCACAACACACTTTTATGCACACCACTGTATTATGTTTGTTTTTGTACTTCAAGTATGTGTTGTTGTTTACGTTTAGTAGTGTTGCCAATATAACCTTTCCACTACTTTGTCTTTGACCTGTCACATCTTTTAAAATTAGTTATTGTATGTGTGTAATTCTATTTAATTATGTTTCTGTGTATTTATGTACTTTGTATGAGTAGAGAAGGAATAGCGATGGTTGGATTTTCTTTTGTAGGGGATGAGGAAACCATGATGAGTGGACATACCCAAAAAGCAAGGCATAAACATAGCTTCCAAAGAAACAATTCCATACAAAAGCACATCCCAAAACTGAAATCAAAACCAGGCAGATACCAACAATGTGGTATCAGTCAGCTCAGTCACAGAGATAGTGAGAAAGTTACAGTGGAATGACTAGTAGGACATTCGACACAAGATGTAAAGAACTCATGAGAGCATTTAAATACGGTGCAAATCATGCAACATTTGCGGATCGTCTAAAAGAGGAACACCATAGACCAAACAATATTGAAAACAATAGGAATATCATAAAAATCAGTAAAGACAGACACCTCCTCCCTATCCAAGAAAATTTCCAGATACAAAAAGCATTAACACAAAATAAACAGTTGCTCAATGACCAGATAAAAATTGGAAACCAGACTCTATACAGAATAATTTATGAAATTACATGAAATCTTCTCCTCTAACTCACACTCACTACACTGCTATATACTTATGTCCACTCATCTTGATTTCCCCCCTCCCCCCCCTAAAAAAAAGAATAAAATCCCTCCATCGCTATTCCTTCTCTACCATTACACAGTACATAAATACACAGAAACATAATTAAATAGAATTACACACATACACTAATCTAATTTTTAAAAAGTGTTGTAGGTCAAAGAAAACTAGTGGAAAGGGTATGTTGGCAACACTACAAAACACAAACAATAACACATACCCTCAAGAATTATAAAGCAACTACAGATACTATGGCCACACAAATGAAGAATTCATTCTAACTATTTTACACCAATCCGACGCTCGACAGGACTACGTTCATTTTAGTTCTCCTACTAGTATTACTATTAAAGGTAGTGAAGCAGACTTTCTAATGGAGTGGAAAATTTTAGGCCAAAGAGACCATGCGTTTCCTCTCCTGTCTGGTTGGAAGAGGCGCCTACTCATTTTGTAAAAAGCAACTTGATGATGGGTCAATACACACCACGAAATTATCGACATCTGTTCACTGTGACGAGTCGGTTTAAAGTTTGGCAGAGAACTTATTGGTGCACGGATGAGGCCAGTCGTAGCAAGAAATCATTGCTATGTGACCAAGTGACCAGTGATTTTTGGATGGGAGTTAGGGTGATTTCGTATTAGACTACTCTATAATGATGAAATTCCGCCTCAAGAGCAGTGGAGAATTCTCACAAGTAATGATTTCAATATCGTTTTATGTAAATTCAGATCAAACCGAATTAGGTGTTTAGTCAGACACCACGAACTTCTGTGTACTCAGTTAGTTTTTATGATTATTTCCGCTGTGAGTCACGAGCTGACCGTGATGATTGACATATTAACGGAAATTGGTGAACTTTGCGTTCAAATCTTTGTGTGTGAGTAACTTGCCTGTCCATTTCGCATTTCCTTAATGGAATCAATTCTTTACTGACAGATGAGCGGTATGTTATTATCGTCTGCTCTTACAAACCATAGGTATGGTATTTTTATGTGTATTCCTTGTAACACTGTCTCAGGAGTACGCTTCAACAGCTTAATGTATCAAACTCTGCCCCAACGTGTGTACTAGCACGCTTTTCCCCATCCCGTAATCTCTGACCACATGTTTCCTTTGAGAGAAAATTACGTGGAATTTCTGATCGGTCTTCCTGGAGTTCACTAATTAAATTCCTGTTGAGCAGTTTTCTCTTTAGGATAAAAACTCGGACTAATAATCAATTAATATTCAAGGAACATCAAACAATTTGGCACTCAGGGTCGAGAAGCTAATGTTAAGCACTATATTTGTGTACATTTAGCGCTCAACTACCCAAAGAACTCTTAGCTTTGATTTGTGGCTATTAGCGGAAACCATAGACAGCCTTGTTACAGATATTGGTAAAATCAACTACAGTGAAAATGATTATCTCCTTAGCAAAAAGAATTTAAATGTTCTTGCACGCATTACATAAACGTTGGGTGATAATATTATGGTAGTTAAGGTTGTGACCTCTTGGGCTACCATGAACGATTGGACAAGGGACAGTCTGTAACGTTAAAGAAGGGAATTTGTGGTGTATTTAACAGCTTTCTATCAGGTAAATTCTCCAAGTTCATCTCTGGGAGACATAATGTCAAGACGAACTAATATTTCTCCTACACGGATATTATAACGTGGCAGCAAGAGAAACACTGGGAATAACTGGCAAGGGAGCAGAGAATCCCGTTTTGGGGAAATACAAGAATCTTGTTCCTACAACATATGAAGTGGAACTGACTGACGGCAAAATGGATGTTCTGATGGACCAACTGGCTGGAGTATTGCAGCAACTTCTTCTAGATGACTGTTAACTAAATGTTATTATTATTACAACAATATTTTGCTGCGATTTTTAACAAAATCAAATTTGTGATTACCCAAGATTAAACCACGACTTCTGTGTGCAAGAAGACTACCAAGGACACAGTAATGTGATAGTAAACAACGATAAGTCTGTTGGAATAGACTGTATAACGTGGATGAACGCAAACTAAACAGTAAAGCTATATAACAGATTTAAAGGCCATATCACCAATATCTTTGTTCACTCCAGCTCTCAAAACTGCTTTATCAATTTTATAAAGTGTCCAGACATGTAGCTAAAGGAAAAATTTTACGTCTTTCTTGGTTAAAAAAGTGTGTGATCGTCAGAGTGTAGACTACAATAAACAACAACAGAATGGTCGATTCTAACCAGTGGAAGACCGTTTAATAAATACTTAAAAACAGTATTTACAATATGCTCCACTGTACTCTGTACAAATTGCTTCACAGTGATGTAAACTATTGTTATGTTTAATCTACATCTACATCTATAATTTTCTAACCACTGTGAACTGCATCGCAGGGGGACCTCCCACAGTACTAATTATCAGTGTTTCTTTCCGTTCCATTCACATATGCAGCGCGGAAGAATGACTGTTTAAATGCCTCCGTGCGTGCTGTAATTAACCCAATCTTATCCTCATGATCCCTACCTTAGAAATGTGTCGGGGGATGTAGTATTTTCCCAGAGTCTTCATTTAAAGCCAGTTCTTGAAATTTCACGAACAGACTTACTCGGGATAGTTTATGTCTATCTTCAGACGTGTGACAGTACAGTTTCTTCAGTATCTCTGTGACACTCTCGCATGGGCCAAACAAACCTGTGGCCATTCATACTGCCATTTTCTGTATACTCTCAATATCAACTCTTAGTCGACTTGGTGCGAGTTCCACAAACTTGAGCAATTTCCTAGGATGGGTCGCACGAGCGATCTGTAAGCTACCTCTTTTGTAGACTGCTTGCTTTTCCCCAGTATTCCACCGATAGACTAAAGCTACCACCTGCTTTACCAACGACTGAACCTATGTGATCATTCCATTTCATGTCCCTACACAGTGTTACATCCACATCTTGGTATGAATTGACTAATTCCAACCATGGCTCGCTTATACTATGGTCATAACACACTACGCTGTTCCGTTTTCTGAAGTTCATACTTTTACGGCAAGCTGCCAAATTTTTACACCACTTTAAAATTTCATCAATATCTGACTGAATATTTGGGCAGCTTCCTTCAGAGAGTGCTTCATCATAGACTACTGCATCATTTGCAAAATGTTACTGTTTATACTGTCTGCAACGTCATCAGTGTAAAAAATTAACAGCAAGGGTCCCGGCCCACTTCCCTGGGGAACAGCCGAAGTCAACTGTCGATGGCTCTCCATCCAAGATAACTGGCTGCATCCTCCCTGTTTTGGTGTGCGTCGACAACAGTTATGCCCCCGTTGCTAATGACAAATGGGTGGAAGGTGACCAAAGGATTTGTCGCCGTAGGAATCTGGACAGGTAAGCAAAACGCAGGTTGACGCAAATGCACTTTGAATAAATACATTGTGTCCACCTTATTCTGGAGAAATGTTACACGGTTGACGAACAATACGTCTGAGCTCAGAATTATATTCTAACATTCTGCAACAGATCGATCTCATGTGTATTGGACGACTGTTTTGTGGATCACTTCTACTACTCTTCATGTAAATGGGTTTGATCCGTGGTTTCTTCCAATTACTGGGCACGGTTGTTTTTTCGAGGGACCTACGATAGATTATAGTTAAAAGAGGGCCCGATACAGCCAAAAATCCAGTATAGAAACTTATGGGGATTCCATCGGGTCCTGGAGTTTTGGTCAGTTTTAACGATTTGACCTGTTTCTCCACGCCACTGACACTAATATCTATTTGACTCATCTTTTTCGGCGGTACGAGGATTAAATTGGAGCGGTTCTCTGGGATTTTCCTTTGTAAAGCAGCATTTGAAAACTGAGTTAAGTATTGCACCTTTGGCTTTGCTACTCTCAATTTCAGTTTCATATCATCTATGAATGACTGGAAAATAACTTTGGTGCCACTAACAACCTTTTTATACGACCAGAATTTCTTTCGGTTTTGTGAAAGATCTTTGGGCAGTATTCTGCTGCGATAATTATTGAGGACTACACGTATTGCTCTCTCGACAGTCAAACTCGTTTCTTTTAGCGCCTTTCTGTGTGTAACCCTATGCTTTGTTTTAACCTATTATGTTGTCTTCTAGAAGTTTCTTTACAGTGACTGTATGAGTATACCGCGGAGGGTCCCTCCTATTACGAGCTACCCACTGCATGGTCAACCATTCTTTTTGGCTCTTCTACATGATCCTGTCCTGTACTAAAAGTTTCAAGTTCTACATTGAGAAATGACACTACTGCATATTTATCTAGCTTACTGAACGTATATGTCTTCCTACTTAATTTAGTTGTTCTTTGTACTTCGGTAACCATGGGTACCACAACCGTTTCATACTCACTGATACCAGTTTCGATATGGCCTCCACAAAGAGGTGAGGTCTAGTTGTTCCCATTAGATCTAAACTATTTTCACCATGAGAGGATTCCGAAATGTCTGTTCCAAATTGTTCTCAGAGAAGGCATATATTAATTATCCCCGTAATACCTTGTCTCACCCACCATTAATAAAATTATAGTTATCTTAATTGTTAGTTGGGTGATTGAAGTCCCCTCCGATGATTACTGCGTGATTGGGGAACAAAATTACAAGCGAATTGACGTGTTTGGTTATTTCAGGAGGTGAGTATGGTGGTCGATAGAAGGAACCGATTAATATTTTGTGCTCACTTTGTGATACTGAATGTTGCTCAGGAAATCTCTCATGCAGCTTCAATTTGTGTCTCGGTGGTTCTGAGTGACTTGTCTACTGCGACAAATACACCACCTCCATTTTCTATTAGCCTATCCCTTTGATATACTCTTAAATTTTCCCTATAATTTCACTGCTATCAGTTGTAGGATTTAACAAGCTTTCTCTACATAGTATTATTTGAGCGTCTCTGCTTTTCAGGAGCGTTTCAAATAAAGTTTTACAGTTTGCCTGCATGGGCAATAAGAATATCCGACAGATGACTTGTGTACAATTAAATCTTCCCGATAATCAAGACGAAGAAAAGATTATGAACAATATTCTGTCTGCCTATAGTTTTCATTATTTACCTGAAAGTAATGGGGGAAATTTTTAACCCCGAACTCCAACAATGATGATTCGTTACTGTTGTAACAAATCTGGAGAAAGATATTTGTATCGATCTAGAACTGATCTACACTATACCAGAAAATATGTTGTTGAGTAAGGATTGTATGGACCAGGCGTGTACCATTTCCTATTAGAAACAAGAAATTACGCTACAACAGTAAGTATTTAAGTATTAAGTGTTTCGAAATTCACGGAAAACAGATAAAACTTCAGAAAATTTGTTTGATGGGACTCTAACTCAGAACTTTCTGAGCCAGAAACAGTTCATTTTTCAACCTTATTCCAGAGAAACGATTCCAGATTATGGGAAATTACGTCTTCAGGTGGAGATCGAAGATACTCTTTACGTAAGTCATATATGGAAAGTGGGTGTAATAGAGAAGAAAATACATGATGTGCGTAATTAACACAGTTTCTTTATTGTTTCCACAGTGCACACATTCTCAGGCATTACTTCAGGTATTTAGCTGGAAGTGTTTTCGTTTTGAAGATCTGTCCAAGGACCTTGCTGGATGCCTTGGGCGTCCTTTTGCGATCCGGATCATTAAAGTCCACATAGTGAAGTCCAAATCTTGTCCTGAAACAACAGAAAAGTATAATATTTAAACAAGCTGCACATGAAGCGAAAGCATTTTATGGCTGCAATTAGTGTATCTTTTTAGTTATCACGTTACATATACATGATTGGGTGTAATAACAGATGTGCACGTAGCAGTTACGTTTACAAGACACATATCTTGCATATGTACTCCTGGAATTAGTAAAATTTTTTATGCTATCTAATTGAGATACTCCGAGAACGTCATAGCCCGTAGTAGTAATAACAATGTTTGAGAGCAATTGATCACGTTTGTCTAGAATTACTTACGTGAATCCTGTGCCCCACTCAAAGTTATCCAGCAGACTCCAGGCTGTGTAGCCTATGACGTCGACGCCGTCTTCATTAATAGCCTTCAGCATCTCAGCCAAGTAGCTCTGTTAACAACAAATGAACCTATATTTTAATAAATAGAAGCTATGAAATATATGTAATGGTTAAGATGATGGAACCACGTTAATAGATAAAACGAAACAAACACTGTTTATATGTTTCATGTAAATATGGGTGCGATGGTGTAGTGCAACATTTTCAAAGTCCCACTGCAGAGAGCTCTATTACAATGTTCACAAATAACACGATAATTGTTTTTTAAATGTTGTTGAGAAATATTTGTGAGTGTGACGTGTCCACAGTGTCTCCTTATATGCTACGCAACAGCAATAATTTCATCTATTTTTCAAAAAATGTGACCTGTGTATGGATTTTCTACTTTTCCAAAAAATTCTCACTGACAACCTGCTGAAGAAATACAGCATAAGTTTCTGATAATGTCCTTTGCATCAAAACAGATGGACAGAGTACACACCGTGTAGTAGTCTATTCTGCCCTGGTCCTCGAGTTCTCCAGTGTCGGACCAGCCGTTCTCCATGACGAAGATCGGGTAGCCAGGGTACTGCTGGGCGAGCCAGTTGAACAGCTTGCGGAAGGCCCAAGGAGTGCTCTGTAAGAGTAACGTGGCAATTAGACGTTCTGGCATGAAGGATAACATCGTAGAAATGTTCAGGTGTTTCCCTTTGCCTTGTCTTTTATTGTTTAAAACGTGAAGCTACTGCAGAATATTGCATGTAGCAGACATGTGACATGCGATAAACTTGTAGACGGGGGGAAGACACTGTGCCATCTTGCAAGACACATAACGCTTGTCGGACAAGGCAAGGAGGATGTAAGAGGCGAGTTATCACAGGCAAGAGGGAATTCTTCGCTAAAAGGAGTCCAGTGGTATTCAAAATAGGTCTCAGATTGGAGAAGAATTTTTTGAATGTCTGCATATGGAGTATAGCGTAGAATGGAAGTGAATCATGGGTTGTGGGATACTGACGAGTACTGGAATATGTGGAGAATACTGAGTAGAAGAAAGGGTAGGACGAGACCAAATGTGCTAACATATCAGGGAGTAGTTTCCATGGTACTAGAGGGAGCTGTAGGATATACGAACTGTAGAGATGATAGGAAACTGGGATATACAGGGTGTTTCAAAAATACTTCCACAAACTTTCACACAGGTCCCTTTCACCAATATAAGAAAAAAAATTCACATCAACGTTTGTCCGAAAATCCGTTTTCAAGTTATATATGAACACTTCCTGCTTAGGTAATCGAAGCTCATCGAGTCACTAACTCACAATAAATGCTCGAAACGTCCCCTCTTGCTTCTAAATACGCATGCACTGGTCAAAACATAGACTGTCGCGCCATTACAAATACTGCCTGATGGTTTCGAAGGGTTTTTCAGCCTTCCCTGATACGTCATTGAAGATTTTTATGCATCTGAGGGGGGTATGCTGCGTAGGCCAATTGCTTAGGATGTCCCCAAAGATCATAATCCAAAGGACTGAGGTCGGAGGAACGTTGAGGCCTTGGAACTGGTTCTGTTCTACCTGTACATCTGTCACGGTAGATACCAGCCAGTGCATCCCTTACACTGAGACTTAAATGTGCTGGAGCTACGTCACTCATAAACCACATGTTTCTTCTTGTTTGCAGGGTCACATCCTTTATTAGGTGTTGGAGTGTCCTGAATAAAGTCCCTTTAGACAGATCTCATAAGACATACTTGGAGAACGTAGGACCCTACCAGACAGTCACATCCAATTAAACTGATGTTGATTCTAGCCTGTATTGTAGTATCAGGACTGAGATCGTCCCAGATGGTTTGGTCGCCGAAATTTGTTGTTTCACGTCCTCTAAACGTTGCCTCGTTTATAAACAAAACTGAAGAGACAAACAATGGATTGGCAGTTATTGCGACATACCACTGGCAAAAGTTCTCCCTTGGTGCGTGATCGACAGGCGTGAGGGCCTGCAGAAGTTGAAGATGGTACGGATACGTGAGTGGTTCGTGAAGAATCTTCCATGCTGACCTTGGAGAAGTACGATATGCCAGGGCAACATGTCTTGCGCTGATGTCAGGCTCTTCTTCGATAGCCCGTAGAATGTGATTTTTCTTGTCAAGCGTATAAGCAACACGTGGTCTTTTTCGATTAACAACCTGTGATGCTAAGGATCTGAACTCGGCAACGCACCGATACACAGCACCAGAGGCTGGATGACTCAGTTGTCTTCGCTCTGGAAAAGCCGTCTAACGCAGATGTGCGGCTTTGTGTCTAGTAACATTTGTGTGGTTGTATGTAAAAATCATGTGTGGCCGCTCACGAAATAAACATCCTGTCATGTTTGAAAGAAGCAGTTTTAGATAACTCGGTACTTCTAGTAAATACACACAATGGACACGTTGAAGACAGACGAATGACGAATGTAAATAAGTCTCCCTGGCAAGAAAACACCATCTAGGTTGCAATGAGTCAAACGGCTGCATAGCTAAGTGCCGTTGTTAGATTGCACCTGGAAAGTCGTTGAATGTTAACTTCCATCAATAACTCGAAAACGAAGGATTTTCGCACATATGATTATATGAATGTCTTTTCTTCTTTCGTCGTAAGGAACTTACCTCCAAAGTTCGTTTAAATTTTTTTGAAACACACTGTATACAACAAATAATCGAGGACGTTGTGTGTACTATCTTGCAAGTTTCTCGTTTGGTTTCTGTAAATGCATCACACAGCAGAGATATAAAGCACAAGACAGACAGAAATGAGTGACTCTCTGTACAGCGAGGCTACGAACCCTGTGCCAGGTGGATGCCCCCTGCGGTGCGTCCGTGTATTCCCCGATAACGACGCCCGCGTCAAATTCCATGGAGGGGTCGTAGCCGCTGGAGCCGTCTGATACTGGGTTGGCCGTGTAGTGGTTCAGTCCGTAGAAGTCAGACGTGCCTGAAATAAGACAGTACACTGTCACACACGTACTTATAGCTGATACAGCATTTTCACAAATGTAGAAGTTTGTTTAACCATGCAACAAACGGACCGAGAAAATACTTCATAAATCGCACAAGCTGACAGATATTTCTCCTATCGATAGAAAACGCGAAATATTCAGTTGCGTCAAGGTTCACGGTCACCAAAAATAGTCTGAAAGGCAAGATCACCACACTACCTGTTATTAAATTAATTAAAATATCTGTTTATCTTGTTTTCATTCCTGTGCAATTTCTATTGCGAAACTAATTTCAAATGCTTGTAAAGTATTATCGCGAGACGTCGCTATAGTCCTGTGTCTTTGCACATTTTCGTTCTTACCATTGTGTTATCTGAAGATCAATTTTTTATGGGCTATAGATTTTCAAACATTTGTTGACGGTTCCAGGGCAGAAATTTCGCAGTAATGTAAACAAAAGAATACTCTATAACACCCAATGGTAACCAGTGAGGTAGAATGGCGTAATCCTGCAATACTGACATATACATGAGTTTGAAATGATGTGGTTTATTTCTAATTTTTATACCTGACAAATTCACCCATTCATTTTTTGTGGGTCAAAATCTTAAAAGCGACTGATAACTATTACAAACAAGATAAATTCACTATCAGTTCATGAAGATAACAGGCAGTACTTGTTTGGTACTCTTAGAGAACATGTTATGTGTTTTTATACTGTGATAATAGCTGTACACGGCATAGGAACGTTAGTCCTTTAGCTGCAATATGCAGAAGATCCTTCGTTCCATTTACGGATAGAGCATTAGTTGCTTGATTGTTTGTACACTATTCAATGTCCAGTTATATGACTAATTTTTATCTGTATTGTATCTACGAGAACGGAACATCCAATGCCGGAGCCTGTTTCTTAATCATACCCCAGTTACTAGTTCTTGGAATTCTCATTGAAGATATGTGCGATATATTACCTATTTCCCGTGAGGCTATGTTAGTAGAGATTTTAAATAGTTTCTCGCATACTCATGTGCACATCAAATAAAGCTGAGACTCCACCTTTCTTTGTATACACTTAATCAATTCTGGAAGTGACAGGTCAAAGACTTATCAGCATTATCAGTGAATCAAAGTATGAAGCTCAAGTTATACAAACTGTACCTACATGATCAGTCACTTCATGCCTCTCCATGTTTTCATCTCCTGACATTTGTATAACATAATTGAATCCAACAGAGTCTCATTAACAGCGAAGCTCAAGATACTATTATCGCTTCATGTCGTCCAAAAGAATACATTTCCCTGCATTTTGGCCTTGTTTCCACTTCGATATTTTGCCAAGAATAAAATGATGTTAATTCTTTATTCATAACATTTATACCTGAGAAATGTCTGGCCCCGCAAAGCAACTGAAACAGTGGAGTACTCTAAGTAAAATACAGAAAAACTTTACAGTATTTCCTAAGTGCATGGCAGCAATATCAAGATAGAACTTTCGGTTTGGGTATGATTGCTCCCTAACGTTTCTTATTAAGAAATGTACTGTTCCATTGTGAGAGTCTTTCCTGTTTGAGGAAAAAGAGTGAGGAATTACTTGAGTGTAAGTAGCTCGGTCCCCTATGACTCCTAGCTGTAGAAATGTGATTTGTGTGTGGCATTCCAACACGAGTATTGATAAGTATCTATGCGTTTTCAGAAGAGGACTGCACGAAAACTGCAAGACATGCAGAAAAGAGACACATATCAGTGACGAGAGCATGTCTCCAAGTTTTTAACTTATTACAGGTGCTGAGTATAAGCACTACTTGCTGCGTGGCAAATGTCAATACTTTAGCCAAAATCTTGACATATGGATCTCAAGAAGTCACGGTCGATATCAGCGACGGCACTAATTATCTTTCGTTGTCACTTATTCAGATTTAGTGATGGCAGATGCAGGAACAGACTGTCTTTTACATAACCCACAATTATAAATCAAAGACAGATGACTGTGGGGACAACTGCAGAAGAAGAGCATTATGATAGGAAGTATGACCAATCCAACGCTGAAGCAATTCGACACTGAGGTAACCATCATGTTGCAAAATGAAATCTCCGCTGTCTTGCTGTAATGGTGGAATAAGCCATTACTGCAGTGTGACCAAGTACATGAAACCAGTCACAATTTTCTCCGCAATGAAAAATGGTTCATAAAGCTTTTGAAGAGGATATGGCGTACAAGAAGTTAACTGTAAGTGAATCATGAATATGTTCTATAATCTTTTTATGTATTTTCTGTGCCAAAAGCATGAACGTTATGACAATTCACCTTACCAGATACATGGAATGTGGCTTTGTCACTGAAAACCGATTTCTGTGTTGCTGCAAGGCATTCCAAAATATAGGACGAAGCTCATTCTGCCGAGCAGTCAGCGCACGCAAGTGAATCCAGTATGGTTTCACAAGCAGACGATTGTATAGGATGAGGTGACATTTGACTGTGGTATCTGCAGTTCTCTGCTCGCATGTGTCGACTATTTCTTAAGGCTCCTGACGAACGATTCCCACAGTTGCTCACTGTCTTTGCTGATAGTCCTGGACAGTTTGTTTCCTTCACACTACATAAGCAGCTAGTCTACCGGAATGTGTCTTACCTTCATGGATTCTTCTGTCCGTTGGAGATTTTAAACGATATCTGGCATGAAACTGACGCTGAACGTCACAACTGACTTTCATTTAGCGAATTCAGCGACAAGAAATGCACCCATCAATCTATTACATGCCATATTCTGAAATACCTGCCGATAGTATTGCGCTCTCCAACTATGGCACGGCGCATATTACCAGTTGAAACTTGGAGACAAGCTATATCCGCTGATACGAGAAGTTTTTTCGTATTTCTTGATGTTTTCATGCTGTGGTCATCTGAAACCCTGAAAGTACTTTCGAAGAACCTTTTATAATGGACAGAATTCAAGCACGAACAAGCCCAGCAAAGCGCACTAGCTGTGGCTGGTGTCGTTTACTCACCCCTGATGTATTCCACCTCCTCCGGTGTGAGCTCCACTAGTCGGGACCTGGGGTAGCCCGCAGCCTTACTGTTTGCCGCAATCCTCTGCTTCACCACCTCAGGCCAGTCTCCTTTGGCCGTGAAAATCGGGTGACTGTACAGGCCAGACTGGAACATAAATTCCTTAGGTGAAATCAGTAGCCAAAGTGCAGAATCTTAAGTAGTAATTCTTCCATGCATACTGTCTCAGATGATCATAAGTTAAATACACTCCTGGAAATGGAAAAAAGAACACATTGACACCGGTGTGTCAGACCCTCCATACTTGCTCCGGACACTGCGAGAGGGCTGTACAAGCAATGATCACACGCACGGCACAGCGGACACACCAGGAACCGCGGTGTTGGCCGTCGAATGGCGCTAGCTGCGCAGCATTTGTGCACCGCCGCCGTCAGTGTCAGCCAGTTTGCCGTGGCATACAGAGCTCCATCGCAGTCTTTAACACTGGTAGCATGCCGCGACAGCGTGGACGTGAACCGTATGTGCAGTTGACGGACTTTGAGCGAGGGCGTATAGTGGGCATGTGGGAGGCCGTGTGGACGTACCGCCGAATTCCTCAACACGTGGGGCGTGAGGTCTCCACAGTACATCGATTTTGTCGCCAGTGGTCGGCGGAAGGTGCACGTGCCTGTCGACCAGGGACTGGACCGCAGCGACGCACGGATGCACGCCAAGACCGTAGGATCCTACGCAGTGCCGTAGGGGACCGCACCGCCACTTCCCAGCAAATTAGGGACACTGTTGCTCCTGGGGTATCGGCGAGGACCATTCGCAACCGTCTCCATGAAGCTGGGCTACGGTCCCGCACACCGTTAGGCCGTCTTCCGCTCACGCCCCAACATCGTGCAGCCCGCCTCCAGTGGTGTCGCGACAGGCGTGAATGGAGGGACGAATGGAGACGTGTCGTCTTCAGCGATGAGAGTCGCTTCTGCCTTGGTGCCAATGATGGTCGTATGCGTGTTTGGCGCCGTGCAGGTGAGCGCCACAATCAGGACTGCATACGACCGAGGCACATAGGGCCAACACCCGGCATCATGGTGTGGGGATCGATCTCCTACACTGGCCGTACACCACTGGTGATCGTCGAGGGGACACTGAATAGTGCACGGTACATCCAAACCGTCATCGAACCCATCGTTCTACCATTCCTAGACCGGCAAGGGAACTTGCTGTTCCAAAAGGACAATGCACGTCCGCAAGTATCCCGTGCCACCCAACGTGCTCTAGAAGGTGTAAGTCAACTACCCTGGCCAGCAAGATCTCCGGATCTGTCCCCCATTGAGCATGTTTGGGACTGGATGAAGCGTCGTCTCACGCGGTCTGCACGTCCAGGACGAACGCTGGTCCAACTGAGGCGCCAGGTGGAAATGGCATGGCAAGCCGTTCCACAGGACTACATCCAGCATCTCCACGATCGTCTCCATGGGAGAATAGCAGCCTGCATTGCTGCGAAAGGTGGATATACACTGTACTAGTGCCGACATTGTGCATGCTCTGTTGCCTGTGTCTATGTGCCTGTGTTCTGTCAGTGTGATCATGTGATGTATCTGACCCCAGGAATGTGTCAATAAAGTTTCCCCTTCCTGGGACAATGAATTCACGGTGTTCTTATTTAAATTTCCAGGAGTGTAGTTGCATATATTTGGAATGCGAAAAATGATTTTGGCAAAAAGAATGGAATTCCTTTTAGTCTTGGAAAGAGTACTGAAAGTAATTAAGTGTTGGTCACACTGTCAATGCGGAACCTAGGAGACGATTGACGACATGGGCATGTCCAGTAGTGACATGCTACAAATTAAGGCATGTGAAGCTGAGCTCATGTGACTTATATTCGACCCTTCTAGCAAGCTGCTCGCTTGCAGTACTTATCAATTGGAATCATCTGCGACAGTTTCTGTTCTTCTGGACCCTTCTGGGATTTTCTGTGATACAGCTGCAGACAAACTCTGTTAATGAAATAGGCTGTGAGTGAGTGTTGACTACAGTAAAGCAGTCATCAATATGAAAATTCCTTTGAACACCACAGTACTTTTCCAGGCATGGTCCTGTTGCGTTGTCCATTACTGTACAGACTTTTCCTTCGCCCCTGATCTTTGTACTATGTGGCATGTGACTTCCGTAAGGATGGTGAACGCTGGCCTGTAGGGTAGCTATACACATAAGTAAAGCTTGAAAGTGGCGATTTATTTGTTTGTAGGTGAAGCCAACAGATGCGCATAAATCTACATCTGCATCTATACTCTGTAAACCACTGTGAAGTGAATGGCAGTTGCCGGCAGGGGTGGCCGAGCGGCTCTAGGCGCTACAGTCTGGAACCGCGCGACTGCTACAGTCGCAGGTTCGAATCGTGCCTCCAGCGTGGATGTATGTGATGTCCTTAGATTAGTTAGGTCTAGGTACTTCTATACCCTGTTTGGGTGCCCTTCATGGCACGATATCCTGGGCTTCTAATACACGGCGAGAGTTTCTACTGCCTGTCTTCGTGCTTGCCAAACCCTGCCTTGGCCGCCAAGGTCGCCGGATGTTCCCCGGTTGAAAACATTTGGAGCATTATGGGCAGGACCCTGCAACCACCTCAGGATTTTGACGATCTAACGCAACAATTGGACATAATTTGGCACGATATCCCTCAGGAGGACAAGCAGAAACTCTGCCAATTAATCCCAAGCAGAATAACTGCTTGCATAAGGACCAGAAGTAAACCTACGCGCTAGTGACGAATTCAATTTGTGAAGCACTTTCTCTTGAAGAAAACATTCAATTTTTCTGAAATTGCAATCATTTGTTTGTCTGTACGTGTACAACCCATCTACCGATTTCCGTTCCATTTGTTCCATTTGGATAATTCCTTCATGGTACGTAGCTTGTTTGTCATAGAGCGTAGCTTTCCTTAGTATGTTGATTCGTGACTATAAGGAATATAAACAATGTTAATAAAGTCATTCAGTGGGTTGCATTTCGTCTTGAACAGTATATTTTGGACCTGATGACATAACATCGTCTGATCACTATTAGAAAAGCAAAACACAAGAGCGGTTCTAAGAACATTGTTTCATAATGAATGAAACGCTGAAGAAACAGTTCTTCAGATTTAGCCAGGAATTAACGTTGGATGGCAGGTTGTTTAAGTAATGTTATGGCACACCGTGTTAATCAGAGCCTTCGCCCTCCATCTGAAGGGCACTAACATCCTTATTGTAATACAGGAAAGGTTATAAGAGTTCCTGGTACTTACGTAGAACTGCATCTTGCGTTCTGCTGCCTCAATGTCTGCTGCAGAGTCGGTGGCGGGTTCATACCACATGTTATTAATTGTGATGCCGACCTTTCCTGTGATAAGAGAGATACATGCCAGTTATACACTCTGTACGATAGCTAAGAGAAACAACACACGAGGCACTAACAAGTGGACGACGTTTCAGCAAATTAATGTAAGTAGAAAGCATTGGTAGCATGTTTAACAGTTTTGAAAGATAGGAAATGTATGTGTATTCAATACGCAGAGATAGGACAGCAAAGATAACTGAAATGAATATCATGTCCCCAATTTTCACCCAGAGGAAGTCAAAGATGGTTTGAAAGTTATTCACAAACTTCTCTCAAAAGCCAAGAGCGTATTCACATTAAAGGTCGCTGAGGACTAATCTCATAGACGAAATGAAACAATTTTATGAAATGTTGAGGCCTGTAGCAGGGCGTTGATGCCCACGGTGTTTAGAGACATAAACCATTAGTCATCAACATCATCAGACAGTGTAATACTGATTCGTAGTTATACAAGTTGTATGGACCAAGTATTTGTGAATTCCGTGGGGCGAACCAAATAAGATGTGTCATCATCTCTATCTGCAAATGTCATGCGCAATCTCTGCGCAGTGTCTTGCGTATTGGTAAAACTCGACATTTCGTGCAGAACTTGCACACTCAGTGCTGACGTGTATCTAGTGTGTATCTCATTGATCTGATATCTAGCTGAACAATGCTGCACTCGAATCAGGGTTTTCTGCAATGTATTGATATAACATGTCATGTGATAGCAAGATCCTTAAGTTTTTAAGAGAACTACATATGAGTCGTTGTGTTTGGGAAATCCAACGGGATAATGCCAATGTGATAATATAAAAGTTATTGTAAATTAGATTTCTGTTTGTTACTGTCCGATGTAATATTTTATTAGAGCAAATATGCTCAGGAATATTAATTTTAATTATGGACAAAGCAATGACCACCATCCCCTTCCAACCACTTCCTTCCCTTTCACCAATTCGCGATTTACTAATTTTGTACTACTGCTACATTGCAGACGTTAATCTAAACGTCTCTCGTTGCTGGTTACCGGGACGCCACATTTCGCTAACCTCAGAACGAGTGTATAAACAGAATATGGGCGTAACGACTCACAACGATTCGTTGCACCATGAATTTGTACTGCAACGGCGATTAGTGTTAGAAAGTGCGTCTTTATTCTACAGGCACTGAGTGCGGCACAACGTACAAAATTGGAACTAATACCTAATAAAAATTATATTTTTAACAAACCTACACTGCTCTTTGTGGGACTGCAACGCGAACGTTAGTTGCCTTCAGCGGTCGTCTTAACATCTAAACTCGATTGCTTTTAGCACTAAACTGATAAATATTTAGATAGACCTCTGCATCAGCGGTTATCAGCTTGTGTTCTGCAGAAGATCAAGCTCAGTAAGGCATTGTTGAGCTTCCGTGAAAAAAAATAAAGGAATTCAACAAATTTAGGAGCTGATACAGAGTTTTAGGGAGAGACTTTTTTGATTGCTAGGAGATAAGCTTACTATTCCTCTTTAACAGTACTACATTATGTAACATTAGTTATCGAGGTTTATTGTGCAACAATGCTGTTTTATCTTGCACAGCGATCGTGAGAGAACGATAAGAGTTTATAGTGGCACACAGACAATCAATTTTCACCCACACCATATGTAAATGGAATAGAATAGGAATGATCAAATGAGACTGTATGGTTCCAGAAACCTTTTCAGGTCTCAAATATCTATATCGCACGTATGCATGCTGGAGCGATGTATGGAAATTTGTACCAAGGCCGAGATTCGAACCCCGGTCTCCTGCTCACTAGACAGGTGCGCTAATCACTACGCAACCGGGCACAGTGGTTTTGCACAACTACGTGAACTACCCTATCACGCCCCGCTCCTCAATCCAAATTCCTCTAAATGCTGTTCGAGTTTATGGAGAATAGCGAGTGGACTGAGGCGTGAATGGGAATTTGCATTGAGGAGGCGTGCTAGGGTAGTCCACGTAGTTGTGTAAAGCCACTGGGCCCGGTTGCGTAGTGGGTAGCGCACCTTTCTAGTAAGCAGGAGGCCCGGGTTCGAATCTCGAACTTCGTACAAATTTTCATTCGTCGCTTCAGTCTGCAAATATACAGAATAAGAACAGGCTAATATTGATGTGAAGTACTCCCCAGCATACGAAGAGGTGCTTAGTGCATACCTAGTTGTAGATGCAGTGACGTACAGGGTGTGAAGTGACTGTTAAGGGCAAATTGTGATCTTTGGTTCGTATAATGTAAATTGGACGAGCTGTACTAATCAAACCTAGTAGGCCTCACTTGTAGAGATCGCTCACTACATGACTTGCGTGATATGAGACTTACGTTTACAGTAAACAGATCTTCTTATAAGATTTTAGAATTTCATTTACCGGGTCGCCAAAGATGGGTACTCAAGTTTGAATACCACGTGGCTCACATTTGCTTCACTCTTCGTGAGCGGAGCCATAATGACGAACGATATTTACCTTTCTGAGTCTGTCGGTACTTCTCGTCGTAGAGGCGGTAGGCCCCAGCGTGTGCTTTGAGCAGGGTGTAGGCCGCCATGTAGTCTCCCACGCCTGACGAGTTGATGCCCGGGGCGATAAGGAAGCCTCCAGAGTAGCCTAAGACGACACTGGCCGGCTCGTTGAACGTCTGCCACCACTTCACCTGCTCACACAACACGTGGTTAGTTCATTAAACAGGACTATAGCTGTCATCCTATGTTCGTTTACTTTAATCCATTGGATATCACCTCAGTCTAATTATGTGGTAGAGCGATAAATGTTTGATATCTGCAACCAACAACTGGTTGAGCAACTGACGCGCTACTAAGTGCAGACAGTGAGATGGGGACACATGCAGATGGAACTAAGATCACCTACGTTTAGAGGACGAAACCAGAAATCCACAGACCATACAGTGGTGTGCACGTGAGACAGAAGGTGGTGTGCCAGTACTCAGTAACAAGTAGCATTGTGCCACATGACACTCCATACAATAGCGTCATTGTGCGCATGCACTTCTGTTGCGTGCACCTTGTGGTGTGTATAGAACACGCAGCGTTGTTTTTAGAGATAGCGTAGGTTTGATGAAGCTACTTCGTCACTGTGATATAGATTCCGGATGGCATAAGGCAAACGCAAGAAGCGTTAAATGAACAAGCGACAGCGACAGTTCTCGGAATATATGACTTTTTCTGTGGACAGTCAGAAGGAAAAACAGTGGCCCATTGCGCTACTACATTAAAATGCTTGTTAATGTGAACAGCTGCAACTGTAGGTGGTGATAGTGGCACCGAAATCGATCATGGCTCAATAAACGAAATTGAAGATCATTTTTGCAGTCAGAGGCACATTTATAGACAGTCATAAGACTGTGTTCCCACGTACCATCACGGTTGCAAGTTTCAATACATCTATTTCATCGCAATAGAACCCTCGTACCTTTTTTCTGCTTCTGGTTTTTCTAAGTCAAGACAGCGTCGTTTCTATTAAGCTACATATTTTTAGTCTCGAACGACTAACTGTTGATGGAAATGCCTTTTTCCTTATATTTCAGTAGTTAATTCCAGCGTAATATTGAATAAGAAGATAAATGCATAGTTGTACGTCGGCTTTGTAACCCCAGAACACTCTTTTGTCGCTTACCCTGTCACCGTAGTTGTCGTAGAGCACTCTGGCGTACTCAACAAAGTAGTCTGCCAGCCTAGGGTTGGGCCACCCTCCGATGTCCTGCAGTGTCTGTGGCAGGTCCCAGTGGAACATCGTCACCTGCAACAAACATATACACCACCGTGTGACGTCACTTTTGATTAGTGATCTAATGTCAAGGTACAGAAACCAGATCACTGAGGTTGCGCTTACCACTGGAGTGATGCCTTTGGCGATCAAGCCGTCGATCACCTTGTTGTAGTAATCGATTCCCTCCTGGTTGATGTTGTTGACGTCTCCGGTGGGGAGAACCCGGGGCCACGATACGGAGAAGCGGTATGCGTCCACCTGCGCCACAAACACAATGCTGACAGACTCGCTTAGAATTTCAAATTACGTTTGACTTTGTCCCTACTCATTTTTCACGAACTCAGCATTAGGTTTACTTTGTGGACTCCAAACTTCTGATGTATCCTTTTATAGCGCTAAAATAGTCTGTAAGTCATTTCCATTTAATTTCTAGAACAAACTCACTAGCAAGGTAAAGGTTAAGTTCCCTGTTCTGCCCTTGGACGGGCCAATAGTGTCCGACCGATCACCGTGTCATCCTCTGCCAATCGCGTCACAGGATGCGGTATGGAGAGGCATGTGGAACTGGCCACTAGCCTACGTATAATCGAAAATCGTGCAGCAATCAAAACGAAATTTAAGTTTTTATATGTTACCTGGCCGTGTAAGTCAGTTCGAAGGTCGCAGGAAGGCATTGGCATACGACCATGCCTAATGAAGCACTGTGTTGTTCAAACCATTCCTCGAACTGATGATATGTTAACTTTATTCAGTTTGTTAGCACTAATGTAGATTCGCTGTCGATGTAACTAAATAGTCTTCTTTTTGTCCACGAATGTAATTTTACCCCACATTCCTTGTCCCGCATTGACGATTCCACCCCGTCCCTACTTTTTCCTATAAATTCATGTTATTTCTTGTCGGGTTTTGTTTTCACCATTCCTGTTTCTTCAATTTTCCCCATCCTTTATCGCTATTACTATGACGCTGCCATCAATTAACTAAGCTTATTCTCCCCCTATTGTTGTCACGGCCTTTGGTAGTAACCATTAGGTATTAGATGCCAAACTGCTGCGATATTAAAAATGTGTTTTCGCCTCTTTTAATATGATCCTTATAATTAGTTATTTCTTGTTGTCTTTCTTGGTGTTTTTGTCCTGCGCCAAAGTGGAGTTGGCCTTGTTACTATTGATTTGGCTGTGTTAGGTGCAGAGGGTGGCCAGATGCCCTTCCTGCCGCCACCTCGTACCCCCCAGGACGAGATTAGTGTACCCCAGCTCTCTGCATCCAGTGGAAGTCATGGAATAGTACAAACATTTTCAGATGGCTG
Source organism: Schistocerca serialis cubense (assembly GCF_023864345.2). Taxonomy (NCBI): domain Eukaryota; kingdom Metazoa; phylum Arthropoda; class Insecta; order Orthoptera; family Acrididae; genus Schistocerca; species Schistocerca serialis. Next base: position 332,685,242 of record NC_064644.1, on the reverse strand, counting down.
CGAGTCGTGTAACTGATGCGAAACGTGGGAAACAACCCGGTATTCACCCAGCAGGATGTGGAAAACCGCCTAAGAACCACATCCAGGCTTTTCGGCATACCAGCCCCCGCTAATTCGCCGGGCAGATTAAATCTGGGGCCGGCGCACCTACCCGAGTCCAGGAAGCAGCGCATTAGCACTCTCCGCCACCCTCCGTCGATCAATTAGGTACGTTATGATATTCATTATTATCACCATTACGATTATTACTATTATTTGTATTTCATTACTATTATTTTTCAGATGTATAGAACACGACTACTACTGGCTTCAGTGTTTAGAAAGAGAACCTCAGGAGGAAAGCCTGAATGGCTGTGAGCGATGGCCTTTAGACCGTATACCGATCAGCTTAACTAAGTACATAAATAATTAAATTAAACTTTCTCAACATAGAATCAGACGACCTCTTATGATTATAGCACCCACAAACACACGCGCAAGAACGGCTAACACACTCATTGTTTCCTCCGTTCCTCTGAGTGTGAAACGACGATTTATAATTATGAAAAGTTGTTAACAGAGAACATGATATTAATATAGAATAAGCACTTCTAAACGCAATAGCAATTTTTAAACGATTAAGTATATTACGTTTTGATTCGCAATTTCGAACATTTAGTAGAAATACCTTCATAATTTTTGAGTATTTCATACCTTTCAAGAGAGGGCTACATTCAGTTACAGCTATCCTACAAAAATGCTTTTTCTGAATTATTCCCTCAAACAACAAGTTAATTAACTGAATTCTAAATTTGTGTCTCGCAGAACATGACGATATTACGAAACAAGCGATATTTTTCTAAACTTCTGCGAAAGTTATTTCTTTTCTTTTGTTCCTAGTGAGAGCTACTCTCCGCCAGCTGAGCTACCCGACCGGTACTGCTGAACTGACGCAAGGCCGTGGCTCTCTGATCACTCACCTCTTAGTTATGTAACACTTCTGTAAGCCTCAGCGTATTTACTGACAAAAGGCTATGATATAGAATGGTAGACTTGTAGCTTAAGAATGGTACCAGAGGAAATGCTTCGTTCATCAAATTATACATAGCCAATCAATTGTAGTTGAGGATAATAAATTCGGAGAATTTGATGACGAATCGTATTCCGCATATTATTCCTTATACAATACAGAAAGTGTCCTGATGTTCGACATTGATTTAACATCCTTTTCACTTCTTTGGTTGAAGTTCGTCGATTACGACACACAATAGTCATATGCAATGAATTATTTAGTGTTTTTCCTTTAGGTATGATAAATACACTAGTTGATAATTTCTAAGGAGCAGCTAGACTAGTTAACCATAGGCAATAATAGATGACATGAAACACATTAACGGAGGGAGAGAAAGCAGGGTAACAGATATAAACAATGTTTATGCTTGACACTGGTCAGACTACCGACATAAAGACTGATATCGGACACTCAGTGAGTAGTATGTCATCCTTGGCCATTAATGCACTTTTTACATCTGTTACACATAATGGCTACAAACGTGTTAAGGCGTCCTTGGGAGATACTGCTCCATCCCTCTCTCAAGGCGATTTTGAGGTATTTCACGTTTAGGAGAGACGGTGTTCGTTGAGCAGTCTGTCTGCCAAGAGCATACCAGCCATGGGGTATAGGGTCTGGGCCAGGAGAGTATACAGTGAAATCCGTTAAGTTCAATATCTTGACTTTCCAGTGGGTCCGACACCTCAACATTCTGGTGTGAGTGGGCACTGTCGTCCGTAAAGAGCAAGTCTGGACCTACTACTCCCGTAACCATACGGATATGATCTAGAATAGTCTCCCTGCATTACCGCTGTGCTGTTGCTTCGCGCAAAGATATGCAGCGGTGTTCGGTCATTGTGCATAACGACTGCACTCACCAAAACTCCTAGGCAATACCAGTGACGTTCATGAACATTCTGTGGTGTGTAACGTGTTCCCCTCTTTCTCCGCATTAACCTGTGGCCAGAATCACTTGCCACAGAGAAACAGGATTCGTCGAATAACATGACTCCGGACCTCTGTTGCTGCCCCTAGCCAACATGCTCCTTATACCAGCGAACGCTTTCTTGACCGACCGTGGCACGACTGTAGTGAGATGCATTTAACAGGCTTCCGATCATAGAAGGTAGCCTGATTTAATCGTAGCGAAATGGTTCAGGGTAGAGGCACGGGCAGCGGTAGTGGCTGCAGGGTCTGCAGCGATCTACTTAAGAGTGAGATGTCTCTTTCTTTTCCCCTCTAGGGCTACGTATCGATCCTTTTTCGGTGTGGTGGTCCGCCTTCAACCATGGGCATGCTTTCGCATGGCATCTTCATCTTCAGCGGCCTTTTTTAATTGCTAGATGACACATTTGTAGGCTCCCATCACTGTGGCCATAGTAGTGACACCCCGATCAGCTTAGAGCCTTCCATCTGCTCGTCTACTCAAATGATATCTCGAAGACGTGTTGTTGTACCACAAGCCCGAATGTCACGCTAATAGGTTCGACGACGACCTTCGTGAAACACCTTGATGCATGAACTATCCAATGCATCCAGGATATTCATGAACAGGTTTCTCTGGAGTTAACTCATCCCGACCTCCATATTTCCTTTTGCTATTATTGGCTGGGTGTTCCGCAACATTTGCCGATTGCTCCATAGCAATTGCCAGTTATTCCTTAGCAAGTGCCAGTTATTCCTTAACAATTGCCAAGCAATGTAATTAATCAGACTACTATTACTGAAGGCTACCGAGTGAATAATGTTCTTGATTTTCAATTTATCTACAAGACTGATATCAGTGTTGGTATCTCAAGCAGCGCATTACAAGCATCGTCAGTTTTCAGACTCCTACGAATTTTGAAGCTACGGCGCTCTTATTTTGTGTATCGTTAAATAATGAATCAAACATTTCACTACACATTAAAATAGATCACAGTTCTGTAGAGGATCACCACTATGTTGTAAGAGTAATACAATTACGAAAAACACTCACGTTCATATCCTTGGCGAGTTGTATGTCTATCTCGTACTTGTGGTAGGAGTCACACGCCACGTCGCCATTGCTGCCATCGGTGGTGATGTTTGGAATTGTGTGGAACATGCGATCGAAAATGCTCTCACCTTTGCCTGCAACACATATTGATCAACAGTTAAAACATTGTACAAAGAAGAATTATTAAATGAGGGTAATTATTTTGTTCTCCAGCCACCAACTTACATTGAATATCACTCTGCACAGATTCTTCGCTCATGTATCTCAGGATACTAGCGGTTAGAAAATACATATCATAAAAAGTTTAGAATGAGAACGCTATTTGGTTTTATTAAAAGAATTCGGTTGGAGGAGTAGTGGTGGATGAAATATATGCTACAGCTCATGCATAGTCCGCAAGCTACCGTATAGTGCGTGGCGGAGTGTACCCTGTACCACAACTAGTCATTTCCTTTAGTGTTCCATTCGCCAATAGTGTGAGGGAAAAACGACTATCTATATGCCTCTGTATGAGCCGTAAGCTCTCTGATCCTATCTTCGTGGTACTTACGCGAAATGCACGTTGGTGGCAACAGAATCGTTCTGCAGTCAGCTCCAAATGCCGGTACTCTAAATTTTCTCAATAGTACTCCTCAGAAAGAACATCGCTTTCCCTGCAGTGAATCACATTTGAGTCCCGAAGTATCTCCATAATACTTACGTGTTGATAGAACCTACCGGTAATAAATCTAGCAGCCAGACTCTGAATTGTTTCCACGTCTTCCTTTAATCTGACCTGGTGTGGATTTCAAACACTCGAACAGTACTCAACAATGGATCGCACGAATGTCCTATATGTGGTCTCCTTTACAGATGAATCACACTTTGTGAAAATTCTACCAATAAACCGAAGTCGACCATTCGCTTGCCTACTACATTCCTTACCATGCTCATTCCATTTCATACTGCTCTGCAACATTATGCCTGCACATTTAATCGATGTGACTGTGTCGAGCAACACCCTACTAATACAGTAGTCTAACATTACTGATTTGTTTTTGGGTTTCATTGGCATTAAATTACGTTTTTCTCCCTTTAGAGACATCTGTCATTTATCAAACCAACTAGAAATTTTATCTAAGTTATCTTGTATCCTCCTACAGTCAGTCAAAGACGACACCTTCCCTTGCACCACAGTATCACCAGAAAGCAGCGACAGGCTGCTGCTTACCCTGTCCGCCAGATCATTTGTGTATACAGAAAATAACAGCGGTCCTATTACACTACCCTGGGGCGCTCATAACGATATCCTTGTCTCTGATGAACGCTCGACGTCGAGGACAACATACTGGGTTCTGCCACTAAAGAAGTCTTCAAGCCGTTCACATACCTCGCAACCTGTTTCGTATGCTTGTACCTTCGTTAACCTTGGCAGTCTGCCACCGTGAGAAATGATTTCCGGAAATGTAGGAATATGGTATCCGCATGTTGCCCATCAGCCATGTTTCACAAGATCTCATTTGAGAAAAGGGCAAGCTGAGTTTCGCGCGAATGATGCTTTCTAAAATCGTGCTGTTTTGTTGACAGAAGCTTTTCCCTATCAAGGAAATTTATTGTGTTCGAACAGAGAATATGTTCAAGGATTCTGCAACAGACCGATGTAAAAGATATTGCTCTGTAATTTTGCAGGTCCAATCTTTTACCCTTCTTATTTACACTAGTCACCTGCGCTTTTTTCTAATAACTTGGAATTTTGAGCTGGGCGAGAGATTCTCAGTACATCCAGACTAAGTATGGGGCCAATGTTGCAGAGTACTCTTTGTAACCTCGAATTGGGATTCCATCAAAACCTGGCGACTTATTTGCTTTTCTGTGATTCGCTGTGGTAGGCATTCCCGAAGTGTTTGGATGTGAGGACAGCACCCCGCCAAAACTCGTCGTTTGGCACGTTAAGTGAATATCGACTGTGATGTTGTTTCAGGTCCTACGAAAGGTTTTCACATATGGTGTAAGTTTATGTAGCAGTCCTGCCACTTCATTACTCTCGAAGGTTCCTCACAGCAATTAGCCGGAGATTTAGACAGACTCGACAATCAGCATCTTGGATGACAAGTTTGGTAATGTTACTATCATCGTTAATCTGACAAGGAATTCTGCGGAACTTTAATGTCCTGCAGTTCGATGGAGCCATTCTGACTCTTTGATCTAGTTGCCTGGACCAGTGAACTAATTGCACGTCATTAAAACATGGGAAGGTCTCCCGGAGCTTGCAGCATTAGTGGCCTACGAAGTTACTCCAAAAGGTTTTCTATCGTTTGTGATGAACATGATGCCGTGCATCCATCATATACCAGCAGGAAATATATTCATCAAAAGAAGTTTCCAGGCTTTCATGGTCAGTTGTCAGCATATCTTCCTTCACCCTCTTTAAATGAAGCAGTTTTCTTGTGTGAATGAGTAAATGTCTCATGCGAGAAACTCTGCTTCCAATATCGGTACGATCGGACTTAACCCGCAAGGTTAGCCGAGAGCGCTAATGCGCTGCTTTCTGGACTCGGGTAGGCGCGCCGGCTCTGGATCGAATCCGCCCAGCGGCTTAACGACGGAGGCCGGTGTGCCGGCCAGCCTGGATGTGGTTTTTAGGCGGTTTTCCACATCCCGCTAGGTGAATACTGGGCTGGTCCCCACGTTCCGCCTCAGTTGCACGGCTTGCAGGCATCTGAACACATTCGCACTATTCCATGGATTACGCTAGACACAGACAATTGGGGTACACTAATTCCGTCCCAGGGGGTACGGTGTGGCGGCAGGAAGGGCATCCAGCCACCCCTTAAATTAACCTTGCCAAATCCGTTTAACCTTGCTGACCCTGCGTCATTGTGGGAAAAAGGCACAAGCAAAAGAAAGAAAAGAAAAACTGTTCCGTCCGGACTATTCGTTCTCCAACAGGTCCAGAATGTCCAGCACTGGCTTTAGATAGCAATTTCTGTTCCAGAGCAAGACGAGTTTCACACCAAAGACAGAAAAAGGGCTGTTTGTTCCTTTACCTCACGTTCAGCATACGACATGAGTTCTGACCGGAGTTCCGTCTAGACTGCTTTATTTACCACTGTCGGTTAATCCGTCAAAAATTAAGGCAATAGTCAAACTATTCCCATGTCTGAAGTTACTGCGTTCACTGCTATTGCTGTGCGGCGTCGTAATACGCCCAAAGCTGCTGAAAGGGTGGCACATAAGCGGCGTCTTTCACTACTGTCCACAAAAAAGTCGCAAATCTTGAGATCATGCGACCTAGGAAGCAAAACTACTTTTGTTGCCATGTTATCGGCATCGCGACTCAACACAAATTGTGCAACAAACGAACGAGCGAACTAGATAGCTGCACCACAGTGACCCCTGCCGGTAACGACGCGACATGAACTGGCACCTTACAGCTGGCGCCAAAGTCAACTTTTACTTTCGATGCGAAAGTTAAAATTGACCCCAAGTTTCAGCCTTCATTCACATGAAAGATGCAGTGTTGTGAAATAAGATGCATCTTTCGAAACAGCTTGTAGTTTGTAATGATTTGCCCGTTGACTTCCCTGCTTCCTTCATTTAAGGCAGTTATTCCGTTTTATTTTTGCATCATGTGTACCTTACACCCAAGGTTATACTCGACCAACGAAACAAACATTGTCCTATATACTTGTCATACCGTTTCCCTTGTTCCGCCTCGTTCAAAAGCATCACAAGATATTTTAGTTGCGATACGATCCACAACTGTCACCAATTTACTGATAATAAAATCTCCTGCACACTTACAATAATTTATTTGATTAAAATATCCATTTGTTTTTCAGTCACTACTGCGCAGTCTCAGCTGAGTGGACTTTTTGAAGCACATCAAATGCAGATACTTGCGACACAGTACAAGCATTCATCAAGTCACACATTAGTAAAAACCATAGCGGGTTGAACAGATTTCACAGTTATTGAAGATAAGACAATGTCATCCACTCCGTATGCTGTAGTTTTCCCTTTCACGAATAATATTAATTAATAGTCTTTGTAGTCATTAGGTTTTCTCTGTTTTATTCATCGCCCACATCATTCTCGTGTTTCGTATATCTATTTGAGCTCCATGTAATTCCACTACTCTTATTCCGAATGACTCATGAACGTACTGGCCCAACTAGACTCAAACAACTCTCTGAATATAAGTTCGCGTTCTCGATTGAAGAACTTACGTTCGCAACATTACAATGTCCCATCCAATGGGAGTCCGTGCGGCTATCAAAGAAGTTGGCCCCGGTAAATATTAAACAATTACACCAGTTTCTGCCTCATAAACAGCCATTTCATATGACATGTAATTCGCATGAATAACCTCTGTCGTTGTACGTGCGCGAAATCGATCGTGCTTTTTATTTGTCTATCTTTTTTAGTAAGAAATTTTATATCTGGAGTAGCTACTATTGCCACCAAATGTCTGCAGGTGTTGATTCAGATCAATGTCTCCATGAACTTCGCAATATTCATGCACTTAAAATGTCTTACTGAGAAAAACTATCACCTTGACAAATTGCACATGAGAAAGGTCTTCCATGGCATTTCTGTCTTTTAACACACAAGAACATGCTGGTGCTTAAGCGTAGGTAATACCGAATGTTTCAGGCGCGAAGACAAAGAGTTCTTACCGCCTTCATTCCAGGCGCCCTCCACCTGGTAGGACGCGGTAGCAGCTGCGAAGATGAAGTCCTTGGGGAATTTGTTGGGAGGCCCTCGTGCTCCAGGTCTTCCCGGGCGACCCAGGACACCGGCTGCCAAAAGAAAGAGCAAGCACACAGTGGGCCTCATCTTCACCACTGCAATCTGCCTGTGCATGTACGGTTTTATACTCTGCGTATCTGCCTAATCTAACCGCAAGATGTGTTTTCAGTGGGGCTGGAGCACACACATTGTCGATTAAAGGCTTAGACAAATTTTCAGATGGGCGTGGGTGTGACCTTCGTGTCATGTTGTTTGTAGTCCGTCATTGTGGCACGAGATGCCTGTTTGATGAGCTCGAACTTTAAAGCAAAAGTAAGCAAACTCTGTTTTTGTTGTGGCGACGAGAATTATGGTGTACTATTTGCCCAGCGTATAATTTCCCCCGGTCTTTACTTCAATCGGCAGTTTATCTGCCGCGAGGTATTTTGCAGTCACTGGACCTGCCTTACGTTTCCTTATCTCTTGGTAAAACGCTGTAATCTCCCAGAGAGTAGGCCGTGGCTGAGCTCATACGAAGCGATAAAAGACGTCGGAAAGACACTCCTCCTTTCTCTCAGCCGCTCCTCCGCAGATGCTACGCGACTCTGTCCCCGTCAGTCTGTCAGTCGGTATCTTCATCAGTTTCCGTGCGTTCTCCACATCTCCTGGGTGGATATTTTCCACCTCAGACTGATTCTATCAGCATAGTTCAGCTGCGGCCAACGACGGTGAAGAACAGTGTACACAAATCACTCTTTTCTGCTGGGTAGTAAGTTCAGACAGTATTTCCGTTTTGCAGTTTCACATAGCTGACGTTTTGTTTATTCTACATATTAGCCACATGCTCCTCCTATACGTACATTATTGTTAAATTCTGTGACCCAACGACAAGAAATCTGATTATCAAATGAAATGAAAATTTTTTGTGGTAAGTTGCTATGGGACAAAACTGCTGAGATCAGCGGTCCCTAGGCTTACACACTAATTAAACTAACTTACGCTAAGGACAACACATACACCCAATCCCGAGGGAGGACTCGAACCTCCAACGGAGGGAGCCTCGCGAACCGTGACAAGGCGCCCTGAGACCGCGCGGCTACCCCGCGCCGCCATGAAATGAAATAATGTAATTTCTGATTCGATTGCAATTAGGCTTTGAAATAATTTCAATGGCGACAAGTGAAAAGTGTCTCCAGACCGGGACTCGAATCTGGGTGTCCCGTTTCTCGCGAGTAGTCGGCTTGACTGTCTCAGCTATCCGTACACAACTCCGGTCCCACCCAAATTCCCATCTTGCCGCACACTACTGATGTATCGACCTTGTCCGTCGTACTCAGAGCTCGACGGCATTGGCTGCAGTCCCCCAAGAGTTCAGGAAAGAGAGAGAGATCTTACGTTCGTCTAGCCGTATATGCATTTATATATGTGTGGTGCCTGTTCTTTCGGACATGCCAGGAATTTTCACTTTTCGCCGGTGAACTTATTTCAGTGCTTAATTGCAGCCGAGTCAGAAATTATTTCATCCCATTTCATTTCATCATGTGTATGTGTTCGCCTCCCGGTAGCTGAGTGGTCGGCGCGAGAGAATATCAATCCTAAGGGCCCGGTTTCGATTCTCGACTGGGTCAGACATTTTCTCCGCTCAGGGACTGGGTGTTGTGTTGTCCTAATCATCATCATTTCATCCCCATCGACGCGCAAGTCGCCGAAGTGGCCTGAAATCGAAAGACTTGCACCCGACGAACGGTCTACCCGACGGGAGGCCCTAGTCAAACGACATTCACATTCGTTCGTCATGTATATATCTGCAGCTCTGGTCTAGTGCCTAGTGTTGCTGCCTCTGGATCAAGGGGTCTCGGATTCGATTTCCGGCCAGGTTAAGGATATTCTCTGTCCGGGGACTGGGTGTTTGTGTTGTCCTCATCATTTCATAATAAATCATCATTAGTGACTGTGGATACATTGGACCGAGTAAAAATTGGGACTTTCTACGGGGGCTGATGACCGCGCAATTGAGCGCTTTACGAACAAAATATCATCATCATGTATATGTACGGCTGCAGAATCATGTCCCAAATAACAGGCACCACACATATATGAATGTACAGAGGGCGTTCAGTAATTAATGCAACACCTTCTTGTTTTCTGAAAGCAGGTTGGGTTTATTCAGAATTCCAGAACACCATATTATTTGTCACTGTTTTGGCTACAAAACCCTAGTTTTCAACACAATCTCCGCTCAATGCGACGACCTCACGTCTCCTTACTGGGAGGGGCTATACGCCTGCATGGTACCATCTACTGGGCGAGGTCTCAGCCAACGTCTCGCTGCATCAATAACCTCGCAATCATCCACGTACTGCTTCCTGCGGCGTGCATAATTCATTCTGCCAAAGACTTGGAAGTCTGAAGCTGCGAGATAAGGGCTGCATGTTGGATGAGGATGAACAGTCCAATGAAATTCTGTGAATTCCTCTCAGACGCACAGACTTTTATGAGGAATTGCGTTGTCATTGAGAAGGATAATTTAGTTTGCATTTATGTGGCGACGAACGCGCTTCAGTTTCCTGATGGTAGCACAGTTGCTTAAGGCCGACCGGCACGCGGGAGGTCAGATTATGGCGCCCTAGTTGCGATGGTGACAGACGCCTCAGCCGGCCGCTGTGGGCGAGCGGCTCTAGGCGCTTCAGTCCAGAACTGCGCTGCTGCTAAGGTCGCAGGTTCGAATCCTGCCTCGGGCATGGATGTTTGTGATGTCCTTAGGTTAGTTAGGTTTAAGTGGTTCTAAGTTCTAGGGGACTGATGATCTCAGATGTTAAGTCGCAAAGTGCTTAGACCCATTTGAACCATTTTTGAACAGACGTCTCGTCCACCGACTCAACGTGCTTTTGCTCACTGCCACGTCTCTGTAATCATTCTACACTCCTGGAAATGGAAAAAAGAACACATTGACACCGGTGTGTCAGACCCACCATACTTGCTCCGGACACTGCGAGAGGGCTGTACAAGCAATGATCACACGCACGGCACAGCGGACACACCAGGAACCGCGGTGTTGGCCGTCGAATGGCGCTACTGCGCAGCATTTGTGCACCGCCGCCGTCAGTGTCAGCCAGTTTGCCGTGGCATACGGAGCTCCATCGCAGTCTTTAACACTGGTAGCATGCCGCGACAGCGCGGACGTGAACCGTATGTGCAGTTGACGGACTTTGAGCGAGGGCGTATAGTGGGCATGCGGGAGGCCGGGTGGACGTACCGCCGAATTGCTCAACACGTGGGGCGTGAGGTCTCCACAGTACGTCGATGTTGTCGCCAGTGGTCGGCGGAAGGTGCACGTGCCCGTCGACCTGGGACCGGACCGCAGCGACGCACGGATGCACGCCAAGACCGTAGGATCCTACGCAGTGCCGTAGGGGACCGCACCGCCACTTCCCAGCAAATTAGGGACACTGTTGCTCCTGGGGTATCGGCGAGGACCATTCGCAACCGTCTCCATGAAGCTGGGCTATGGTCCCGCACACCGTTAGGCCGTCTTCCGCTCACGCCCCAACATCGTGCAGCCCGCCTCCAGTGGTGTCGCGACAGGCGTGAATGGAGGGACGAATGGAGACGTGTCGTCTTCAGCGATGAGAGTTGCTTCTGCCTTGGTGCCAATGATGGTCGTATGCGTGTTTGGCGCCGTGCAGGTGAGCGCCACAATCAGGACTGCATACGACCGAGGCACACAGGGCCAACACCCGGCATCATGGTGTGGGGAGCGATCTCCTACACTGGCCGTACACCACTGGTGATCGTCGAGGGGGCACTGAATAGTGCACGGTACATCCAAACCGTCATCGAACCCATCGTTCTACCATTCCTAGACCGGCAAGGGAACTTGCTGTTCCAACAGGACAATGCACGTCGGCATGTATCCCGTGCCACCCAACGTGCTCTAGAAGGTGTAAGTCAACTACCCTGGCCAGCAAGATCTCCGAATCTGTCCCCCACTGAGCATGTTTGGGACTGGATGAAGCGTCGTCTCACGCGGTCTGCACGTCCAGCACGAACGCTGGTCCAACTGAGGCGCCAGGTGGAAATGGCATGGCAAGCCGTTCCACAGGACTACATCCAGCATCTCTACGATCGTCTCCATGGGAGAATAGCAGCCTGCATTGCTGCGAAAGGTGGATATACACTGTACTAGTGCCGACATTGTGCATGCTCTGTTGCCTGTGTCTATGTGCCTGTGGTTCTGTCAGTGTGATCATGTGATGTATCTGACCCCAGGAATGTGTCAATAAAGTTTCCCCTTCCTGGGACAATGAATTCACGGTGTTCTTATTTCAATTTCCAGGAGTGTATAAGCGCCTATGGATATCTCCGCTGCTCTGGTTTTCCACCAAAAGAAACTCAATGACAGCTCTCTGCTTGGAGTACACCTCCTTCACAGACGCCATTTTGAAGGTTATGTATAGCGCCGTCACCTATCGGATATTCATGAAGCTATAGAGGCTGAAGCGGGAGTATTCCACGATGACCCACAACAAATTCTGCATTTTTTTTCAACGAAAATTGTCCAATGAAAAGATGTAGTGGACTACTTACTGAACCCCCCTCTTATATCAGGTTTCATAGCCACAAGATTCCTTCAGTGCGTATACACATTTTCTCCTAAACTCTTGCTGGACTCCAGCGATTGCCGGTGAGTACTGAGTATAATGGACGGGGACCAGAGCGTCAATAGTGGGCGTCGAGATGGGAATTTGGGTCGGACTGTGGTCGGGTCGGGATCGCCGAGGCGGTCAAGGTGACCATTCACGCGAATCGGGAAATCCGGGTTCGAATCCCACTCTGGAACAAATTTTCTTGCCACCATTTAAATTATTTCCGTGTCTAATTGCTGCCGAGTAAGAAATCATTTCATTTTATTGCCTCATGTATACGTATCCGAAAGAATACACCAAGGCAAACCATTATGTATTGGGAGTCCAAAATAACACTGGCCTGGAATGATTTTTCATAAGTGTGACACGAAACAAGTTAGTTTTGTAAATGAACAAGAGAAAAGCTCTTTAAAGAAGGAGTGAATATTTTCAACGTTGACAACCCGAAGATTTTTCTCGGGATGCTGACTTTTCTCCGCATCAGATAACTGATGAACTGGTGCACGTGCTATTGGTTCTGTATCTTATTGTTCCTTATATTTTTGTTTTTATTAATATTAGGCTTGTTGTCGCATTGGTGCAGCGCGTCGCCGGGGTGGTTGCACAGTGCAGTCGGTCAGGGGGCATCTGTAATAACCTACTGTATGACCCGTAGGAATGTGACACAGAGATTGTGAATAAACTGAACTGACAGACACAAACCATCTTGAGAAAGCCTACTTCCAAAGTTTCCAGAACCGGCTTTAAATGATGCTCTAGGAGTATTCGCGTATAAAACTTCACTCACGCTGGAGCAGCGTATGATATACCATCGTTTGACCGTCGCACAGACTCCTGTATGGAGGACTAAGAAATAGGCATTCCTGGTGCTGAGAAGCAGCTGAAAGAGTTGATAACAAATAAATCGCCAGGTACTGATAAAATTCCTGTTCCATTTCACACAGAGTACTCTGCGGCAGTAGCCTCTTACTTAGCTTGCATGTATCGCGAGTCTCTAATTCAGCGTAAATTCCAAAGCGACTGGAAAGAAGCGCATGTGAATTCTCTATATAAGAGGGATAAGAGAACGGATTCGCTTTTTCCTTTCCTTGTCTGTTTCTTCGTCGCCTTTCTTCCGCGTGGAGATCGTTTCTGTGCGAACGTCATGCGTCCCTCAATAGTCTGAGATTGGAAAGTTGGTGTTTCATTACAGACGTCCCGCAGGGACCGCTCTGTGGCGTGGGTGATGAATTCTCTTGTGCTGTAGCGCTTGGCACGAAGAGGTTCCTTCATTTTGGAGAACAGGTCGTAATGGTACTCACTTAGACTCCACCCCCTGAAGGCCCCGTGTTCAATCCTGGGAAGATGCAAGGACTTTTCCTCTTGTAATTCCTCCAGGACGGCCCCAGCTCCATTCAGCCTTCTATTAAATGCAGTCCCAGTATAGGCTTTACCTTTTCTTATTATTAAACTTTGTAAAGCACGTAGACTATTCCGTACGGAGTGAATATAATGAGCAACTTTGCTGTCTCCTACCAAGTAATTTCCCAGTCTGTATGCAGTCTTAATTATTTCGAATAACTTTGGTTGTTGTCAAGATATCTCTTACGTGGGCGTCCAGTGGCTCTTATGTTGCTGTCCTGACGGTCCTATTTGATCTTGTTTGAATGGCATTCCATTGCAATACTTTTACTTTAATCTTTGCTACTGTGTATGGTCCCTTGTGTAAATAAGTATGTTAATCATTATGTGGTATTCTCCAGTCCATACATTTCCTTTGAGATTTCAAGTCGAACATCATTAGCCAGTTATCTAGTGGATTAAACAGTTTCTGGGCATCCCAATCAATCTTTAAAAGTTCGCTCAAAGAACTGTGCTATGACGAAACCGGATATTGTACACCAGCTACCAATCTTGTCTTTATGGAAATTTTTGGAAGTTTCTGGTAAGGTCTTATGAGCCAAACTGCTGAGGTCACCGGTCCCTAAGCTTACGTACTACTTAATCTAACTTAAACTAACTTACGCTAAGGACAACACACAGACCCGTGCCCGAGGGAAGACTCGAGCCTCCGACGGGGGGAGCCGCCCGGACCGTGACAAGACGCCTGAGACCCCGCGGCTACCCCGTGCGGCTTATATCTGTGCAACAGCTGTCTAACGTAGGGACTGAGAAGGTGCCTAGTCTAGTGATTTCTTATGCATAAGTGCATGTATTCTGAGTTTATGTATCTTTCCAGGGTTAATCAGGAAAAAAACACTTGGATCCATTTTATTTTGACCATCTTACAAATCACTGTGATATAAGAGCATTCATAAGTACTGACGTAGTTTATTTATTTAAGGTATCGTGCTCTTGAAAAATCATAAGCACATGAACAATTACTAAAGAAGAAATTATAAATAACCGGTTAAATGAACAAAGGGAAAAAAAGTGGCGAGGTTTTCCAACTGCTTTAGTGGCAATTAGGTGCGTTTCTTTAGGGATTCAGCGAGAGGATGCAGTGGGCAGTCCTGAACAAAATGTGGCGTCATGTGGTCCACCTCAATGCAACCTCCGCGTTGAGAGTCTCAATATCTCCGACTGTGGAGAGTAGCAGCTGTTCTGTCCGGTCCCACACGTGGTGCACTTCAGTCTGCAACGGATGTCACGAGGAAGACCGAAGCCTGGAAGTTTGATAGCTGGGTTCTCGACTCGCAGGAAGTTTTTTTCTTGTTTGAAGATGATCGCTCTGTTTCTCGGCCAGCATGCTCTGGAACTTCTGCCTCCTCAAGTCCCGAACTCCGCAACCTGCCAAAAACTGCTATTACCGCGAGTAAACGAATTCCGCAACCAACAGCAGTTCTGTGATTTTATCTTGCCAGCACCCCACAGTCAATAACCCATATTGTAGGAGTGTTACAGTATTAAGCTAAAGAATACTACGACTCTTTTTACGAAATTATATAATGAACTTCGGTTGCTAGCACTAACTACATGGGTTGGATAAAAAGTAGTGGCGACGCTACTACGAGTATAATGCATACCAGACTTTATTAACAGGCATTCACCATATTACACGCCCTAAGTATGATCACCCCGCATCTCGATCACAGTCCCCTACACAGATGGAAGGCGCCGTACACCATTATCGCGTCCATTTCCGTCGATGTCGGCAAGGAACGGGCTGTGGCACGGATGATGTACTCTCTTGCGGTGACCGAAGAGGTTCCTTCACTTTGGAGAAGAGGTGGTAATCGCACAGACTCATTTCGGGTGAATACGGTAGGTGTTCCAGTATTTCCCATCACCAAGTACGCAGGAACTCATGCACGAGGTTCGCTGTGTAGCATCGCGCATTATCACTACAGTAGCAACAAATTTTAGTTTACCAAATTCTGTCCTAGCTGCTCACCTTTATTGATTTCAGACTTACTGAACTATTTTAGATGTATAGATTTTTCTCGATTTTGCCTGTGAAAACCCCTTAATTGTGAATGTTTCTCTCCCATACACTGGATCCACACAACTTCATTATGAGATCTAATTTGATTAGGTTCCCCCCAGTCCCCATTTTTAAAAATTTTGCCAGGCACTACATCAGAACAAAACTGATTTGCACTTTCATTTTTCCAGATCTGATCAAGACCCAATCTTTCCATAAACATAACTCCTGATTCATCATTCATATCTTGTGCAAAATAATTCTTGCTTCAACATGTAAATTTACTGTAATACATTTGCTTACACCTGTGAAAATTTAACCACTAGGTGTCTGCATCACAGGACACCCCTCATTTCCAGACACACTCCCTAATTGTAATTTACTTATTCTACTGTTTTTCTGGCTAGCTTCGCTATTATTCGTAACAAATTTTACTTCATTAATATTTAATGTGACATTTACAGTTCCTGCAACAAAACATCATTATCTGCAGCTATATTCTGCACATTAGTCGGTACCACCAAAAACATCTGATAAGGGATCATTGCGTCTTCATGATTAACCTCACACTAAAAAAATCTACTACCTTAAATTGCAGCTCAACTTGTCACTTCACTTATCACAACAGATTTTGACTCATCATTGCTAGCCACAATATCTTCCTCTACATCAGCCAGACTTATCCTCATCTCAACATCCATAACGTCAGACTTTTGCCCATTCGAATCTGTTTCCCCGTTCAAGTCAGTCCCGACTGCATGAACTCTTGATGGTGGTTGGTGTTCTATTACATTAGATCTGATAAATATCCCCTCCCCCCATTTGACATCCAATTGAATTTGTCTTTCAAAATAATATCTTCTCCATATTTTAATCCGTGTTTCTTTATTGTCTGCCACACCATCTAAAAATTTCTCAAACATCGCGCTAACTTTGTTTTCAAATGACTTGAAATATTATGAAAAAGACATTCATTAGCATTTCCTTGCATCTGTAAACTCACAGGGTGATTCACAGTATCCTTGACTGACACAATCATTGGGTGATGTTTTGCTTTCCTGTTCTATCTCTGTGGGTGGCAGGACAGCTGAAATTACGAAATAATGCGCCTGCTGCCAACACCTAACTTCAACTGTGGTGACTGTGACTCTGCTGCTGCTGTTGCTTGTGTAACAGGCTACTCCAATGCAGTGTGATGTGCCTCCATATTTGTAAGGTACAGCTGTGGTCTGCTACTGTCAGATGGTCATCATGTGACACTAGAATGATATTAGTGTGATGTGATGAGGTACAGTGTGGCAGCGATAGCGGCTGCAGCTCCAACTGGCGCTATGCCACGTCTCCCTGTTACTGAGTAGCTGATGACCACTCCAAAATGTTTCTCGTAGATCGTCGAAGTCATAAATAATCCTTCACTGCCTACGGGGTCACTTCACTGTGAACTATCCCGGAAGAGCTTCTATATCTGGCACTACGGAAATGTCATTCGTTAAAAAATCCTGATTTCGACTTTTTAACCCAACCCTCCCCAAAAAATTCTGTTAACTAATAGTTCGTAAGCCTCCATGTGCACTTGCACAAATCGAACTCAGATTAAAATCGCTGTTTATAGGGTTTTCAAACGTGTGGTTGGATTTCTAAGAGTTGGTTATGCCAGAGTCTAACGGCCAACCAGTGCATTACCACATTTACTGTAAAAATCCAGTCACAAAGATCAAACTATTTGCATGTATGAATTTGTGGTGAAAAATAATGTTCGCTAGTCACTGAATTTTCAAGATTTAACGAAATGTCGTTTATTCAAAAGTTCAAATGTGTGTGAATCCCTAAGGGACCAAACTGCTGAGGTCATCGTTCCCTAGGCACATTCGAGAGGCGACTTTGTGCCACTCGTATATAATCACTGTCCTAGATCTCAAAACAGAACACTCCACTCATAGCGAACAAAATCCTGCCTGTTTAAGCCATGACTTTGACTTGAGACAAGTGCATACACTTCCACCAACTTCTGTAACATACTTGACAACTATAAAGTTAACGTTAGACACATGGATCACTTTGAATTAAATTTCCTCAGATTTCCATTGCTGTTCTTTGTATCCCTCTAACTTTAATAGTTCTGTTCAAGAATAACAATTTTGTCAAGGTATACATCACTCTACACAGTTTTGTTGATAATAAATACAAACAATTAAAACTAAGTGCAATCATACGTCCTTGTCTATGTTTATTTAGTAATGATGCCACAACTGTCATTGTTTTATTTTTTCTTGGGTAAAAATTCATGTTTTTAGACACTGGATACACATTCCAACCCCGTAATTTAAAATAGGTAATATTTGTAAAAATTTATTTTGATCTCCTGATTGTGCTATCTGAAGACCTTTGTTAGTGAAAATCGCTTAAGTTATTGTCGAGATAATAATTTTCGAAGCTTATGGTATGCACAAAAATTTAATATTAAATGAGTACCACTATTTCGATCGAGGGCACATTGATACCCCCCCCCCCCCCCCCCCCCACGCCCCACTCACACACACACCAATCTTAAATTTTTCGTGATAACCTTCTTACTGGTTTCTCAGTAACTGGACGGGTTTAGTTTTTATTAGATATAGTCTTATTTAATATTTATGTCGATCACTCAGTTTAGCCGTGGCAGTCTCTCTCTCTCCACGTTTTTCACCAAAGGTCTGGACACGTAGGTTTTTGCGATCATGCGTCCGGAGCATGCATTTAAGTGGCTGCTGTCCTGTTATGGTAACATCACAACAAGAAGCCCACGCATGATCACATACACCTCCTTAACAGTTCGCTGTCATTCTTAAGCGTATGTACACTCTATGACTACTAGCACCGCATGAGATACGCAGTAAAGATGTACTAGGAAAGAAGCTAATTCCGCAGCATTCTGAAATAAAATCTAATTTGAATTCCGACAAGACTCCGTGCCTTGCTTGCTTAAAGCAGTTTGAATAGTTTTTCAGTATCGAGCGGTTCTTTTACCAATATGTCTGCCTCCATAGCTCAGTGAGCAACGTGTGTGCCTGTATGCGAAGGACCCAAATTCGTTACCCGGTGTTGACAGTGTTTTTTCCTCATTTTGTGGAGTGGAACGTGGTGCACTCAGCCTCGTGATGCCAGCTGAAGTGCTACTTGAGTAATAAGCAGCGTCTCCAATGTCAAAAACGGCGACAATAGGGAGAGCGGTGTGCTGACCCCATGCCTCTTCAGGCCGCATCCAATGATGCCGTTGGCAGAGGATGACACGGCGGTCGGTCGGTCCTTATTGGCCCATGAGTTCCTTGTGTATATCTCTCATACACTGGACTGTGCGGCATCTTTATTCATAAGTACATTTCTAAATGCGGAATTTAGTATTTCTGCTTTCTGTCAACAGTCACCAGTCTCAACAAGAGACTGATCCATGAGACTCTGAAACATTGGTCTATGTCTGGCATTACTTCGTTGTTGACGGGTCATAAATTTCTTATCTGCCTACGGAAGTTTCCGTCTTCAAACTCTTATTCAGTTATTTGTGTGTGTATTTCGATATTAAAATAAAAACTGGCGAGGTGCGAATAGGACTCATGCACTGAGGCTTCGGTACGAACTTAATTATGTGTATAGACAGTTCATCCACTCCAAGAATCAAAGACCAAGACATTTTCGCCGCTTATCGACAATGACACTGGCAAGATATCGGTCCCAGTGATTTCAACACAATCGAGTATGTTTTAATTTCAACTTTGAAAGCGTTCAACAAATGACAAAAGAAATTTTTTTCCGACTGATGTAATTATAAATTAACAATTTTCTTCTTCTTTTCCTTTATTTGTACTGCAAAGCTTTTTTCTTGACAAGTTTCATGATTTTACAACAAGGGGAAGTATTCTGAAGGTTTTAAAGAGTGAGTTTGCGAGTATCAAAATATTTGACACAAATGACCGCTACTTTTGATTGCATTGACTTAGACGCTAACGTTTATTATACCGTCAAGTAACATAGAGCTTAGTATGTAACATGAATTTCAACTTGTCACGTCTATCCGTTCCTCAGAAAAACGTGTCTTAACAGTCGGACGGATACACTGTCTGATGACAAATGATAAATTTTTTTCCTGTGATATAATTACAAATTAACGATTTTGGATTTTTTCCTTTGATTGTAGTGTGAAACCTTTCTTTTTGACAAATTCCATGATTCTGGGTGAAAGCGGAGTACCCTGCAGGTTATGATGAGTGACACTTTTTGGAACATTGCTCCAGGAAATAGCGATCTAAATTTATAATTTATTTAGCAAACACAGTCGTGGTCACGTATTAGTTGTTATCTTTTATTTGTGGATGACCGGTTTCGGTCCACTACATAGATCGTCATCAGATGAGTTGTAATTTTTTATTTGTGGATGACCGGTTACGATCTAACCTGATGATGATATCTTTAATAGATCGAAACTGGTTATAAACAAATAAAATGTAATAACTTATACGCGACCGCGACTGTAATTGCTAAATAAATTATATGATAAGTGCGTATGCGAGTATCAAAGCATGAATGACCGTACCTTTTGACTGCATTGACTCAGAAACTAACGTTTATTAAATTGTCAAGGGGCCACAGATCATAATCTGTGACATAAATATCGACTTGATGCGACTACCCGTTCCGAGAAGAAGGGCTTTGAATAATCGGACAGATAGGCAGCCAGGCAGAGAGGCAGACGGACCACAAAATGATTCTATAAGGGTTATGTATTTACCGTTGAGGTAGGAAGCCTAAAAAGAGCTTTTTTTAAAGCCTCGCTATTACTGAAACATTGAAAATGAGTAGGAAGTAACTGTGAGCATGAAATATAAACAAACAGCATGTGTCGCACATAAATCGGCGACAAGACCAGCTATTGTCCAGTTACAGAATCGTCGAACAATCACTGGAGTCACATCTATTAAATATTTAGCAGTACACGTATGGAGCGATTTAAAGCGGATCAGCTACACAAAAATAATCGTAGTAAAGGCTGAAACCAGACTGAGATGCATTGCAAGACTCCATGGGGGTTGTAGTCTATCCCTGAAGGATACAACTCTCATACGTTCGTTTGATAGACATTCGAGTATTGTTAATCAACCTAAGCTCCTTACCAGGTAGGATGGCTTACTCCTGCATGTATCTTGACAAATAACTATGAAAGCAAAATTAGATAGATTCGAGTAAATCCTTCTTTTACTATTAGCATATCCACAAGTAGCAACATTTAACATTACTAAAACTTTACTGTACTTTATTTGCCTCTTATAGCAAAATTTAACACAAGTTGTCCTTTCTATCTTTAAACATGATACACAACTGCCGACACTACCAAAAAACATGTAACCTTTCCGACCACCGACAACAGACCAAACTAGAAGACCCAGCAATGGTTCGCAGTTGCTAAATAAGTATGGGGATGGAGTGTACATCCTAACCTCCTTCTCCCCTCTCTATCTCCTCCTCCCCCTTTTCTCTGTCCATCTCCTCCTCGCCCCTCTGTCTCGTCTTTGCCTCTCCCCCTCTCTCTGTCCATCTCCACCTTCTACATCTACATCTACATCTACATCCATACTCTGCAAGCCACCTGACGGTGTGTGGCGGAGGGTACCTTGAGTACCTCTATCGGTTCTCCCTTCTATTCCATTCTCGTATTGTTCGTGGAAAGAAGGATTGTCGGTATGCCTCTGTGTGGGCTCTAATCTCTCTGATTTTATCCTCATGGTCTCTTCGCGAGATTTACGTAGGAGAGAGCAATATACTGCTTGACTCTTCGGTGAAGGTATGTTCTCGAAACTTTGACAAAAGCCCATACCGAGATACTGAGCATCTCTCCTGCAGAGTCTTCCACTGGAGTTTATCTATCATCTCCGTAACGCTTTCGCGATTACTAAATGATCCTGTAACGAAGCGCGCTGCTCTCCGTTGGATCTTCTCTATATCTTCTATCAACCCCATCTGGTACGGATTCCACACTGCTGAGCAGTATTCAAGCAGTGGGCGAACAAACGTACTGTAACCTACTTCCTTTGTTTTCGGATTGCCTTCCCTCTCTATCTGTCTATTCCAGGTCTCCAGCTATTGGATTAGTGAGGACAGTAGTTTGAATGACGGTATTTCGCATAGTTTTAATCTGCGATCGGGTAGAATTACAAAGTTTCGGGTGATTCAGATTCCGCAGTGGTATTCTAATCAGAAGCCGGTAGCCCACAAACACAATTTTCCTGTTTTCTTTTAAGACCGACTGCGAAGAACAAAACAAAAGACACACTGTTCCGTATTCAGTTGTCGTTTAAAATTATATACAAGGAGAAAGTATTTACATTAGGGAAACAATTTTGCTGTTGGCTTGAATGCCTTGCTACCGTGGTTAAAACTGACTGCCGCAAAGAAATCGCATATTTTGACGTCATTGCATAGCATTTTATTTCTTGTAGTTGACGTTAACGGAAAACCAGCACGTGCTGTTGAAAATAATAAGTATACTATGTACGTCTGAATGTTTATTACAGTATAACTGAAATAAATCGGTCAACAACTTTGGAGACTTTTGCTAACAACCTTAACTTTTTATATACTATATATAAATTGTGTCCACAATCACAGTTCAAGTTTCAAAACGCTGTGGGAACAGAACCATTGCTCAGAATGATTTCAAAATTGAACAGCATTTATATGAAGCGGGGAGTAACGTCAGAGAACAAAAAAAATCGCAATACGTGGGTTGTGGTTTGAGCTGCACTATGCACCATGCGTACCGTTCAATGCGCGTGTTTGCAGAAGTTCGGCAGTCTACAGTTGTAGCACTATCAATTAGGTATGCCCACCCACCACAACAAGGTCGTACCACATCGGAGGTGAAAAATCGCATAAAAAGCAAAATTACATCCATTGTCAACTGTCGTGAGACTGGCGCAAGACTTGGTCGATATGATGTCCACCGTTTTCTGCCACAAGCTGAAATCGAGAAACAGCATGTTTCACAACAGATCAGAATGTCTTGGGGGTCACGTTCAGAGAGCGTGAGTTCAGTTCGTATGCGTTCGTAATTGGAGCACTGAACACAACATCTTTCAGATAACCCCACAGTCAGATGTCACACGGATTAAGATCAGGTGATGTGGACGGCCAGGCTGTAGAGAAATGATGGCTGATAATTCTAGTAATTCCGAAATGCTTCTGCATACAATGGTCGTGCAATGAGCGGAGGAGCATAAAAATAATCCTACCCACACATCCACACTGTTGAAAGGTTGAAATGACGCTGGTGTGCAAAAGACTTTCAAAGCGTTTACTAGTGGCGGTACAGGTAACTGGACGCGCTAGGACGACCGGCGTAACCGTGCGGTTCTAGGCGCTTCAGTCTCGAACCGCGCGACCACTACGGTCGCAGGTTCGAATCCTGCCTCGGGCATGGATGTGTGTGAAGTCCTTAGTTAGGTTTAAGTAGTTCTTACTTCTAGGGGACTGAGGATCTCAGATGTTAAGTCCCATAGCGCTCAGAGCCATTTTTGAACAAGCAAGACTCATCCCCTCGAAAAAATACGGCACTACGATAAACGATCCGATCAACTCGCACAACACAGTACGCTTTACAGAATAAATCGATGCCGGTTGATGTGTGTTCGTACTTTCCGTTATCCATATTCCGCAATTCTGCACATTGACATGTCCATGGAGATGGAAATGGGCTTTGTCTGTCCACAGAGTGTTCCACGGCCATTCATTGTCCAACTCCAAGCGAGCAAGAAATTCCGGAGCGAACGTTTCTCTTGCTAGCAAGTCAGCAGGAAGCAACTCCTGAACATCGGTGATTTGGTACGGATAGCAATGCTGGATGTTTCGTAGGATTTTATGCACCATGCTCGCAGGCATGTCCAACGTTTCTGCAATTCTCCGTGCGTGCACTGTATGTTCGCACACCACCAGAAAAATATTTCCGAATTTTGTAATGACCCTTAGCAGACACCGGACCAGTGCCATTTTTCATACCCCTGAGTGTCGGAAGTCTCTGCATGACTGCAGGCGAAGGTCACCATTCTCGTACAAGAGCTTTATTAGCAGCGGGTGAACCTTTATGGTGACACTTATGTTGGGGGTCTCGGACAAAAACCGAAGAATAGCCGTGTGCCGCATGTCTATTGGTGTGCACATTCTACGATTACATCTACATCTACGTGATTAATCTGCTATTCACAATAAAGTTCCTGGCAGAGGGTTTAATGAACCACCTTCAAGCTGTCTCTCTACAGTTCCACTCTCGAAGAGCGCGCTGGCAAAACGAGCACTTAAATTTTTCTGTGCGAGCCCTGATTTCCCTTATTTTATCGTGATGATAATTTCTCCCTATTTAGATAGGTGCCAACAGAATGTTTCCGCAATCGCAATCGAAATTTCATGTGATGTTCTCGTCGCAACGAAAAATGCCTTTGTTTTAACGATTGCCACTCCAATTCACGTATCATGTCTGTGGCACTATCTTCCCTACTTCGCGATAATACAAAACGAGCTGCCCTTCTTTGATGTCACCCATCAGTCCCATCTGATGCGAATCCCACACTGCACAGAAGTTCTCCAGAATAGGGTGGACAAGCGTGGTGTAAGCAATCTCTTTAGTAGACCTGTTGCATCTTCTGAGTGTTCTGCCAATGAATCGCAGTCTTTGGGTTTCTCTACCCAAAACATTATCTATGTGATCGTTCCAATTTAGGATATTTGTAATTGTAATCCCTAAGCATTTAGTTGAATTTATAGCCTTCAGATGTGTGTGACTTATCGCGTAATTGAAATTTAGCGGGTTTCTTTTAGTACTCATGTGAATAACTTCACACTTTTCTTTATTCAGGGTCAAATGCCACTTTTCATACCATACAGATATCTTATCTAAATCATTTTGCAGTTCGTTTTGGTCATCTGAAGACTTTACAAGACGGCAATGACAGCATCATCTGCAAACAATCTAAGGGGGCTAATCAGATTGTTTTCTGTGTCGTGAATGTAGGTCACGAACAACAGAGGGCTTATAACACTTCCTTGGGGAACGCCAGATATTACTTCTGTTTTACTCGATGACTTTCCGTATATTACTACGAACTGTGACCTTTCTGACAGGAAATCACGAATCCAGTCGCACAACTGAGGCCATAGTCCATAGGCACGCAGTTTGGTTGGAAGACACTTGTGGGGAAGGGTGTCGAAAGCCTTTTGGGAATCAAAAAATATGGAATCAATTTCACATCCCCTGTCGATAGCACTCATTACTTCATGAGTATAAAGAGCTAGTTGTGTTTCGCAAGAACGATATTTTCTGAGTCCGTGCTGACTAGGTGTCAATAAATAGTTCTTTTCGAGGTACTCCGTAATGTTCGAATGCAGTATATGTTCCAAGACTCTATTGCAAATCAATTTAGTGCTATGGGCCTTTAATTCAACGGATTACTCCTATTTCCATTTTTGGGTATTGCTGTGACTTGAGCAATTTTCCAGTCTTTGGGTATGGATCTTTCTGTGAGCGTGCGGTTGTATATAAATGCTAAATATGGAGTTATTGTATCAGCATACTCTGAGAGGAACCTGACTGGTATACAATCTGGACCGGAAGCCTTGCTTTTATTAAGTGATTCAAACTGCTTTGCAACACCGAGGATATCTATTTCTATGTCTCTCATCTTGGCAGTTGTTCTTGATTGGAACTGAGAAATAATTACTTCGTCTTCTTTGGTGAAGGAGTTCCGCAAAATCGTGTTTAATAACTCTGCTTTAGTGGCATTGTCATCAGTGACTTTACCGTTGTTATCGCGCAGTGAAGGTATTGATTGCGTCTTGCCACTGGTGTGCTTTATATATGACCAAAATCTCTTTGGGTTTTCTGCCAGATTTCGAGTTTCGTTGTGGAAATTACTGAAAGCATCTCGCATTTGAGTACGCACTATATTTCGAACTTCTGCAAAACTTTGCCAATCTTGGGGATTTGGCGTTCCTTTAAATTTGGCATGCTTTTTTCGCTGCTTCTGCAACAGCGATCTTACTTATTAGTTCATGTTGTATATATATCTCAACTGATGTCGATAATATCTCTCTGAAATCATACCACAACTTTTCTACCCTTACATGATCAGCTCGGAAGGATTGCAGACTGTCTCTTAAAAAGGCGTTAAGAGCATTTTATCAGCTTTTTTAAATAGATACACTTTGCGTTTCTTTTTGATGGTTGTAGGTGTTACGGTATTCAGCCAAGCAGCTACTGCCTTGTGGTCGCTAATCCGTGTGTTCGTCACGATACTCACTATTCGTACAGGATTATTTGTTGCTAAGAGGTCAAGTATGCTTTCGGAACCATTTACGCTTCGAGTGGGCTCATGAACTAATTGTTCAAAACAATTTTCTGAGAAAGCATTCGGTACAATTTGGGATGACGTTTTATGCCTGCCCCCGGCTTTAAACGCATAATTTTTCCAGCACATCGAGGGTAGATAAAGTCACCACCGACTATAATAGTATCAGTGGGGTACCTGTTTGAAATGAGACTCAAGTTTTCTTTGAACTGTTCAGCAACTCTATCTTCTGAGGTGGGGGTCGTTAAAGTGACCCAGTTCATAGTTTAGTCCGATTGTCAAGTATAACCTCTACCCATATTATTTCGCAGGAACTATTTACTTCAATTTAACTACAAGGCAAACTACTTCTGACAGCAATAAATACTCCACCACCAACTGTATTTAATCTATCCTCTCTGTACACTGTTAGATCCTTAGAAAAAATTTCTGCTGAGCTTATTTCTGTAACTATAACTATTTGAGCCTCAGTGCTTTCTATTAGGGATTGGAGCTCTGGTTCTTTCCCAATACAACTACGTCAATTTACAACTACAATACCGATCGTTTCTACGACTAACGTACTGTGTTTTACATGCCCTCTTTTAGACGGACGCCCTTTCTGTGGTTCCCTGAGGCCCTCTAACCTAAAAAACCGACCAGTCCCTTCCACACAGCCCCCGCTACCCGTGCAGCCGCTTCCCGTGTGTAGTGGACTCCTGACCTATTAAGCGGCACCCGAAAACCTACCACCCGATGGCGCAAGTCAAGGAATCTGCAGCCTACACAGTCACAGAACCGCCTGAGCCTCTGATTCAGACCCTCCACTCGGCTCTGCACCAAAGGGCCACAGTCGGTTCTATCGACGATGCTGCAGATGGTGAGCTCCACCTTAATCTCACAAGCAAGACTGGCAGTCTTTACAATTTCCTCTAGCCGCCCAAAACCAGAGAAAATGTCCTTCGATCCAAAGCGACATACGTCATTGGTACTGACATGAACCACCACCTGCTGTTGGCTGCACCCTGTACTCTTCATGGCATCCGGAAGCAGCCTTTCCACATGAGGAATGACTCCCCCTGGGTATGCACACAGAGCACACTGGCTTCCTACCCCTCGTTGGCAGCTATATTCCTAAAGGCCTAACGTTGGAGCTCCCACCTACCAGCAAACCAACCCTCTGAACATCAAGATCTTGAGGGCCAAGAAGCTTCCTCTGTAACAGGGTGAATGACTGCATCCAGCTCAGAGACATCATCAGCCACAGATCATCATCATCAGCCAATTCAATCATTAGATGAGTTGGCCTCTTCGAGTCGTGGATTGAGGTAGTCTTTCAGAAGTCTTCTCCAAGTGGGACGGTCTTGGGCAGTTCTCTGCTAGCTGTTACCAGCGATCTTCTTGACGTCTTTGTCCCATCTGTCTGGTGGTCTTCCTCTAGGCCTCCGGTGCTCTCTCGGACTCCACTCCAGTACTAGCTTCGTCCATCTGTTGTCTTTTCTTCCTGCGACGTGGCCAGCCCACTGCCATTTCAAGGAACCTACTCTCTCTAAAATGTCATTAATCTTCGTCACAGACCGGATGTCATCTGCCCTTTTCAGGCGTCCTTTCTTGTATAGCCCAGCATTGATCTCTCCATGTCTCTCTCTGCTGTCCTAAGTTTCCCTTTTGTAAATGAGTTCAGTGTCCATGTCTCGCAGCCATGCGTCATCACAGGAAGCATGCATTGATCAAATACTGCTTTCTTCAGATTTACTGGCATTTTTGATCTGAATACTTTTGAATTCTTCCCAAATGCTTGCCAGCCAAGCTTGATGCGTCGATAGATTTCTGGCCTTATGTCTCCCTTCATATTTATAATCTGGCCAAGGTAGACATATTCACTGACCTCTTCCAGTGGACTGTTCTTGACTTTCACACCTCCAGCTGGGACCCATTTGTTGGATATTACTTTTGTTTTGGAAAGGTTCATGTTCAAGCCAACCAGCTGACATTCCGATGCAAGATCTGTAACTAAGTTTTGGAGCTCTGCGAAGTCTTTGGCCAGTAAGGTAATATCATCAGCAAATCTCAAGTTGGTAAGCCTTCTTCCATTAATTCTAATTCCCTTACCTTCCCAGCTCAGCTTTGACATAGCCATTTCCAATACAGCAGAGAACAGTTTTGGGGAGATGGGATCGCCTTGCTTGACACCCCTCATGATGCGGAATTCTTGAGTTGATTCTCCGATGTTAACATAAGCTGAAGAATTCTCGTAGATTTTCCTGAGCACTTCAATGTATGCTGCTCCCACTCCTTGCTCACTCAAAGCTTGGAGGACAGCTACATGGCTAACGGAGTCAAATGCCTTTTCAAAGTCAACAAAGGCAATGCAGAGAGGCAGTTGGTATTCGTTCACTCTGTTTATTACTTCACTAACGGTCAGAATGTGGTCAATAGTGCTAAAATTTCTTCGGAATCCTGCTTGTTCTGTAGGTTGGGCTGAGTCTAGGGTGGAACTAATTCGGTTTAACAAGATCTTTGTGAAAATTTTGTACAAAATTGAGAGCAAGCTGACAGGACGGTAGTTTTTAATATTGTGAATACTTCCTTTCTTGTGTATCAAAATAATCTTAGCCTTGTTCCACGATAATGGGATTGAAGCATAGTGCAGGCAGGAAGTAAATACTTTTGCCAAGTGATTTATTGTTACCTCTCCTGCTAGTTTTAGGATGTCAACGCTGAGATCATCATCACCCGCCACTGTTCCCTTCTTCATGCTATCTAGAGCACACTTGACTTCCGGTGGGAGTATATCTGGAACACTAGATACATCATTTAATTTAGATACACTCAAATTTTCCCTTGGATTGCTATACAAATTGCTATAAAAGTCTCTGATGAACTTCAAAACCGCCTCCTTTTCAGTGATTCGGCTCTCATTTACATTGAGTGCGATAATCTGCTTTTTACCGATTGTGAGTTTGCGTTTGGCTGACTTTAAACTTATCTTGTTCTCCAAACTTGCTCGTAAGGTGTCTTCAATGAATTTCTGTATGTCAGTTTTCATTTCTCCTCGCACTGCCTTACATAGTTCGGAAAACGCAACCATGTCACGATCGGTTTGGATTTTCATTTCTCTCCTCTGCTGTAAAAGGGTTTCAGTTTTGACACTGAATGTCTTTGGTTGTTTATTTTTTTGGCATAGGCCACCGACTTCTTGTGCACTTGAGCAATCATTTCCGCCAAATCACCATCTTTAGTTACGTGGACCTTGCTTTGGAGGACTTCTTGGAATTTCGAGGAATGTTCTTCCAGGTTTTTGAGGTTGATTACCCTTCTCTTCCCTTTCATAGGTTTATTCCTTTCATTTTTTACATTGAGTTCGACCCTTGCTCTCACAAAACGATGATAACTGCCAGTGTTGAACTGATTTAGCACTGATACGTCTTTTACAATCTGCGGAATATTTGACAGAATAAAGTCTATCTCATTTTTGACACTGAAATTTGGGCTCCTCCAAGTCCATTTGCGGTCAGGGTGCTTCTTAAAGAACGTAATCATGATGGACATACCGGCGTACTCAGCGAACTGGACTAATCTCTCACCTCTATCGTTTCGGTCGTCAATCCCATAGTTGCCCACCACTGTGTCGCCTTGTTTCTTGGTGCCAGCTTTTGCATTGAAATCGCGAATGACCATCTGGAAGTGACAATCGCTACCTTTTTTACAGGTGCTATCCAGACTTTCATAAAAGGATTCAATTTCTTCGTCATGGTGACTTGAGGTGGGAGTGTACACCTGAACAATCTGTATTTTATACCTATTCAACACCTTCAGGACCATTCGAGCTGTCCTGCTGGAAGTTCCTTCTAAGACAGATACTCTATCAGCAATATTATTGTTGATTAAGAACCCAACTCCATTGAGTTTTCCTTCTGGGTCACCACAAAAGTAAAATAAGTTGCCAGAGTGCAAATGGAGACAGTCTTCCCCTTTTTGGCGTACTTTGCTTAAACCATCTATACTCCAGTTGATTTTTATACGCTCTTTCTCGATCTCTTCTAGTCTGTCGTTGCCTATTAGAGAGCGACAGTTATATATACAGACTTGAAGAGTCTGTATCTTCTTCTCAGCACCACTTGGTGTTTGGGACATCAGAGTTGCTCCCACCCGGAGATCCGACT
Organism: Schistocerca serialis cubense; assembly: GCF_023864345.2. Taxonomy (NCBI): domain Eukaryota; kingdom Metazoa; phylum Arthropoda; class Insecta; order Orthoptera; family Acrididae; genus Schistocerca; species Schistocerca serialis. Next base: position 332,654,966 of record NC_064644.1, on the reverse strand, counting down.
GTGGGGCTATTACTCCGGAAAATTTAACATTAATGTCACACAACATAACTCGAAGGTGAGAAGCATAATCGCCACGCTTGCTTCAGAACGGATTGGGGATATAATTTCCAGGCCGCCCCTGACATGGGGTACAGACGCCTTTGGTAGGCCGCTCCACTGGAGTACAGACGCCACCACGCTGCTAGTTTTGGTACAGCCCGGGTATTTCATTTCCCCAGTGCCACCCATATCTGGGAGGCTTTCCCCTATCCGCCACCTGGGGAGGCGCCCGATGGGGGACTAGCAACCCCACACGGGCACAGATAACGCCCGAAATCTGTTCGTCAACCGAACTGGGGACAGGGGAGGCCCTACGATCGGCTCCTCAAAGAGTTTTTCGCTGCCTGCCAGAATCTGGAATGATCTCACACTCGACCATGGTTGAGGGGTCAACCTCAGTGCAGGAAATACCCGTGGCAGCCACAGCAGTGGACCGAACGGGGGACACGTGGGACGTGCTCGACGTCTCTCGCATTCCCGCGTTCGACCCTCCACAGTGATGCCCCTTGGCAGCAGCCTCAAGCTGTTTGACAGAAGCCAACACAGCCTGGAGCTTTGAGCGAAGGGTCACCAACACACCTTGCATCTGTACACAGCAATCACGGTTCCTATCCATTACTGCAGTCACTCCCGTTTGGAGCTTGTAAAAATATACAACAAACTAAAGGTGTACTCGCCTTCTTGGCAGAAAGAATGCGAGGTGCTCTGTCACTGATGGTCTATGGGTGTCCGATACTGAGCTGTACTAACCAAAATAAACAAAAGCCTGTATCCGTATGAGGGTCGATAGCAATGGCAGTACGGTACGCTACATTATTATTAAAATAAAAGCTTGTGACTAATAAGCACTTGAACATGCAAGAAATTACAAAAATAATCTAGTAGCTACACAGGTATTTGTAAATAAATAAGTCGCTTCTGCTGGAAGCTCGTAAAAGTATACACCAAACGAACGGTTACTCGACTTCTTAGCTGCAGGAACATGAAGTGCTCTGTCACGGACGGTGTATGTGACTCTTTAGATGCTTATAGCCGTCTGATGCTTATAGCTGTCTATTAGTCAACCTTTCGTTAAACTTTTTTTGGTCCATGACGTTTCCCCTTACATCAATAATATACTGTTCAAATTTGACGTCATTCTGAGCAGTGTTCTGTTTCTACAGCGTTTTGAAACTGGTACTTTAACTATGGGTACCCTTTATACATTTATATGTCATATATACCGGGTGATCAGAAAGTCAGTAGAAGTTCGAAAACTGAATAAATCACGGAATAATGTAGACAGAGAGGTACAAATTGACACACATGCTTGGAATGGCATGGGGTTTTACTAGAACCAAAAAAATACAAAAGTTCAAACAATGTCCGACATATGGCGCTTCATCTGAACAGAATAGCACTAATTAGCATAACAAAGTAAGACAAAGCAAAGATGATGTTCTTTACAGGAAATGCTCAATATGTCCACCATCATTCTTCAACAATAGCTGTAGTCGAGGAATAATGTTGTGAACAGCACTGTAAAGCATATCCAGAGTTATGGTGAGGCATTGGCGTCGGATGTTGTCGTTCAGCATCCCTAGAGATGTCGGTCGATCACGATACACGCGACTTCAGGTAACCCCAAAGCCAATAATCGCACGGACTGAGGTCTGGGGACCTGGGAGGCCAAGCATGACGAAAATGGCGGCTGAGTACACGATCATCACCAAACGACGCACGCAAGAGATCTTTCACGTATCTAGCAATATGGGGTGGAGCGCCATCCTGCATAATCATCGTACGTTCCAGCAAGTATTTATCAGCCAGGCTGGGCATCATGTGATTCTGTAACATATCGGCGTACCTCTGAGCCGTCATGGTAGCAGTTACGTTTTGCTGTCCACCGCCATCTGTCGGACATTTTGTGAACCTTGTTTTTTTTTTGTTCTAATAAACCCCATGTCATTTCAAGCGTGTTTGTCAATTTTTACCTCTCTATCTACATTATTCCGTGGTTTATTAAGTTTTCAAATTTATACTGACTTTTTGATCACCCGGTATATTTGCAAAAAAATATGTATCCTGCGTCCATCTGAATGTAGCCCATGTCCGTCCAAACGTTTGTTACAATATCATGTAAAAATTTGAAATGAATCAGTGAAGAATTTTCGAGATTTTTGGCAACCATGTTAAACGTTATTGCCTTTAAATGGTAGTATAGATATAGCTCTTCGAAACGACACCGTGCAAATACTTTTCAGACATGGTTACTAACACAACAACGAAAGAACTGCGCGAGTCGGACTAATACAACACTCAAACAGACAAAAATGCCGTTACGTTTTGACGACACCTCACGAACAAAATAACAACATCCTTCCGGACGCTGAATCGGCACATGGATAAATTCACCGCGATTTTCAAGTCTCTCACAAAACGTTTCGTAACTCAGCCCATGACTGCCTTTCCTAACAAATGAGGAAATTGTGCAAGGGTAGTCGACATAGCTCTTCTTGAAAACAAGTGATAACTGCGTGCGCGGCTGTTACGCGGGATCTGCTTATCGGATCTGCGAACGCATATCCCTCACCGCAGCTTAACGCTGGATTATCGAGACAATGGCAAGTAATTCTTGTCTGGCACTGCTGGGTCCTTTGACTACCTCATCATGACAGAGCAGAAACAATCCTATTGCTCTTCATGTGTCAGTATTTATTTATCTGCTGTCATTATACAGCTCTATCTCGCAAAAAAGTGTTTCTCAAATCTCTGTTTCGCAAAACATGTCACGAGAAGCTATATACAGAGAGGTCCAAAAAAATGTATCCACTGCTTAAAAGTCCATAACTGGCAAACTAATTTACGGAGGTGTCTCATCTTTGGTAGTGTAATACACTACTGGCCATTAAAATTGCTACACCGCGAAGATGACGTGCAACAGACGCGAAATTTAACCGACGTCAATTAGTTTGCACGTTTTAAACAGTGCACACATTTGTTTGGACCCAAGTTGTAGGTTTATTTAGTTCACATCTCTAGACTAATCGGTAAATAAATGAATCATTGTAAACATACACTACGAACAGCTAAAACTGCTGCGTCATGTGACTGACCTATTTATTTATTTCGTGGCAAGAGCACGAATTATTCGACTAAGCCGGCCGCGGTGGTCTAGCGGTTCTGGCGCTGCAGTCCGGAACCGCGGGACTGCTACGGTCGCAGGTTCGAATCCTGCCTCGGGCATGGGTGTGTGTGATGTCCTTAGGTTAGTTAGGTTTAAGTAGTTCTAAGTTCTAGGGGACTTATGACCTAAGATGTTGAGTCCCATAGTGCTCAGAGCCATTTTTTATTCGACTAAGCGAGATCTATGCCCAGCTTTAGTGAGAATAAACTTGGTCACGTAACTAGATACGGCCACGATGTATCCTTACAAAATCCAAGAAGAAGTTACAAACGCGTCACAGCCAGTTGGACAAATTTGTTTTAATACTTCCTCAGAACTTTACCTGATTTGTTGTGGGTGCTATTTGAAGCACAATTAGTTGTCTTTTGGTTTATCAATAGAATTTCATAAAACCAAAACTATGTTTTCTAGCGTTATGCAATATACAGGCACTGCTGTCAACATAAAATTGTCAGTGCTTAGAATCTTATGGAAAATTCCGTATTGCGAAAATCTGTTCGCGGCATACATAGCTTTTAAAGAAGTTTAGTAATGTATACAGGTTGTTTCAAAAATACTTTTGCAAACTTTGGAAGCAGGTTCCTGACACCAAAACAAGAAAAAGAATTGTCTAGTAAACATGGGCTCTAAAATTTGTATCTTCAGAGCTATGGGCATTGTTCAGTACATGAGACGCGTATCACTGTAGCGAAGATGAATAGATAGTCATAGCTCTTAACTTATGCATTTTAGAACACATGTTTACTGAACTTTTTTTTCTTATTTTGATCCATACTACGTACTCGCAAAATATGGAAAACAAAGGGATTGCAGTAGAAGAGTTGTATTTCACAGATCGAAGATGAAAAAGTGCTCAAAGCTCTTAAGGTATGGGTTTTAGAGCCCATGTTTGCTGGGCCATTTTTGTATTCTTTAGGTATAAAGGACCTGTCCTCAAAGTTTGCAAAAGTATTTTTATTTTTTCTCGTGTTTCCAGCCGCGTCAAGTTATTTATAATCCATGAGCTGCGAAAGCATGCATTCGCAAACCTTGTTTAATGCACTATATACATTTTTTCAAGAAATAATCTAATATGAAATAATAACTACCCTAAGTTAATTACGGTCACCAATTTCGTTTAAGAAAGAAAAAAAAAGAACTCTGTCACACTTCAGAGGAGAACTACTGCTTTGAAAGTTGAGTCTTGCTCGCCACGTGAACCTTCTGTAATGTCTTTATGGCGGATGATCACTTTGTTATTTGACAAAAGTAGTTACTCATTTAGTCTCCAGCAGATAAAAAACAGATATCATCTATTTACAGTTACAGGACGCGCATCAAACACGTTAATCATCGTAATTATTTTCATGATAATTTCATAATTAATTTTTGAAAAATGTCTTTTACAAGACCAAACAACTTACTCAAAGTTGTGAACTCTACTACAGACATATCAACATATTTTACGAGGTACACATTACCCTCTAGTATCATTTACAACATAAGAAAAATAAATAGTTAGATACTGTAATCTCTTCTAATTACAGTGCTCTGTATTATTACAGATATGGAGGAGTTCGCATCTAACCCACATTAACAGGTATGACATTTTTATATTATTTATTTTTAGATGATATATTCGTACTGTTAGTGTCAGTGTGTAATATTCTTGTTGTATCGCAACTGCATCCGACGCTAAAAACGTTGTAAATACCGGGTGGTTATAATTAAGTTGACGGTGTGCCAAGTGATGCAGTGCGGGTTTGTATATGTTCAGTAATCGGTGTATTCTCAGCGCAGGCACCAGATAAAAATATGGCGCATAAGCACCAGAGTATGGTATTAGTGCAGGAAAAGGGGAGGAGCCATCAAACAAATGATGACGGTGGTTCCGGCACTTTTGTTGGGATATGGTCACAAGTTAAAAAATGTGTTGAATATGAATGAAATTAACACTCTGCAGCGGAGTGTGCGCTGATATGAAACTTCCTGGCACATTAAAACTGTGTGCTGGACCGAGACTCGACCTCGGGATCTTTGCCTTTGGCGGGCAAGTGCTCTAATAACTGAGCTACCCAAGCACGACTCACGACCTCTCCTTACACCTTTACTTCCGCCTGTATCTCGTCTCCTACCTTCCAGACTTCACAAAAGCTCTCCTGCGAACCTTGCAGAACTAGCACTCCTGGAAGAAAGGAAATTGCGGAGACATGGCTTAGATTCTCTGCCTCGTGATGACTGGGTGTTGTGTGATGTCCTTAGGTTAGTTAGGTTTAAGTAGTTCTAAGTTCTAGGGGACTAATGACCATAGATGTTCAGTCCCATAGTGCTCAGAGCCATTTGAACATGGCTTAGCCACAGACTGGTAGATGTTCGCAGAATGAAATTTTCGCTCTACAGCGGAGTGTGCGCTGATATCAAACTTCCTGATAGAGCACTTGCCCGCAAAAGGCAATGGTCCCGAAATCGAGTCTTGTGTTCCACATGGTCTTATGTCTGAGCAAAATGCTGCATCCCTAAAACGGCACGGTGGACAGTTGCTTCCAGCATATCCAGTATAATCAGAGTGGTTTGTAGTAGTATGCTATCCTTCAAATTAAGAAGAGTCCAGATACATTCCTGACAGACGTGATTTTTCATATATTCCTAGCAGCAGAAGTCACATGGGTTTATGCGGAGGGATCTGGAAGCGACCCATGTCGAAATTGCCTAGAGATGATGCAGTCATTACCAAATGTTTCTCAAAGCAAGTTGTTCGTCTGACAAGCGACTTGTGGCGTCGCCTATCTTGCATGAAACCAGTGGTGAGCACACAGCTGCGTTCTTGCGAAGCTGGAATGACATATTGCACAAAGAGGTTCTTATATGGTCACTTAAGCTGAGTGCAGTGAATGTTCCTGCACAACAAGTGGCAGAGTAGAGCCCCATATGCGACAGTTCTGTGCATTCACAGTATGGTGCAGAGTAAGACGAGCCTCATTCATCCAAAGAATATTCTCCAGTCACATATCATCCATTTTCATGTTGCAAAAGAAAGAAGGGCAAAGTCACTGTGTCGTAGCGTATATGAGAGCTTCATTTGATGCACATTCCCAATCTTGTAGGGATACCTGTGTAAAACGTGCCACAAAATGTCTTGAACTGTTGATCAGAGGAGAAACAACTCCCGTGACACAAGTCGAACACTGGCTGCAGAACTCGAGGCATATGCAGCACATTCGGCTACAGCTACATCAACTTCATCAAAAACTGCCACGGGAATGGCCACCTCTCTCTCCCTGCTGCGCCACCTATTGCATTTCTTTTTCAAATTTTCTGATCGAATTCCTTAGCTCATTTATTGACATGGGACCTCATCGCAGCTGTTTCTGTTGACACTATTCTCGCAATGCAGAACTGATATTACTGTCGTTCTAATAAAACAACTTTACCAGCAGTGCACCGTCTTTCTTCTGAACAGCCATTGCTATTTGTGTGCAAAACTTCAACCTTCTTAACTCTTTACACCGACAGTCACTTCACAAAAGAAACCAACTCGCGTCGCCAAGCGACAAACCACATACTGACTTCAAAACAGGAAACGTTTCACACTCTGACGAATTACACCGCCATATTTTCACCTAAAGGGACTTTTATTTCTACTAGTGTGTCCACGAGCGCGTCGTTTAATGAACGTACCTACGATGTTTCATTGTCATGCAATGTAAACAACCCGCACTGCAGCACACGGAACACCATCAGTTTAACTATAACCACCCGGTATTTCGGTTATAGTGTGCGAGACGTCAGACGGTTAAATGCATGTCCATCAACAAATGCAATACAGGAAAAGGAGAGACAAATGTGCTAGTATCGTCAAATTATCTTAAATAAGGTGCAGTGTAAAATAATAGCAACATTATTAAATAAAGTAATAACGGCGTTGATTCGTTATCCCCAAACTTATTCGTCAACCTGAGAAAAAAAGAAATAATGATAATGTAACGAACACAATCACAAACACAAACACACACGCACACGCACAAGCGTACACATACACATACACACGCACACGCACACACGCACACACACACACACACACACACACACACACACACACACACACACACACACACACGGTGCTTTCAGTGGAAAAGAGAGTAATCGATACATCGTCGTTACATTGCTATGCAGCGTCTGCTAGAACACAGTCTCTCTCGCAGCCTTGTTCGGTAAATTCGACCACGCTCCAGTTCAAAGAAGTCCATCTCCTTACCTGAACAGATATGGTGTAAGTGGAAAGTTGAGGTGGTAAATACATCCTTTTTTATGGATTTATCATCAGGAAAGTGAGGGAGAAAAGTTACATATAAAAAAAAGATGTCGTCGTCGAAGCTGTCTGCCATACAGGACCTGAGTTCGATTCCCAGTTCTGGGACAAAAAGAAAGGGCCAGCGAGGCTGATTGCCATGACTGGCTCAGTATATTTGCAATGTCAAGAAACCCAACAACGGCTGGGTGAGTGATGTACTGATCACATGTCCCTCCACACCGTTTCGAATGACGTCATTGGTAAAGGAAGACACGGCAGTCTATCGGATCCGGCAGACCCGTCTATGACCAGAACGTGGAGTTTTATCTCCGTTACCTACACTATCAATAAATGTTGTCACAGTGATAAAGTGTCAGCAGATTGCCAGACAGAGGTGTTGGTTAATGCTTCATTGTTGTGTGACGCAGGGCATTCGCTTGAAGACGTGTACCGTGTGATAGCGTTCCACTTGTAAGAACACTGAAGTGAACGGTATCACTTCGTCCTCTCTTTTATTCTTGAAATTTTCCCCGCGTACTAGATAGGGTGAGTCAAGGGGAGAGGTACATGCTTTGTGCAGGAGGTGGTAGTATTCGTGATTCTGAACAAAAAATTTCGTATCGACGTACATCCCGTTTCGAATGGTTTCCGAGATGGAGTACATGTAATGTATATTGTTATTTATTATCAGTATTATTCATCCATTGTCGTTATTTACAATCTGCTACCGTAGCGTAGAGGAATTGGAGACGAACAATTTGACGTCGGACACTTGTGGTCCACCATGTCGGGAAACAACTACAAATTGGCCTACAAAAACTATCTAACCTGCAGGACATTCGAGACAGACGAGATTTTCAGTGTTATCTCGTTCTCTTCGCACAAACTATTAGCCCTAGACAAAACATGAATAGGGCCGATTTTAAGTAATTTAACGTTGTTTAATTTTGTTCTGTGTCATATTTTCGCTAGAGGCTGCAGTTTTTTAGTTAATCAAAAAAGAAAACAAGCTGCAAGACTGACATTAAAGGTGTTCTATCTCGGAAACAATTCGGAATAAAGCATATGGCCAATTGAAGTTTTTTGCTCAGTATCACCAATACTGTCACCCCTCAAAGCATGTACTTTTCCTCCAAACTCGCCCTGTATATTAGATGAGATTTCATCATTGCAACCGGATGACATCAACATTTTGCCACGATATTTCGGCTGACAACCATACGGTCATCATCAGACGAGTATTTCGCACTGACAAAATATTATAAAATAATCCGAAAATGTGGTGTAATGTCTCAATCAACGCATCTAATTCGTGAAATACTTCCAGCCACATTATCTATAGTGAAATTTATGGGACGATTCCTCAGTCCTTCGAAATAAACACAGGTGTAGGCCAGGTGATGGAATATCTCCAATTATTTCTGCGTTCCATGAAAAACTGCATGAATATTGGATTTCATCAAAAATATTGGGAAGAGGAAACATGAAACTCAAACTCAGATGACTTTGCTATACTTTCTGGAAATATGAAATATCAGTTGGACCGACATAAGAATTCCTCAAAAAAAAAAAAAAAAAAAATTAAAAATTCACAAAAATTTCTGATAACAGATATTTGCCTAATAGAGATGATTAGAAAATTTAAACGTTATGGAAAGACAATCCGAGCAAATGGTGTGGAACTGCTAGAGGACAGAAGATACAATGGGGAGGTCACGTCTAAAGACTTTTTTTCAATAACAATTGCGGCTCAAGATTGCAAAACTAATACAGTAATGAAGCCAGAATATCTATATGCAAGCAATGCCTAGCATTAAATTATAATTTAGATAAATTTGAAATATTAAATAGGTGATTCATTAGGAAAGTTTTGGATCCACGGAAATCTATGAAACACAGAAAGCTAGAATTTTTTCTTCATTGTTAATTTTATCCCCCTCGCTCCAGTTGGGCGGAGGGAGTGCTGTCGGCGGTGCAATATCCGCTCTGCAGCCAAGAGCATTAAAAAAAAATACACTCCTGGAAATTGAAATAAGAACACCGTGAATTCATTGTCCCAGGAAGGGGAAACTTTATTGACACATTCCTGGGGTCAGATACATCACATGATCATACTGACCGAACCACAGGCACATAGACACAGGCAACATAGCATGCACAATGTCGGCACTAGTACAGTGTATATCCTCCTTTCGCAGCAATGCAGGCTGCTATTCTCCCATGGAGACGATCGTAGAGATGCTGGATGTAGTCCTGTGGAACGGCTTGCCATGCCATTTCCACCTGGCGTCTCAGTTGGACCAGCGTTCGTGATGGACGTGCAGACCGCGTGAGACGACGCTTCATCCAGTCCCAAACATGCTCAATGGGGGACAGATCTGGAGATTTTGCTGGCCAGGGTAGTTGACTTACACCTTCTAGAGCACGTTGGGTGGCACGGGATATATGCGGACATGTATTGTCCTGTTGGAACAGCAAGTTCCCTTGCCGGTCTAGGAATGGTAGAGCGATGGGTTCGATGACGGTTTGGATGTACCGTGCACTATTCAGTGTCCCCTCAACGATCACCAGTGATGTACGGCCAGCGTAGGAGATCGCTCCCAACACCATGATGCCGGGTGTTGGCCCTGTGTGCCTCGGTCGTATGCAGTCCTGATTGTGGCGCTCACCTACACGGCGCCAAACACGCATACGACCATCATTGGCACCAAGGCAGAAGCGACTCTCATCGCTGAAGACGACACGTCTCCATTCGTCCCTCCATTCACGCCTGTCGCGACACCACTGAAGGCGGGCTTCACGATGTTGGGGTGTGAGCGGAAGACGGCCTAACGGTGTGCGGGACCGTAGCCCAGCTTCATGGAGACGGTTGCGAATGGTCCTCGCCGATACCCCAGGAGCAACAGTGTCCCTAATTTGCTGGGAAGTGGCGGTGCGATCCCCTACGGCACTGCGTAGGATCCTACGGTCTTGGCGTGCATCCGTGCGTCGCTGCGGTCCGGTCCCAGGTCGACGGGCACGTGCACCTTCCGCCGACCACTGGCGACAACATCGATGTACTGTGGAGACCTCACGCCCCACGTGTTGAGGAATTCGGCGGTACATCCACCCGGCCTCCCGCATGCCCACTATACGCCCTCGCTCAAAGTCCGTCAACTGCACATACCGTTCACGTCCACGCTGTCGCGGCATGCTACCAGTGTTAAAGACTGCGATGGAGCTCCGTATGCCACGGCAAACTGGCTGACACTGACGGCGGCGGTGCACAAATGCTGCGCAGCTAGCGCCATTCGACGGCCAACACCGCGGTTCCTGGTGTGTCCGCTGTGCCGTGCGTGTGATCATTGCTTGTACAGCCCTCTCGCAGTGTCCGGAGCAAGGATGGTGGGTCTGACACACCGGTGTCAATGTGTTCTTTTTTCCATTTCCAGGAGTGTATAACAATGATTACTTAAAGAACATGAGAACAGATTTAAAATTTTAAATTAAAGAATGAAAGACGAACATACAAGAAATGAAAATATTTATTTAAAACACGTTGCAGAATGGTGAAAATCTTATATGAAAAAGCATTGAGGCACTGCACTTTCACTTAAAGTCTGCAGGACCTGCACCGGGGGAAAAGTATTTCTGAGGACAAAATCTGTTCCATAGGGCTTATGGGTGGGGAAAACTATGGAGATAAGGTATGTATTGGGGTGGATAGTGGGAAGGCAGGAGGTGGGAAAGATAGAGGGTGGAGAGGGGCTTGGTGTGTGGGTAGAGTAGTGGTAAGAAGAGAAAAGGGATAGGGATGGAAAGGGATAGGGGGAGAGGAGCCCTGATGTGAAGTGGGATATGTGGGGTAGAGCTAAGGCTGGTAGAAGGGATAAATGTCGGCGTGTATCTCATTCTCTGGGAGAGGGAGTGCCAGAAAATATCAGCTCTGTGTAGAGCCGTGTGGGATGTATTTCGTGCATTGTCGGAAATGTAGTGCGGTTTTAATTCGCCATAGTCACAAATTATCCTCATCTTATTAAGTGCTCTTTGGTTATCACCAGTCGCGAACTGAGACTCCTTGTCTTGCATAACTTCTCCGCACCCTCTATTAGCTCATTATTTTTACTTTGATGTTTTGGGTTTGGTGGTGTTTTCACTGATAGTGATTAGAACACTCTTTCTATATTTCAGTCGCTGTTCTGCTGTCGGTGTCCGCTATACTGTGATACTGTTCCCATCGGTATACGTTCGTGACGTGGTGCGTATTTCGAGCAACAGTTCACCTGGATGACGGTGTATCTGGACACTATCATATCTGGACACGACCATGGATTTGATTAATAAGAAACGCGATTCACCCGACTAGCCGACACGTTTCCATTGATCCTTGGTCCAGTCTCGATGAACCTGTGTCAAAGGCAATCACAAGTGAAGCTTTCGTTTGGTCGATATTGGAACATCTAGGGGTCATCTGCTGCGGAACTTCATGGTCAACGATATCAACTGAATAGAGTGTGTCGAAACACTTATACGTGCTCCAGCATTGAAACACTTAGGTCAGACCTTGCACCGATTGTCTGTTCAAATTTACAGAACAGTCAAGCCTCCGACCTCCACAATTTGTACGTCCAACACGTTGTCCTCTACTTTTTGTTTCATCTTCTTTCAACCACTTTCCATAGATGCTCGCGACAATAGCACACAAATGGCAGACCATCTTCACAGTAACAGAGACGCTCGTTCTCGGGTGCAGGGCCATAGAAATCTGCGCTTTGTCAAAGTCATTATGTCAGTACATTGCCGCATGTAAGGTGTCAGGCAAATCCAACACCTTCCATGAAAACCCTGACATGATAGCAAATCCGGCAGTATGTCACATAGCTCCGAATAAATCCCGACATTAAATTAACTACCAAAGTAATACGATCAACGAGTGAGCAAATGGAATACCACATACTGACACAAGAACACCTAAATGCATGTCATACCTTCCCACCGTGAAACAGACGCAGTTCCGAGGGGAGAAACGAGAACAGAAGCCGAGAGCACAACTGTATTAAGCTAGAAGGCCCTACGGTAAGGGACGGACACCCACGTCGCCGCCCGACCTCCAAGACCACCCCCTCCTCTCCGCCGCACCATGCTAAAAGATAGAGCCCTCCAGAAGAACAGTATAGATCTTACGATAACACTAAAAGGGCCACACCAGCTGCAAGTTTTAGCGTGAGACTATACGCATCTCTGTTACGTTGCAAACGTTAAAAACATTGTCCCACCACGAAAGGTATAACGTTTCTCATTGGATAGACAGAATTTTTGTAGGCGGAGCTTAAGGTTAACATTGAGACGCTGATTGGTCAGTTGAAAACGCAGCCAGGTAGCTTTTCTTAAACCAACTTCGGTAAATAGTAGTAAAGGGAACTTAGACTCAAAATGGTTCAAATGGCTCTGAGTTGTATGGGACTTAACATCTTAGGTCATCAGTCCCCTAGAACTTAGAACTACTTAAACCTGACTAACCTAAGGACATCACACACAGCCATGCCCGAAGCAGGATTCGAACCTGCGACCGTAGCAGTCGCGCGGTTCCGGACTGACGCGCCTAGAACCGCATGGCCACCGCGGCCGGCAGGGAAGTTAGAGAGAGTTGCTTCCGAGACGGCGAGGTGTGTGGAGCTGCGCCGCCCGCCGCCCCCTGACGCTGCTTAATCACCGACAAGGTAATGAATGCACGCGATAAGGCTTCACTCAGAACTGCAGAGAGTCTCATCTGTTACATCCTATTTTTGCGTAATCCTAGTGTCGATCGTCAATTAAAGCTCATGGTATTCACATTTGCTTCTTGAAGTTAAAATCTGAAACGCGATGATTTTTCTGTTATATAATTATTGAGAAGCCACATCAGCCACTGTAATTTACGACAAGTTAAATAAGTAATTAAAGATAATTGAGGGCTACTGTAGACGATTTTAATAGTTTTCTCTTTTGTGAAATTTAATTTAAACGTAGATTATAGATGTGATAAGGCATAGGTCATCCTTCGATCCATTATAGAACTTGGAAACCCATTCAGGGAATATTCGTTCACATTTTTGTTGAACGCAGTTGGTTTTTATCATCCTGTATTAAAAAATTTCCTTTTATCAATAGTGCAATTTATAAACAATGTTTTGTGAGTAGAATAAAAATTCCAATGATAAACTTAACTGCTTTTTCGACGTTATTTCACCAGATAACTAATAGGAAAGCCTTGAACCCCTTCCACTAAATTTAGTTAGTATTAAGATTCTTTTACAGGGAGTGCAGTGGAGCTGACGCTGAAATCATTAAGTATTTGGTTATATCATCGCTAGTCTCACTGAACTCTTCTGAACTCTACATGTCATGTGTGGTCTGGCGTCTCCTTACCAGCAACAGGTCCCAGGTTCAAACTAGTCAATTTCCTAAAAAACACGATCAGAGCGTCGTTGCGCGAAAGTGGTAGGGAGACAAGGACTTCGAACAAACAGACACCACACAGAATGTTAGACCCATTCGGGTTTGCATCCTCGCTAGAACGATTCTCCCCATTCATCTGTGCCCTACTTATGCATCAGGTGGTTATAATTCAAATGCAGCTACTTACGGAGGTCCAGTGTAGGCTGTAACTGATGTATGGCACCGAAGCTTGGTAGATATAATAATGCGTTAATGTGGAACCGATTTACAAAGGAAAAGATTAGTTACTATTTTAGTCACCAAGAGCAAATCTGGCGTAGTACAGCAACTCATCGACATCCCTGGTGTTCATATCAAATAAAATGTGTAAGTGATGGTTAATATTATAATCGACAATAATCCTTTCTCACTTTTTTACGTCCCGTCCCTAATCTATTACATATGAAAACATTTCTATTCGTCTTTCTCGCATTCATAGCGCCAGATTTGCACCTGGTGGCCAAAAATGGGAACTAATTTTTTTCCGAGCGTAAATCTGTTCTGCATTAACATATTACAATGTCTACTAACTTTCGCTGCCATGCGATAATTACAGCCCGCAATGGATCTCTTTGAGTAGCTGCACTTTAATTATAACCACCCGATACATTCCTTACCATGTCACCCGTCCAGAACGCCTTAGAAGAAATTCAGTCTGCGGTTGACAGTGGTCATTGTGTTGCATTATAAAGGCTGTCCCATAAGGAATGGCCAATATGCAGGGATATGGAAGGAACATCCAGTGTACTTGGGCTCTAAAATGCGTACCGTAAGAGTTATGAGCACTTCTTCATTTTCGATCCTATGAAATAAATCTCTTTTACTGGAAGCTCTTTGCTTTCCAGTTTTCGGAGGAGGTAGTATGGACCAAAACAAGTATAAAATTGTCTGGTAGATATGGGCTCTAAAATGCATACCTTAAGAGCTAAGAGCACTTATTCAGTAGAAGAGATGTGTTTTGCAGTGTGGAAAATGAACAAGGGCTCATATTGTGTAGCTCTTACCGTATGAATCTTAAAGATCATGTTTACTGGGCATTTTTTCTTGTTTTGGTCCATACTACCACCTCTCAGAAATATCGAAAGCAAAGAGTTTGCAGTAGAAGAGATTTGTTTCACAATATCGTCGTGCTGATAACTCTCAAGGTGTCCACTTTAGACCCCATGTTTATCACACTCTTTGGCTTCTAATGATCATCCCTGTCAATCCCTCAATATTGACGATTCCTTCAGGGAAGATTAAGTCATCGAATCAGGTCTTACCAGAGGCTTCTGTATTATTGCCTGGCATGTTTTACGAGTTCATGTGCGTCACCGACTTTATACTAATTTTTGCAGGACTCTCATAACTTAGTTGACAAGTTATCTCACCTCATGCGTCTGCAATCAGTCATACGTTAATTCAGAAAACAAGCCAGGGAAGATCTTTTGCTTGTTTTGCATTGAAGAACTATTCATCATTCCATCGGCTCAGTAAAGTGTCGAATGAAAGTGTTTTCTCGTTACTGTCATTTCATACGCCTCGTTGAATGAGCGGTCAGCAATTTATGTGACATCCGCTCGTTAATCATACAACATATGTACATAATAAAAAGAGCTGATGTTAAATTATGAAATGACTAAAATTCACATATTAAAAATTAAAACAGTTATGTCTTTGTGATTTAAAAAGTTAGCTAATGAATTTAGATGCCTCATTTTTAATAAAAAGTATTTTATCTGCATCGACAAAGGGAGGGTCTGACATGTGGTTCATCGATTTGGATAAAGTTTTGCAACGACGATCTGAATTGAAAATAAAGACACACGTCTTTCGGCTTCTTGATAAGACGCTGCCTAAATCGAAGTCGAACTCGATGACGGAAAATCGTAATTTTTAATGCTATATATCGAAAGATAGTTTCAAAACAAACATTTCTAATTAATATAATATGGGGTCCAAAGTTAATAATGTTAAAGTTATCAACATTTTGGTGTTTTCATGATGAAGCTTGGATAGCCGTCATTCCGCGCATTTAGCACATCAAGGTCGAGGTGGTAGCTCCGCCTGTTCGGTCAGAGGGCTGGCTGCCCTATGTAAAAAAAATAAATAAATATGTAAATAAATAAAAAGGAAAAAGAGTGAATGTTTAAGGAAGAACTTGAAGAAGTGTCATGTGACATCTGTCCAGACCAAATTCCGAGAAAAATGATGAACAAAGCGGAATTGGTACGTGGTGCCTTCGGCGCCAGTCGCTTCTCTGTATACATTTAAGATCTCTGCGATAGACTCAATATAACGTGGCCGCGGTTTTCCTCTTTGGTTGCTTTTCGGCTAGTTAAGTGCGCGTCTTTGGGGGAGAGGGCTGGTTTTGGTCGGTTGGTTGGCGCTCCGGTGTGCAGTCTGGTTGTCGGCGGTAGCTCTTTGCGCATGCTCTGCCTCTTTCTGTCACGTGGGCAGTGGGGCTGCCGACGGAGACGTGCGTGCGGTCGGGAGTGTGTACTGCGTGTAGTGAGAGGGCGATGATCTCGTCTGTGCTGCTACACGATATGAACAAGTGGAAATGGCTTTGGAGTGTATCAGCCTGCAACCGGATACGCTACAGAATCAAACGTTAATGGCTCTCCCAGTGTTTGGACGCCCATGTTATCTGTTTCCTGTTGACCACTGGTGCACAACTTATTGTACAGTGGTTTGCCTGTTTTGGACGCACTTGAGATACTGGCAAGGAGTGCATATCTAAGTGGGTGCCTGTGCTTTTCGAAATGACAACAGCAGAATAAAACAGAGTATGTGTTCTATTTTCTGCACTTTCTGCAGTGTCCTCATGGTGAATGTTTAGGTGTGGTGGTTCCTTTGCAAAGGCAGTGCAAACTGTTGTTGTCGGCAGTGAGTGCAAGAGATTTAATTTGACTGCAAAGAGTGATTGTATTCTTATTTTGAAAATTTTCTAACGTTTTAAGGATTGTGTTGCTCTGTATACTGTCCAGTTGCTGCTTGATTTTATGTTATTGCTTCAGTGGTATAATCAGCGGTGCTCGTCGTCCGTTGTAGCTGGTCGTTTAACTGGGGGACGACGTCTTGGCGGCGACCAGTTTGAATTCTAACCGAAAGCGCGGTCACTGTGTTTATCGGCAGATTACAGTTCTCCGGCGAACTGGAGTTATTTTTTTTTGTTGTTGTTACTTGTTCCTGGTGACGTCGAGGCGTCCGTCTTTCTTTCTTCACCGTTCCTTTCAGTTTTCATTCAGGCTCGATCTGAGTTGTAGTTGTAGTTTCCGTGGACCTCTGATGTGCCATTACTTATCACTGAAATTTTGTAATACCTGAAAGATGCCTTTCATTGTACTGTGTTCTTAATATCTTATTCAGAAAGAGAAATTGTGAGTTGTTTCTGTTGTCATATCGTAAAAGATTTCCTGTTCAAGTGGGAGTTTTTCTCAGTGAACTATTTATTGTTTGTATAGTTCTTAATATTTATGTAATGAAGGTTTTAAAACTATTTATTGTTTGGGGTGAGGGTTGACGCCCGTAGACATTATTCAGTTTAGTAATGTTTCAAATTCTAGGGCAATTATGTATATTATTCTTGTGTAACAGCAGTTTGCGGTTGTCATGCAATTGTTAAATGAGATCTGTTGGAAATTACAAGCCGGGGTTTGAATGGTAAGTATTGCCTTGCCTTTCTTGAGTTGAAGTATCCGTGAGCGTCTGTCCCACCTGAAATGTTACCACTCTCATTATTACGTCAGATAGGTAATGCACGTAGTCAGTTCGTCATATTCATGTATTCCTCTTCAAAGTAACATACCGTACTTATTATTTAACACAAAATGACATTAAAAATTTAATGCAGACCAAGCAAAGATTTTGTGACTGACGGAAACTAGCAGTCATTCCTGATTAGGCATACAGAGAGTGATATACCTCGATTTTAGACAGTATCAATTAGCAAATACTACCTTTAAAGTACATAACGCAAACATTTGTAACGGACGCGAATTCCTACCCAGCACCTATTGTCCCTGTTAACGAACTACGAGAGATGTTAAATATTGCTTCTTAACAAGTAACTTACTTGAAATGCAGTGAGGTAAACCTTTGTGTTGGAGAGGGATTCGAACCCAGAACCTAATAACATAGATATCGAAGCACAATCAACTATGACATATCGCATGTTCTCGGCAGTAACTAGATGTTTTAACTGAAATTACGAGACGAAAGATTAATTTTTTCCTTCCCAAGACTCCAACCCAACACCTATCGCTGTTATATTCTAAAAAAAAACGAACGTTAAATATGGGTTTGTTGCACCAGCAGCGACATGTGAACATGTTTGAACTAGAAATAATATGACGAAGAGTTCAGTGCTGACTGGGAATAGAGCCCTACACATATCGTTGTTGACTACACACAAAGATACGTCAGCTACCGAATTTTACTCCACCGGCAGCTCGGAATAACATCTTGAACTTACAGTGATCTCGCAAATAGTTCTGTGTCTCACTGGGAGTCAAAAACGTCAAATATCGTTAGTGTTGACAACGAATGGAAATACATAGAAAATCGAAATTATTATCCACCAGCAGATAGGTGTTCTTATGCTAGATCTTGATAATACACAATGAAATCTATAGTGCAGGGCCAGGATTCGAACCCCTTTACACGCAATATGTGGAGATGTTGAGGAATCTGCAGTTTTGAACAAACAACAAATGGTAGCCGAGCTGTATTGTCACGAAGGGATCAAATTACGCGTTAAGGGCGGTCTGAGTTTGATTCCCAGTTCAGAACCAATTTTATCGAAATATAGAAGCTCAGATACAAGATGGAATAAGTGTCCTGTGATCCTACATAGCATTTGTTTCGTCACTAGAAATGAATAACTAGTATAAGAAAGGTTACTGGTGACAGAGTTTCTACATGTCGCCACTCCAGACTTTATTGTACTGACTTGGCAGAAAATCCTAAGAAATTTTGGTCTTATGTCAAAGCGGTAGGTGGCTCAAAACAAAATGTCCAGACACTCTGTGACCAAAATGGTACTGAAACAGAGGATGACAGACTAAAGGCCGAAATACTAAATGTCTTTTTCCAAAGCTGTTTCACAGAGGAAGACTGCACTGCAGTTTCTTCTCTAGATTGTCGCACAGATGACAAAATGGTAGATATCGAAATAGACGACAGAGGGATAGAGAAACAATTAAAATCGCTCAAAAGAGGAAAGGCCGCTGGACTGATGGGATACCAGTTCGATTTTACACAGAGTACGCGAAGGAACTTGCCCCTCTTCTTGCAGCGGTGTACCGTAGGTCTCTAGAAGAGCGTAGCGTTCCAAAGGATTGGAAAAGGGCACAGGTCATCCCCGTTTTCAAGAAGAGACGTCGAACAGATGTGCAGAACTATAGACCTATATCTCTAACGTCGATCAGTTGTAGAATTTTGGAACACGTATTACGTTCAATGACTTTTCTGGAGACTAGAAATCTACTCTGTAGGAATCAGCATGGGTTTCGAAAAAAGATGGTCGTCTGAGACCCAGCTCGCGCTATTCGTCCACGAGACTCAAAGAGCCATAGACACGGGTTCACAGGTAGATGCCGTGTTTCTTGACTTCCGCAAGGCGTTCGATACAGTTCCCCACAGTCGTTTAATGAACAAAGTAAGAGCATATGGACTATCAGACCAATTGTGTGATTGGATTGAAGAATTCCTAGATAACAGAACGCAGCATATCATTCTCAATGGAGAGAAGTCTTACGAAGTAAGAGTGATTTCAGGTGTGCCTCAGGGAAGTGTCATAGGACCGTTGCTATTCACAATATACATAAATGACCTTGTGGATGACATCGGAAGTTCACTGAGGATTTTGCAGATGATGCTGTGGTGTATCGAGAGGTTGTAACAATGGAAAATTGTACTGAAGTGCAGGACGATGTGCAGCGAATAGACGCATGGTGCAGGGAATGGCAATTGAATCTCAATGTAGACAAGTGTAATGTGCTGAGAATACATAGAAAGATAGTTCCCTTATCATTTAACTACAAAATAGCAGGTCAGCAACTGGAAGCAGTTAATTCCATAAATTATCTGGGAGTACGCATTAGGAGTGATTTAAAAAGGAATGATCATATAAAGTTGATCGTCGGTAAAGCAGATGCCAGACTGAGATTCATTGGAAGAATCCTAAGGAAATGCAAACAAAGGAAGTAGGTTACAGTACGCTTGTTCGCCCACTGCTTGAATACTGCTCAACGGTGTGGGATCCGTACCAGATTGGATAGACACCACAGACAGCAGGACAAATGCAGAACACGAAACGCCCCTAATGGTCAAGCAAGAATCATCTTTGACTGAGGAAACTGTAAGCATATAAATCATGCCTGCAGCAGGAACACCAGATCTTGCTGCATTTCAAAAGCTTATATCGCAGTTTAGCATTACCTTAAGCAATGCATTAGGAACCAAGCTCGAGGATCAGAGGATGAGGATCGAGACCCAACACGGCAAGTTAGCTAAGCAAATTGAGGACATCTAGGTGCAAAATACGATAACTGATGGCTAAATTGCAGGAACAGGTAAGAGCTGGTCTAAATAAGTACTGATTTAGAAATGACCTGACTATGCCACGAAGAGGTGAACAACAAAATCGGGAATATTAGTTCATCATATTACGAGAGTTGAGTGACAGGAAAAATGCCAATGGTTCACCCAGAGCAGGTACGTGAGGTTGTCGGTGAAGTTATGAAGGTACAAAAAGCAAAGGTACAGAATATACAGGTGCAACATGGCGAGGTTTTGCAGCAACGAGGTGAGATAATAGGTGACATGTCAGACAAATTGGCACAACTGACCATAGCAGTGGAGCAATTGTTGCTCGTGGAGGAAAGGTCAACGTCCTGCTGCAGTAGGGGACACTACCGATGTCGAACCACTGTTGAACTTTAAACAGGCTCGAGCAGAGATTAACAAGAGTGACTGGAAAGAGTTGCATACTCTTCAGCATGACACGGGTCCTCAACGAACTACCAATGTCAATGATAGTGATAATAATGCACTAGTTGCACTGGGAAAGAGCGAACAAGGATTGAAGAGGAGGAATTTAAGGAACTAGCGACACGGTAATGTCGGATCTGAGGAGAGGCAGCCCGTAGTGAAGTGCGTGAGGAGGCAGCCTCGACTGATTTTAATGAGCACGAACTGTGTCGTCACTTTGCAGCAACGAGGCATGTAAGGAATCCGACTTGAACACAGTAATCTACTTTAAGGAGACTGTTAAGAGGAATCAGTACCTCGATGAGCCATTTGATCGGCTGAAGTTATTTGAATGTGTTTAACTGAGCAATGTCAGCATCTTGACGTGAGACAGTAATCGCCAGACGGTGCGTGGACTATGATGTGATCGTTGGTACGCGGCAAGTGTGCCTATCGCACTACAGAGTAATGTGGCACACCCAGAACATCGTTTTGACGAACTAAGAGGTTGGGAAACTCGTCACCGACTACAAAGGAATGGAAATAGGTTTCAACACAATAGCCTGAGGACATTGATCCTCGCGCAATAGCGATAACGGGACATGGGATGCTTCCAATTGTGAGAAAAGGGTGAGGCGAAATTTAGAGGTCGTGGAAGTACAAACTACGAACCGAAGGAAAAATGGTCAGAGTACGAGTGAAACGAGTAAATGACTAGGAGATAAAAGGTCGGGCACTGTTACACATAGTGTGGAGCCACTCAGAACCCTGTGTATAAATTTTGAAGAGCTGAGGTATGATATCGTACACTATCGACATTCCACCATGCATTCTATGTCCAGAGGTCAGCAGTAAAGCGTGTGACTGCCCTGCCAATCCGTAACCACCCCGTAGACACACTCTCTGCTGCATATGCAAGTAGCGCAGCCTTCAGACCGATTTAAGAGGATGTCGCACCGACACCTGCCATTCTAATCGTAGAGTTCAATTGGAGCCTCCGCAGCGTTACTAGTTTGCCTCTTTTATTTTGATAGTTCATCACTAACGTGAATGTGTAAGACTGGTTGGATTCTCTATGGACGTGCTGCTGTAAAGTGAAGTGAAATAAACAAAATGGTTCAAATGGCTGTAAGCACTATGGGACATAACATCTGAGGTCATCGGTTCCCTGGATTTAGATCTACTTAAACCTAACTAAACTAAGGACATCACAGACATCCGTGCCCGAGGCAGGATTCGAACCTGCTACCGTAGCGGCAGCGTGGTTCCGGACTGAATTGCCTAGAACTGGTCGGCCACAGCGGCCGGGTAAAGTAAACAGTTACATACTTATTACGTGTGCTCCTAATTATCTTGCTCTCTGTCTCAGCACCCTAATATTCCTCGGCATCCGCTCCTGGACTACTCATAAATAGTGACAGGTCTCTACCCATGAGTATTCCGGACTTTGACCTGCATTTTCCAGCGTTTTCTTCTTTTCTTTTCTTTTTTGGTGTGCTCTACATCATTTTTAGTGACCACGCATACTTTTCATCGTAATTTGTGTGAGTGTTCATCATGGATAGTCCTCCGAAGAACTGCCAATATCACAGGTTGTTCAGTTTCAGGCACAGCAGGTGCAGAACTTGATGGAAATGATAAGACTGTTCGCTGCGCAATGTAACACGCCGCCATCGCCTAAACCTCCCACAGCACAGCCACAGGTAGCAGCGTCTGTTTCCGTGCCGCCTTTCCGTGATTTTCATTCAACACACGAGGAATGGTTCGGCAACCAAGCTCAGTTCGACACACACATCACGGCACAAGACGTTGAAGGTAGGGACAGGCAACGTTATTTTTTGGCAACTATCGGAGTGTCAGTGTACAGGCTTGCAAACCGTTTCCCCAACACCCGATCTGAAAGTGTCCCTCATGAGGAATTAATTGGTGCACTAGACAAATAATTTGATAAACAGGGAGGCACAGTTGTCAGCGGCATTAGTACATTAGGCGGTATCAGCGGCGACAAGTGAAAATGCGTACGGGACCGGGATCTCCCGCTTACTTGGCAACTACATTAACCACTGCGCCATACCATCCGGGCAACAGCGTTACCGCAACTGTTCGGACTGCCTCAGCATGCTTCACGGCTGATCAACATTTCCATCGAGCTCCACTTATCCGCAGTCCGTGTCTATTTCTTCCATGTTCGCTCTCTGAGATTCCCAGAGATGGTTGGACATATTTGTGCACCTGCACTGAAGAAGTTGAATCCATTGCCCAGCTATGCCTATCAAATTATATGAATGTGTGGTGTCTGTCCTTTCGGACATGTCCGACAGGCCTACTTGGGCAATTGATCAACCTTCTTCAGTGCGGGTGCACAAGTAGGTCCGACCTCTTGTGGGAATCTGAGAGAGCGAACATGGAGGATTTAGACGGGGACTGCGGACAGGTGCCGCTCGATGGCAATGTGGATCTGCCGAGAGGCATGCCGAGATAGTCCGTGCAGTTGCGGATGGGACGGCGCAGTGGTTGTCACACTGAAATATTATTGGGTTTCGGATGCTCTGTATATAAAATATTCGTCATAAAAGAGAAGAATTGCCATCGAGCTGTAGTTGGTAAAATGTTACGCATCACAGCGCAGATGATAGGAAAACAAATATTTTTGTAATGTGCGTCTACACAAAGACGCGAGTCCAGCACTAACTGCTTCAAATAAACACTATGACCCGCCGAGTGCAGATATGCAAATAATTGCTGCAGCGCTCGACCCTAATAAGATACAAAACATTTGAATTATAAAAGTTTTGACTTTTGCTATGAATAGTTATAGAGACTTGGTTACCTTTTACTGTTTCGATGCTGTCGTGTTAAGAAGTGCAGTGTAGCATCGCTACAAGTTTTATGTGATATTTGTGTATGAGTAACGTAAATCATCGAACGAACGCTTTGATAAACAGTGCGACACTATGAAATCACGCTCGCACAAGGAGAATTAATTTTGAGAAAATATTGGACATACAAGAAAGGACATTGTCGTAGCACGGAATGTGCGTAAGAAGTGCAAAATGTAAGTTTTATATTCCATGGCTATTTGTTCACGCTTAGTGGTATGGATTATTTCAGAATATACTGATGTGTTATATTAAAATCCCTTTTTTGTTCTTTTCTTTGAGTAGCCTCAGTGTTTTTCCTTTGTATGCAAACTATGTTACAGGGCAGCTCTTTACAGCGGTGTCTTGGTTGTTTTCGGGAGGCTACTAATATATTCAATCGCAGATTTGATAACCATTGCCATAGCCCACTTTCCTTCATCCATTTCCCTTTCAATATTCAGTTAGTTCCCTCATGTATTTGTATCGAAAAATCAGATTGCGTGAAGGGAATCCGGATTAAATGTCAGGTTCAAACCACTTTTGCGTAATCAAACACTATTATTCCTCCTGGACACAATCCAGAACCGAAGCAACGCAGTTCACAAAATCTGCTCTTTCTCTCCAACCTGCACCAAAATTGGTAAAGAAATTACCGTGAGTGCGAGATCTAGTATAATTACTATTGTCATACCACATTAATTACAACTTTATATATATATATATATATATATATATATATATATATATATATATATATATATATATAATTATACCGGAAGACCAACATAGTAAACAGGAGAATCCGGGTTCGTATCCCGGTCGGGTACACATTTTCACTCGTCGCTGCTGGTTCCGCGTAATGTCCCGATGCAGCTGACAGCAGTGATCCCCTCTCCACATACCTATAGCACAACAGCCAGGGAAAATTTAAGTCCGAGTGTGGACATCATCGAAGTGATGCCACGATCGGTCACGCCATTACTCAAAATGTGCCAGATTCCTTGCACACACAAACAAATTCTTAAGTATCGTGATCCTAGTTTGCACAAGTCTTTGGAATTAGGGGAGCATCAGGATTTGTATGACACTGCAGCGGTGGCTTTTGACTCCGCTTCTATTTGTACCATACAGAGTAGTAGTAAACAGGTTGTGCCCTTAGCTCGTGCACCGGAGCACTCTAAGAGCCAGGCCAGCGACGTAAACGGATTCAGTGCGCTAGGCAGCAGACTAGTGGCGATAAATCTTACCCTTGGTGTTTCAAGCGCTCAAGCGCCAGGCGTGCCCCTGTCGCGACGCTAACTGTTGCAATGTGGCAAGACGGTCACTTTCAAGTTGTTTGTTTGCATAAAAGCAAGTCCAACACGCACTTCTTACGTTTTCCAGTTGACCCTCGATGAATGTCAATGCAACTTTTTCAGAGTCAAGTAGTGATTCCAGTGCAACACAGTGCAAACCAAGTGCAGCAACGAAGAAATCACACAATTCTTCTAGACAGCGTCAGGCAAATAAAATTTTTGTCACTTTGCAGATTGCCAACTGCAAAATATGCTTACGGTTGGACACTGGTGCATAAGTGATTTTGTGGGACAGAAGCACATACGAACGTTAGGCAACAGTAAATTACGTCACAGGCCTCTCTTTCTGGTAATGGTGTACATACTACTCCTGTGTCAGCTATTTGCAGCCTACCTGCCACTTCTCGTAACATCACCAAGTGAGTTTCATTCACGATTATTGCGCTCATGTGACAGTGAAAATATTTTTGGCATGCAGTCTTTTCATTTGTTTGTTTTACGCATCAAGGCAATCAAGGCAATGTTTCTTCCGTGAACTCTTTTGTCCCTATGGACAGGATACCTGAACTGGGTAACGAAATAAGTGATATTTTTCATCATGGCCTAGACAAATCTAATAATTTTAAGACTCACGTTACCATGCAAGACAGTGCGTCAACCATGGTTGTGCCGAGTATGGCCGGTCCCTTACACTATCAGTGATCGGGTGGCGCAAGAGTTCTTATCTTGGCAGGACAATGGTATGATTTTCACTTTAGCAGCCAGTCAGTGGTCATCACCTTTAGTGACAGTAAACAAATCTTCCTGCGGGTTAGGCTTATGCACAGATTTCAAGGGAACAGTAAATCCACAGACTGTGATCGACGTGTGTTCCCTGCACAGCCTGAGGAACTCTTGAAAAAACTTGATGCGGGTCGCTTCTTTTCCGGGATTGGTCTTCGTGATCCTCATTTGCAGCTTCCCTGAGATGAACAATAGCAACAAGTTTTTTTGTTCAAATGGCTCTGAGCAATATGGGACTTAACATCTGTGGTCATCAGTCCCCTAGAACTTAGAACTACTTAAACCTAACTAACCTAAGGACATCATACACATCCATGCCCGAGGCAGGATTCGAACCTGCGACCGTAGCGGTCGCGCGGCTCCGGACAGAGCGCCTAGAACCACGAGACCACCGCGGCCGGCATGGAGTTATTTAAGTTTTTGAAGTTGCCCTTCCGCATTGCATCCACTTTTGCAACGTTATCTATCGAGTTGACTGCTACAATTCCTTCTTGTTTGAGCTATTTTGATGACATAGTCGTTACGGGTCGTACTCCCGATGAACATCTTTACAATCTCAGAAATCGTTTCAAGTGCTCTCAGATGCCGGGTTAAAGTGTAACTACTCCAAGTTGTTTTGAGTAAATTGAGTTATTACATTCGGTTGATTCCAAATGCTCCACTTGTTACGCACGGTCTTTGAAGAGAGAATGTTCCGTTTGTGTGGTATAGGGAGTGTCAGGTCGCATTTCAGAAACTGAAAATGCTTTACTGAGGGATCGTTGTCTGGCATATTTTGAGCCTGATAAGACGGCCGTTTTTGTGATTAACATATCCCCTTGCAGGTTTGGGGCTGTTATCTCACACAGAGTTGGATCACTGGACTGGTCAAATGCCTTCATATCCAAAGCTATCGACAAGGCACAGTGAAACTAGTCACAGATTGAAAAGGAAGCTAATGTTATCGTATGTGGGGTCTCCAAATTCCACCAATAATTATACGGCACAAAATTTTGCTTTGTGATGCATCACAAGCCACTCACCTCATTGTTCAGTCCTTCCAAGGCAGCCCCTCCATGTACAGCGAAAACGTTTGCAGCTTTGGTCTCTGCTCCTCTCTAATTACCAGTAGGAAATTGTGTACCAACCAACAGCTAAGCATTCCAATGATGACACTCTTTGTCGCCTGCCAGTTGGCGCTGATTCAGTGTTTGACACTTTTTTCAAGATTCATATTTCCATTTAATGTTCAGGATAATGAAACACTTGATGGTTTTCCCATTCACTACCGAGAAATTGCTCAGTGAAAGGCCACAGCCTCAGCTACCTACGCCAGATGGGGAGCCAATGACTCTCGGTGCAGCGCCGTCACCATCGCTGTCATCGTAGTGCCAGTAACCCAGCCGTAAAAGGGGGACCCCTTCGCCGTGCTAGTTTCCGGCGGGCAACTGTGGACTCTCTCAAGTCATCGTCGCGCCTTCACGTCTTCGTCAATGGAAGATTATTTTCCGTCCGTGAGCGTAGGTGTGCACCTTACGGCTGTCCACCAAACCGTTCCTTCCATAAAGCGGTAAACAACGGTCACAACAGCTGCTTCTCCGTGTACCGCTAGTTCATAAACAAGGGTACAGCTCTGAGATATTACACTGAACCATTAACCACTCAGAAACATTTCAGAGACGCTACAAAGAGCATGGAGCGACGTTATGCTAATGGTTATCTGTGCAAAATCGTTCACATTTATTGTACAAACGCCAACCTTAATATATATATATATATATATATATATATATATATATATACCCCCTGGTGCAAGGTAGCGCAATGGGCTCGCATTCGGGAGGAAGACGGTTCCAACCCGCATCCGGTCATCCTGATTTAGGTTCTTCGTGATTTCCCTAATTCGTTTAAGGCAAATGCCGAGATGGTTCTTCTGAAGTGTTACGGCTGATTTCCTTCCCCATCCTTCCCCAATCCTAGCTTGTGCTCCGTTCGTTTTCGACGAGTCGTTAAACAGTAATCTCCTCCTTCTCCTACCTTTAGCAGTCACCGATCTGCAGTAGTAACCCGCTCTAAAAACGTCTACAGGTTCCCCATATCTTGTCGACAATTCTCTACCAGTTTGTCTTATGTATTTCGCTTCACAAGATGCAGACTGTATTTTATATTACTCATTCTGTTTCCGACATCATACTTTAAAGTGCACTCTAGGTAAAACAAAATGAGACCCACCACGAATAGGACGTAACTCGTTAGATATCATGTACAGGTAAACGACTTATTATCGGATGATTGATTCAAGAGAAAACGCTTCACAAATTAAGCAAGTCAGTAGCACCTTGGTTCACCTCTGGCCTCATCCAAGCAGTTATTCGGCCTTGGCAAGGATTTTTAGAGTTTTTGGATGTCCTTCTGAGGGACATCATGCCAAATTCTGTCCAACTGGCGCGTTAGATCCTCAATCTCCTGATGGTTTGAGGTCCCTGCCCATAACGCTTCGGCCTGGAATCTCATTGACTGGACTAGAATTATCTCCAGTGATAAGTCCCGCTTCAAGCTGAGCCCCAATGACTAGCGAAGGCGTGTCTGAATACGTCCCAGGTATAATGGACCAGAGAACCATTTCTTTCCATTGCAAGACCCATCTGGTCGTCGTCCGCAGCACCCTTCAGCACAGCAGTGCGCCAACGATATTCTCTGCCCTGTTTTGTTGCCCTTCATGGCAAGCCAGACCGGACTTATATTTCAGCAAGATAATGGACCACTGCTTGTCTTCGTGGTTGCGAAATCATACCTTCGCCAGCAAGGTCGCCGGACCTCTCCCCAGTTCAGAACGTTTGGAACGTTGTGGGCAGGGACCTTCAAGCAGTTTCGGATTTTGACGACTTGGCCAGTCAGTTGGTCTGAATTCGGCAAGACATCCCTTAAGGAGGTCATCCAACAACTGTGTCACTCAGTCCCAAGCTGAATAACTGCTTGTATAAAGGCCAGAGGTGGACGAACTTGCTCAATTTGCGGATCTCTTTCCCTCGAAGAAACCACGTAACTTTTCTGAAATTGTAATTTCTTCTCTGTACAAGTACATCACAACTACCGATCCCCGCACCATTCGGATAATACTTTCATGGTGCGTTGATTTTTCCCTTAGAGTGTATTAGTGGTTGTGCTAAAATATTTGTAACGATTATCTTAACAACCGTTACCTCCGGGTTCGTAAGATGGACAATGTTACAAGACATAAAGCAGATGACATATCAGAAGTTAGACAGCTGGAAAAGACGAGGGTCATGAGACATCTCCAAGAAATTTTAACGTCTCATCGTGAGGTATTCTCTGGAGCACCTGGAACTACTCGTATTAAAAATTTCGTGCGGCACTTCTAGCTTAAACCGCAAAAGAAGTTTCTGGGTGACCGTATTCATCTCGTTAATGAACAAGGAGAAAGTGGAGGAGTAGTTACGTTTTGTGGTCGCGGAAGGAATTATTGAACCTGCAGCCAGTTCATATAGTGGCCCCTTAATCTGCGTCACTGAGAAGAATGATTCTATTCGGCTTGTGCTCGACCGGTGCCAAATTATTACTATTATAGAGTCGGAGACCGGCCGTTCTGAGATGCTGGAACAGTTATTGCAATGTTTTCACGGGTTAGAGGCGCATATCTCTGTCAACCTTATAACCGAACCCGCCGATTTCCCGTTTGACCTGTCCACTAAATTCTAACGAATCTCGCCCCGTGGATTCGAATCTATAAATTTTTTCGTAATATAGACTAAACTTTTTAATTAAGAAAATAAGAAGTATGGGTAGATTTGAATTACTTGCCATTTTTGGCAGCAGTTCTGTACTGACTCAAACTGTTAACATCTGGAAACCACAACCTAACTTGCTTGTTGCTTGCAAACTGGCTGCTCGACCAACCGTTTCTGTGCCGGGACGGCCAGTACCGTTTGTTCTGCACATTAAAAACACTTTACTGAATATGCTTCAAAAGCTTTTAACAAAAACTGCCCTGTGGAACCTAATTGGAATTTATGTTATAGTCACTTCTTTACCAAAATCGAAGAGAACTGGTTCCACTGGTTCAAATGGCTCTAAGTACTATGGGACTTAAGATCTGAGGTCATCACTCCCGTATACTTAGAACTACTTAAACCTAACTAACCTAAGGACATCACACACATCCATTCCCAAGGCAGGATTTGAACCTGCGACCGTAGCAGCATCGAGGTGCCGAACTGAAGCGCCTACAACCGCTCGACCACAGTGGCCGGCAGAGAACTGTCATTAGCTTACAGTATGACTATCCTCCTGTAAAGCAAGTTATTCTACAAAGATTTCGATTTCCAGATCTGAAGGAGGATTTGAACTTTAATTTTTCAGAAATAATTTTGCGTTTACTGAAATGAAGTTAATCATCTTTTGTCAAACGGACTTACTTAGAGGCAAGATGGGTGCAAGGTGGGAAAATACTATGTAGTAAAACGACTTCCGTCTTTAAAGTTTTGATGTGTTCGTGCTAGAGTTGGTTAGGACGGGAAATGAGCAGAAAATGGGGTCTCCGGTGGTGTTGGGAGAAAACCTTCGAAAGAAAAGACTGATTCCAGTTACCAGTGGAGGTTTTATTTTCCAAATGCCTATGCCTAAGGGCTACACCAAACTCAATCGCTGCAACAGAAGGCTGCCGCAGTTAAACTGCGCTCCCACAGGAAGAAACTAGTGGACACGTCCCGTCGCGGACCGAGCTAGCAGGCAAGAGAGCGTCCCGAATACCGACCCACTCTCACCTACTCATCCTCCACGCCCCACGTGACTGCTCCACAGTACTCCCATTGGTGAGCAGACGGTGCTATAGTGGGCGACCCTCCATCAGCGATACTCAACGATAGCGTCCCTTGTCAGCAGTACTACTGTGGGACAATGTGCATGTGGGCTGAGCGTGGGTGTTGTACGATGCATCTGTTGCTATGCCGACCCAGACTCAGCCTTTGTCTTACCAGAGAGCAGTACTGTGGGCCACCTGAAAGATAATCAACATGTAAAATCGTAAAGAAATTTGAAAAGCTTTTTTTACCCTAATAAAACTGCTCACCACCTACATAATTTGCATAGGCATTGAAATTAATTACTGAAGAAACTGTGATATTACTTCAAAGCAAAATCAATTATCAGCAAATCAGAAAAGCTACTACTTTTCTAAATAAAACAATAATAGATCTTTAAGGTGGAATTGTAAGATGTCAAAAAAATTTTGAACAGTTGCGTTTTGTTACTTAAATAACGCGGTCGTTTCAATCTATTATTATAGCAGCAAAATGTCGTAAAGCAAGTAAAGTGTGTATAAATGCTTTTTTTCTTGTAACTAAAGTAAGTGTATGTGTGTATATCTTCTATAAAAACCACTTCCGTAACCAGCTTTACAATTGTTCATCCAGAAGCGGCAAAGACCATGTATGCGGCGGTGGTTGACAGCAGCAACGCAATCCAGAGATCATCCTGGGCGAACTGGCAGCTATGTAACGAAACGATAGCCATTTGAAGTGCCAAACAAACTGGTATAGGCATGCGTATTCAAATATAGAGACACGTAAAGAAGCAGAGTACGGGGCTGTGGTCGGCAACGCCTATGTAAGACATGTGTCTGGCGCAGTTGTTAGATCGTTACTGCTGCTACAATGGCAGGTTATCAAGATTTAAGTGAATCTGAACGTGGCGTTATAGTCGGCCCACGAGCGACGGGATACAGCATCTCCGAGGTGGCGGTGAAGTGGGGATTGTCCCCTACGACCATTTCATGAGTGTATCGTGAATATCAGGAATCCGGTAAAACATCAAATCTCTGACATCGTTGCAGTCAGAGAAAGATCCTGCAAGAACGGGAGCAACGGCGACTGAACAGAGTCGTTCAACGTGACAGAAGTTCAACCCTTCCGCAGATTGCTGCAGGTTTCAGTGCTGGGCCATCAACAAGAGTCGGCGTGCGAACCATTCAACGAAACACCATCGATTTGGGCTTTCGGTGCTTAAGACCCACTCGTGTACCCTTAATGACTGCACGACACAAAGCTTTACGCCTCGCCTGGGCTCGTCAACACAGACATTGGACTATTGGTAACTGGAAACATGTTGCCTGGTCGGACGAGTCTCGTTTCAAATTGTATAGATCGGATGGACGTCTACAGTTACGGAGACAACCTCATGAGTCCATGGACCCTGCAAGTCGCCAGAGGACTGTTCAAGCTGGTGGAGGCTTTGTATTGGTGTGGGGGGTGTGCAATTGGAGTGATATGGGACCACTGATAGGTCTAGATAGACTCTGACAGATGACACACACGTAAGCATCCTGTCTGATCAGCTGCATCCATACATGTGCATAGCGCATTCTGACGGACTTGGGCAATTCCAGCAGAACAATGCGACATCCCACACGACAAGAATTGCTACAGTGTGGCTCCAGAGACACTCTTCTGAGTTCCCACTGATCACCAAGCTCCACAGACATGAACATTATTGAGTATCTCTGGGATGCCTTGCAACGTGGTGTTCAGAAGAGATCTCCTCCCCCACTGGTACTTTTACGGATTTATGGACAGCCCTGCAGGATTCATGATGTAAATTCACTCCAGCGCTACTTGAGACATTAATGGAGTCCATGCCACGTTGTGTTGCGGGACTTCTGCATGCTCGCGGGTGCCTTACAGGATATTTGCAGGTGTACGAGTTGCTTTGGCTCTTCAGTGAGTATTGATTGTTAAAGAATAATGGTGGCGCCTTACGTTTGTCTAGATTTATGGTTCAGCTATGGTTTTGTGGAAAGAAACAGTTAGTCACCGTCAAGGAACGGAAGAGTACGAGCTTGAGTCGGTAAGACGACTGTTGTGTTACTGCATATAGTCGACACACATTTGCGTGTGTAACAATCGATACTTTGCAATGAGAATTCGGTATCAATTATCAATATAGTTGGAGATTTTCCGTAAATTTTGTTGGAAAGGTTTCGGCAGTTTGTAATGAGAGAGTTAAAATTTTTAAATGCAAGATTACACGATGCAGAAACGGTACTAGGCACAATCAGTAACTGTTTGATGAATTTTATTCCAATCTGGCTCCTCGTAATTTTGTTTTGTACTTGACCTGTGGTCAAGCGATCTTTCAGCGACTTGCTTAGTGAAGCCCTGCTGGTGCGCTGAGTCAGTTTGAAGACTGGTATTCGTGTGTCGTAGACACGACCGCAAATAAAAGTTTTAAAGTCAACTATTGTGTCTGGTTTTGTTGCCTGTGACAGTTGATTGCACATGCCAGTGGATTTGGGTGGTGCGTATAGTTTGAAGATTTTGCAGTAAGAAAACTCTAAGGCAGGCGAGTGTTAGCTATTTGTGTAGATTTGTTGTACGCTGTGAATTATTTAATAATCGAGCGTCGTTCTCGAGTTTTTCTGGATCATAGGAGCAAGTGCAGGAAGAAACGGACCGAAAGTGAATTGTGATTACCACTGTATTTAGTCCGTACTCATTGTTAGTGCCGCAATTATAGAGGTTTCCTTGCACTAGCTGAGTCATTTGAAGATGGAAAACCCAACTGTTGCCATTATTCTAGTAGTGACGAGTGGCATTCGATTAAATTTGTGGTGGACGCGCGAGAAGCCAACACCTGAAATAAGAGAGTTTTGAAAATCTGCTTTTAAATTGAGCTTGAAAGTGGTGGTGGCGCGTAGTTTTCTCTGTTTTTTCTGTCTCGTTCAGTGTGGGGATTAGATATGTAGTCCCTCGCTCACATCAACGTTTGTCAATGGAAAGCTCTGATTCATTTTAAATAAACTCTGAGTCGTTAAAATTAATATCAGGTCCCCGTATTATTATTTTATCCACTATTATACATAAACTGAAATCCAATTTTGAACTTTGAAAAGAAAAATATGTAACAAAGCTTGAAAGTTTAGTGATCTGACATATGACAAGTAGAGCAAGCACTTTCAAGTCAATGATATAAAATAAATAAATTAATGACGAGTATTTAAAAAAGATAGCAGAGAAGTATTTTATCAAAGTTTAACGACGCAAAGTTTACTATTTACGTAATGTTCTGAAAGGTAAAATTGGAGTTCAGTTAAAAAAATATTGACAATTATGAACCAATACGCGAATATTTACATACGAAAGAATTCTGATTCAGTGCAAAAGACTATATTTAAACTTAATTAGCAGAGGTATCGCTAATCAGAGGGTGTAAATAACAGTTATTTGTTTCCATAGTAACCAATACATGTCTGGCCTGAGACGACAACTGCATTATAAAAAATAATTAGCCTCAGAACCTTTAAGACATTTTGAGACGCGTAAGTGCTGTAATTAAGAAGTAAGAGTAATTCATCATCATCATCATCATCATTTATTGCCTTATCGGGCCTTTAAGGCCTACAGCAAGAAGAACAAAAGGAAAAGTAAAGACAAAAAGACTTACAAAAGTACTCTATACAGTAGTAAAAGTTACATATGTACATTACAGCTTAAAGAAAAACGAAAAAATAAACAGGGCATTCAATCAAAGGTTTAAAGGCAAGAGGGATACATTACAGAAACAAAAAAAAAAAAAAAAAAAAAAAAAAAAAAAAAAAAAAAAAAAAAAAAAAAAGAAGTAAGAGTAATTAAGTAAATAATTTAATGCCAAGTACAACGTTGTTATTATCTGCGTAACGAGTTCAATGGTGTCAATATTACGTGGTAGAGCACGACTGTCCTATATAATTTTCATTAATAGTAACTTTTACGGTGCTCACGTTTGTGGTGTGTTGATGACCTCTATAACCATTTATGAGCCTAACGCAAAAAGTTAAAATGGCTCTAAGCACTATGGGACTTAACATCTGAGGTCATCAGTCCCCTAGACTTAGAACTACTTAAACCTAATTAACCTAAGGACATCACAAACATCCATGCCCGAGTCAGGATTCGAACCTGCGACCGTAGCAGCGGCGCCGTTCCGGACTGTACGCTGGCAGTCAGTACAGTGAGTAAACCAGAGACTACAGACATGTTTGTAAATAGTAGTAGCATTGTGTAGCCCCCACTCAAGACATTTTGTTGAAAAAGGTAGGGCCCGGCACACTACAGATCGCATATTTAAGGGACTGGTGAACTGCAGTCAATGGATCGATTACAGTTATGTCTGTAAATAGTAGCAGTATTGAGTAGCCTCCATCCTAACACAATTTCTGGGAAACGGTAGGGACTGTACCACTACAGACTGCCAGCTCAAAGGACTTGTGAACGATGATTAACAAATCGGGATTCACGATAGGACAGTGGTTTGCTGATTGACCATGCACGTCCACAACTTCGAGTGGCCTTGGTGTGATGTCTGCGTGGAAATGTTTTGAGACATATTTGGTATAACTAGTATTAATTTATCCCCACTGGATGTGTGTTGGATTTTTGCGATGTTCGTTGCTTTAAGAAATTCTCCAGTTGTGAGTATCTCGAATTCTCATTTGTGTAGGGTATGTAAACATCTCGCTTGAATTTGTGCGTCAAGAGGTAGGGAATGGCATGTTCTAATTGAGGAATATTTTTTTTAAATAGAGTTCAGTAGAAAGAATTTTTGTGCAGATCACAAGAGCTTGACGTCTCGCCCCTCGAATTTGATGGGGCAAATAAGACGATAAATGCATAAGTGTTAGTGCCAATCAATCTGCCTCTCATATAATTTTGGTGGTTTTGCTTTGTCAAGCACGTAATGTGTGTGGAGTATCTTTTTTGTGAGTGCAATTGCTCGTATTTTCCATGTCAGGTAGGAAGACGAAGCTAGGAATCTGAGTTTTGTGTCTTCATTCTCATCTTAATTACAAACAGTAGTCCTCACAACATGTACCTATAACCGCCTGTCCCAAAATTGGATGATTACTCATTTGGAATGAATGTGGGTATGACAACAAATGCATCCAACTAGGCACAGCCAGGTGGAAGCACATGGTTTATCTTTACAGTAGCAGTCTTGAAAGGCAGTTGAATCTTATTTTTGAAGCCAGCTCCGGTGGCGGCAATGTGTCGTGACACGGTTGCCACACATGGCAGCTTGCATCCTCGGGCATGAGGTCGCATGGATAGTTATTGCAGAGCCAAGCGCTGGGATTCCTTCTTCAAGATTTTAGCCGTTGAACGTGAAAGACGATATTTAGCCACTTTCATATCGATTGGTGAAAAGTATCTCTCACCTGTTCTTCACGCTGGCGGTGCTGCATAGTGTGTGCCACGCTAGTTTTACATTGGGGAAACGCCACTAATAGTCTTCTGGAAGCAAGATGGGAGATATAATTGTTTTATTTTTGTCTTATTTCGTTTATTCCTCACTCCATGTGTTAGTGCATTGGATGATTGTTTGGGAACTTAGAATTTAATGCATCATGGTGGCAGAGTAAAGAAAAATACAGTAGGGCAGGAATGACGCTTCTTCCACCCTAAAACTTTACGTTGCTTAAAGCATGACGAAGACTCGTCTTGTGTGAGGAAGGCTACAAACTTTGACGAAAATCTCTTCCCTCCTCCTGAGATATTTTGGGAGTTAGAAATATGCCTTTGGAAGAGGGAGATGGCAAAACGTGCAACTGCTAAGGGCGGAATCATTGGCATGTTTCAATTCTAACGTAACTTCCTCCCCAACACTCGATAGAAAGAGCCAGTTTTGGAACTGAGAGAGAAATGCAGGACGGGGAAGACATAGAAAACCGCGTGCCCCAGATGGCCATATTAGTGTTTTTTCAATCCACCAGCCGTCAACACCATCTGCAAGCGAGTGCCGTTCTGGAATAGAAGAGAAAGGCTAAGTGTCAGAGAGAGACAGGATGGCGCAGAGCTGTAAGCTTTGTAATGACTGGCCATTTCAAAACGAACGAGTTTTACCCTCTCGCTTTGGATCTGAAAGTAAAACTCACGAAAGTGTGGAGAGGGCAGACGAGAGAGCAGGATTGTGGATTCAGATTACTATAGAAAAGTTGCGTCAGACAGGGAAAGATTATAAATTGTCTCTTTCAAATTTGACGCATTTTGCTTTCTCCCCTCTTGAGGACCGCGTAATGACCTTACTGTAATGACCTTACTTGCGCAAGTAATTCTCGGAGAGATGGAGAGTCGCTGTGTTCGTCTAGGACGCAAAAAATTGGAGAGCTGACGGGCAGCCGAGACGATGGAATTAGCGCGATGCCTGATGGCAATGTTAAGTGTGCCTTTGCGGGTGGATGAAGACTTCCACGGTCCTCCAGAAGTCGGTATTTAGGCCATTTTTGGTTGCGTCCTATCGCTTGCGTGTTTTGCTCACGTGTTTCGGTGAAGTTTTGGAAATGATTGGAATTATTCTTGCATCTTAAATGACGGTGGGTTCAACAAAAGCATCACTAGATGTCCGTTCCTACTGCACCGTATTCTTAGTTACTCGGCCGCCAATGTTTGAAATGGTGATCAGTAGTTAGGAGAGAAACATGATTTTCTGGCGTGTCTGCAGGTTACGTGAGAGAACCACCATTGGCTTCTCTCGTATGTAACGACCTCGTCATTTCATCTGCACATGAATGTAATCCCATATCTTTACAGAATTAATGTTACGGAGAGCACAACTTGCTATGAAACGTTTTACTAATCTTTCATCGTCCATGATCTTGTCCGGTGGTTGTTCATGTTTTATCTACTAATTAACCGTGTCCTACGAAATAAAGACCATTTATATTGTTAAAATAACTTGACATGCTCTTCCAAGACATCTCTTGGGCCACCTTCGCACGAGAACACATTTCCATTGCGCGAGGATTCGATGATTACTACCTTAACCGTGATTCCTAAATCAGCTGAAAAGAAAGCTGGGCTGAAGGAGCATATACAAGTTAATATTCCATTTATCCTATCCCATTCTAAACTTCTTGAGGGAATTTTTGTTCTATCGTTGCAAATACAAAAATGCGTGATTATTTCACCAAACGCGTTTCGCTTCATTGAGGTAAAGCATCATCAGTGATCTGTAATTAATTTTTTTACATTTTGATTTGCTTTTAGATCGAAAAACAGTTCGTTAAGAATAGGTTGATTTGTATTTGCGGTGAGTTTTCGGCTTTCTCGCTTACATCGGGAAATGTCGTCTGCTAGCACATCGTTGTTTTTCTGTGTTAGACACCGATAATTTTGGTCTAACTTTTAGATGTTCTGCAGCACTATTCATTTCTTATGTTTTTCACAACACACTTTTATGCACACCACTGTATTCTGTTTGTTTTTGTACTTCAAGTATGTGTTGTTGTTTACGTTTAGTAGTGTTGCCAATATAACCTTTCCACTACTTTGTCTTTGACCTGTCACATCTTTTAAAATTAGTTATTGTATGTGTGTAATTCTATTTAATTATGTTTCTGTGTATTTATGTACTTTGTATGAGTAGAGAAGGAATAGCGATGGTTGGATTTTCTTTTGTAGGGGATGAGGAAACCATGATGAGTGGACATACCCAAAAAGCAAGGCATAAACATAGCTTCCAAAGAAACAATTCCATACAAAAGCACATCCCAAAACTGAAATCAAAACCAGGCAGATACCAACAATGTGGTATCAGTCAGCTCAGTCACAGAGATAGTGAGAAAGTTACAGTGGAATGACTAGTAGGACATTCGACACAAGATGTAAAGAACTCATGAGAGCATTTAAATACGGTGCAAATCATGCAACATTTGCGGATCGTCTAAAAGAGGAACACCATAGACCAAACAATATTGAAAACAATAGGAATATCATAAAAATCAGTAAAGACAGACACCTCCTCCCTATCCAAGAAAATTTCCAGATACAAAAAGCATTAACACAAAATAAACAGTTGCTCAATGACCAGATAAAAATTGGAAACCAGACTCTATATAGAATAATTTATGAAATTACATGAAATCTTCTCCTCTAACTCACACTCACTACACTGCTATATACTTATGTCCACTCATCTTGATTTCCCCCCTCCCCCCCCCCTAAAAAAAAGAATAAAATCCCTCCATCGCTATTCCTTCTCTACCATTACACAGTACATAAATACACAGAAACATAATTAAGTAGAATTACACACATACACTAATCTAATTTTTAAAAAGTGTTGTAGGTCAAAGAAAACTAGTGGAAAGGGTATGTTGGCAACACTACAAAACACAAACAATAACACATACCCTCAAGAATTATAAAGCAACTACAGATACTATGGCCACACAAATGAAGAATTCATTCTAACTATTTTACACCAATCCGACGCTCGACAGGACTACGTTCATTTTAGTTCTCCTACTAGGATTACTATTAAAGGTAGTGAAGCAGACTTTCTAATGGAGTGGAAAATTTTAGGCCAAAGAGACCATGCGTTTCCTCTCCCGTCTGGTTGGAAGAGGCGCCTACTCATTTTGTAAAAAGCAACTTGATGATGGGTCAATACACACCACGAAATTATCGACATCTGTTCACTGTGACGAGTCGGTTTAAAGTTTGGCAGAGAACTTATTGGTGCACGGATGAGGCCAGTCGTAGCAAGAAATCATTGCTATGTGACCAAGTGACCAGTGATTTTTGGATGGGAGTTAGGGTGATTTCGTATTAGACTACTCTATAATGATGAAATTCCGCCTCAAGAGCAGTGGAGAATTCTCACAAGTAATGATTTCAATATCGTTTTATGTAAATTCAGATCAAACCGAATTAGGTGTTTAGTCAGACACCACGAACTTCTGTGTACTCAGTTAGTTTTTATGATTATTTCCGCTGTGAGTCACGAGCTGACCATGATGATTGACATATTAACGGAAATTGGTGAACTTTGCGTTCAAATCTTTGTGTGTGAGTAACTTGCCTGTCCATTTCGCATTTCCTTAATGGAATCAATTCTTTACTGACAGATGAGCGGTATGTTATTATCGTCTGCTCTTACAAACCATAGGTATGGTATTTTTATGTGTATTCCTTGTAACACTGTCTCAGGAGTACGCTTCAACAGCTTAATGTATCAAACTCTGCCCCAACGTGTGTACTAGCACGCTTTTCCCCATCCCGTAATCTCTGACCACATGTTTCCTTTGAGAGAAAATTACGTGGAATTTCTGATCGGTCTTCCTGGAGTTCACTAATTAAATTCCTGTTGAG
Organism: Schistocerca serialis cubense; assembly: GCF_023864345.2. Lineage (NCBI taxonomy): Eukaryota > Metazoa > Arthropoda > Insecta > Orthoptera > Acrididae > Schistocerca > Schistocerca serialis. The sequence continues at coordinate 332,615,022 of NC_064644.1, read as the reverse complement.
CAGTTTTCTGTTTAGGATAAAAACTCGGACTAATAATCAATTAATATTCAAGGAACATCAGACAATTTGTCACTCAGGGTCGAGAAGCTAATGTTAAGCACTATATTTGTGTACATTTAGCGCTCAACTACCCAAAGAACTCTTAGCTTTGATTTGTGGCTATTAGCGGAAACCATAGACAGCCTTGTTACAGATATTGGTAAAATCAACTACAGTGAAAATGATTATCTCCTTAGCAAAAAGAATTTAAATGTTCTTGCACGCATTACATAAACGTTGGGTGATAATATTATGGTAGTTAAGGTTGTGACCTCTTGGGCTACCATGAACGATTGGACAAGGGACAGTCTGTAACGTTAAAGAAGGGAATTTGTGGTGTATTTAACAGCTTTCTATCAGGTAAATTCTCCAAGTTCATCTCTGGGAGACATAATGTCAAGACGAACTAATATTTCTCCTACACGGATATTATAACGTGGCAGCAAGAGAAACACTGGGAATAACTGGCAAGGGAGCAGAGAATCCCGTTTTGGGGAAATACAAGAATCTTGTTCCTACAACATATGAAGTGGAACTGACTGACGGCAAAATGGATGTTCTGATGGACCAACTGGCTGGAGTATTGCAGCAACTTCTTCTAGATGACTGTTAACTAAATGTTATTATTATTACAACAATATTTTGCTGCGATTTTTAACAAAATCAAATTTGTGATTACCCAAGATTAAACCACGACTTCTGTGTGCAAGAAGACTACCAAGGACACAGTAATGTGATAGTAAACAACGATAAGTCTGTTGGAATAGACTGTATAACGTGGATGAACTCAAACTAAAGAGTAAAGCTATATAACAGATTTAAAGGCCATATCACCAATATCTTTGTTCACTCCAGCTCTCAAAACTGCTTTATCAATTTTATAAAGTGTCCAGACATGTAGCTAAAGGAAAAATTTTACGTCTTTCTTGGTTAAAAAAGTGTGTGATCGTCAGAGTGTAGACTACAATAAACAACAACAGAATGGTCGATTCTAACCAGTGGAAGACCGTTTAATAAATACTTAAAAACAGTATTTACAATATGCTCCACTGTACTCTGTACAAATTGCTTCACAGTGATGTAAACTATTGTTATGTTTAATCTACATCTACATCTATAATTTTCTAACCACTGTGAACTGCATCGCAGGGGGACCTCCCACAGTACTAATTATCAGTGTTTCTTTCCGTTCCATTCACATATGCAGCGCGGAAGAATGACTGTTTAAATGCCTCCGTGCGTGCTGTAATTAACCCAATCTTATCCTCATGATCCCTACCTTAGAAATGTGTCGGGGGATGTAGTATTTTCCCAGAGTCTTCATTTAAAGCCAGTTCTTGAAATTTCACGAACAGACTTACTCGGGATAGTTTATGTCTATCTTCAGACGTGTGACAGTACAGTTTCTTCAGTATCTCTGTGACACTCTCGCATGGGCCAAACAAACCTGTGGCCATTCATACTGCCATTTTCTGTATACTCTCAATATCAACTCTTAGTCGACTTGGTGCGAGTTCCACAAACTTGAGCAATTTCCTAGGATGGGTCGCACGAGCGATCTGTAAGCTACCTCTTTTGTAGACTGCTTGCTTTTCCCCAGTATTCCACCGATAGACTAAAGCTACCACCTGCTTTACCAACGACTGAACCTATGTGATCATTCCATTTCATGTCCCTACAGAGTGTTACATCCACATCTTGGTATGAATTGACTAATTCCAACCATGGCTCGCTTATACTATGGTCATAACACACTACGCTGTTCCGTTTTCTGAAGTTCATACTTTTACGGCAAGCTGCCAAATTTTTACACCACTTTAAAATTTCATCAATATCTGACTGAATATTTGGGCAGCTTCCTTCAGAGAGTGCTTCATCATAGACTACTGCATCATTTGCAAAATGTTACTGTTTATACTGTCTGCAACGTCATCAGTGTAAAAAATTAACAGCAAGGGTCCCGGCCCACTTCCCTGGGGAACAGCCGAAGTCAACTGTCGATGGCTCTCCATCCAAGATAACTGGCTGCATCCTCCCTGTTTTGGTGTGCGTCGACAACAGTTATGCCCCCGTTGCTAATGACAAATGGGTGGAAGGTGACCAAAGGATTTGTCGCCGTAGGAATCTGGACAGGTAAGCAAAACGCAGGTTGACGCAAATGCACTTTGAATAAATACATTGTGTCCACCTTATTCTGGAGAAATGTTACACGGTTGACGAACAATACGTCTGAGCTCAGAATTATATTCTAACATTCTGCAACAGATCGATCTCAAGTGTATTGGACGACTGTTTTGTGGATCACTTCTACTACTCTTCATGTAAATGGGTTTGATCCGTGGTTTCTTCCAATTACTGGGCACGGTTGTTTTTTCGAGGGACCTACGATAGATTATAGTTAAAAGAGGGCCCGATACAGCCAAAAATCCAGTATAGAAACTTATGGGGATTCCATCGGGTCCTGGAGTTTTGGTCAGTTTTAACGATTTGACCTGTTTCTCCACGCCACTGACACTAATATCTATTTGACTCATCTTTTTCGGCGGTACGAGGATTAAATTGGAGCGGTTCTCTGGGATTTTCCTTTGTAAAGCAGCATTTGAAAACTGAGTTAAGTATTGCACCTTTGGCTTTGCTACTCTCAATTTCAGTTTCATATCATCTATGAATGACTGGAAAATAACTTTGGTGCCACTAACAACCTTTTTATACGACCAGAATTTCTTTCGGTTTTGTGAAAGATCTTTGGGCAGTATTCTGCTGCGATAATTATTGAGGACTACACGTATTGCTCTCTCGACAGTCAAACTCGTTTCTTTTAGCGCCTTTCTGTGTGTAACCCTATGCTTTGTTTTAACCTATTATGTTGTCTTCTAGAAGTTTCTTTACAGTGACTGTATGAGTATACCGCGGAGGGTCCCTCCTATTACGAGCTACCCACTGCATGGTCAACCATTCTTTTTGGCTCTTCTACATGATCCTGTCCTGTACTAAAAGTTTCAAGTTCTACATTGAGAAATGACACTACTGCATATTTATCTAGCTTACTGAACGTATATGTCTTCCTACTTAATTTAGTTGTTCTTTGTACTTCGGTAACCATGGGTACCACAACCGTTTCATACTCACTGATACCAGTTTCGATATGGCCTCCACAAAGAGGTGAGGTCTAGTTGTTCCCATTAGATCTAAACTATTTTCACCATGAGAGGATTTCGAAATGTCTGTTCCAAATTGTTCTCAGAGAAGGCATATATTAATTATCCCTGTAATACCTTGTCTCACCCACCATTAATAAAATTATAGTTATCTTAATTGTTAGTTGGGTGATTGAAGTCCCCTCCGATGATTACTGCGTGATTGGGGAACAAAATTACAAGCGAATTGACGTGTTTGGTTATTTCAGGAGGTGAGTATGGTGGTCGATAGAAGGAACCGATTAATATTTTGTGCTCACTTTGTGATACTGAATGTTGCTCAGGAAATCTCTCATGCAGCTTCAATTTGTGTCTCGGTGGTTCTGAGTGACTTGTCTACTGCGACAAATACACCACCTCCATTTTCTATTAGCCTATCCCTTTGATATACTCTTAAATTTTCCCTATAATTTCACTGCTATCAGTTGTAGGATTTAACAAGCTTTCTCTACATAGTATTATTTGAGCGTCTCTGCTTTTCAGGAGCGTTTCAAATAAAGTTTTACAGTTTGCCTGCATGGGCAATAAGAATATCCGACAGATGACTTGTGTACAATTAAATCTTCCCGATAATCAAGACGAAGAAAAGATTATGAACAATATTCTGTCTGCCTATAGTTTTCATTATTTACCTGAAAGTAATGGGGGAAATTTTTAACCCCGAACTCCAACAATGATGATTCGTTACTGTTGTAACAAATCTGGAGAAAGATATTTGTATCGATCTAGAACTGATCTACACTATACCAGAAAATATGTTGTTGAGTAAGGATTGTATGGACCAGGCGTGTACCATTTCCTATTAGAAACAAGAAATTACGCTACAACAGTAAGTATTTAAGTATTAAGTGTTTCGAAATTCACGGAAAACAGATAAAACTTCAGAAAATTTGTTTGATGGGACTCTAACTCAGAACTTTCTGAGCCAGAAACAGTTCATTTTTCAACCTTATTCCAGAGAAACGATTCCAGATTATGGGAAATTACGTCTTCAGGTGGAGATCGAAGATACTCTTTACGTAAGTCATATATGGAAAGTGGGTGTAATAGAGAAGAAAATACATGATGTGCGTAATTAAGACAGTTTCTTTATTGTTTCCACAGTGCACACATTCTCAGGCATTACTTCAGGTATTTAGCTGGAAGTGTTTTCGTTTTGAAGATCTGTCCAAGGACCTTGCTGGATGCCTTGGGCGTCCTTTTGCGATCCGGATCATTAAAGTCCACATAGTGAAGTCCAAATCTTGTCCTGAAACAACAGAAAAGTATAATATTTAAACAAGCTGCACATGAAGCGAAAGCATTTTATGGCTGCAATTAGTGTATCTTTTTAGTTATCACGTTACATATACATGATTGGGTGTAATAACAGATGTGCACGTAGCAGTTACGTTTACAAGACACATATCTTGCATATGTACTCCTGGAATTAGTAAAATTTTTTATGCTATCTAATTGAGATACTCTGAGAACGTCATAGCCCGTAGTAGTAATAACAATGTTTGAGAGCAATTGATCACGTTTGTCTAGAATTACTTACGTGAATCCTGTGCCCCACTCAAAGTTATCCAGCAGACTCCAGGCTGTGTAGCCTATGACGTCGACGCCGTCTTCATTAATAGCCTTCAGCATCTCAGCCAAGTAGCTCTGTTAACAACAAATGAACCTATATTTTAATAAATAGAAGCTATGAAATATATGTAATGGTTAAGATGATGGAACCACGTTAATAGAAAAAACGAAACAAACACTGTTTATCTGTTTCATGTAAATATGGGTGCGATGGTGTAGTGCAACATTTTCAAAGTCCCACTGCAGAGAGCTCTATTACAATGTTCACAAATAACACGATAATTGTTTTTTAAATGTTGTTGAGAAATATTTGTGAGTGTGACGTGTCCACAGTGTCTCCTTATATGCTACGCAACAGCAATAATTTCATCTATTTTTCAAAAAATGTGACCTGTGTATGGATTTTCTACTTTTCCAAAAAATTCTCACTGACAACCTGCTGAAGAAATACAGCATAAGTTTCTGATAATGTCCTTTGCATCAAAACAGATGGACAGAGTACACACCGTGTAGTAGTCTATTCTGCCCTGGTCCTCGAGTTCTCCAGTGTCGGACCAGCCGTTCTCCATGACGAAGATCGGGTAGCCAGGGTACTGCTGGGCGAGCCAGTTGAACAGCTTGCGGAAGGCCCAAGGAGTGCTCTGCAAGAGTAACGTGGCAATTAGACGTTCTGGCATGAAGGATAACATCGTAGAAATGTTCAGGTGTTTCCCTTTGCCTTGTCTTTTATTGTTTAAAACGTGAAGCTACTGCAGAATATTGCATGTAGCAGACATGTGACATGCGATAAACTTGTAGACGGGGGGAAGACACTGTGCCATCTTGCAAGACACATAACGCTTGTCGGACAAGGCAAGGAGGATGTAAGAGGCGAGTTATCACAGGCAAGAGGGAATTCTTCGCTAAAAGGAGTCCAGTGGTATTCAAAATAGGTCTCAGATTGGAGAAGAATTTTTTGAATGTCTGCATATGGAGTATAGCGTAGAATGGAAGTGAATCATGGGTTGTGGGATACTGACGAGTACTGGAATATGTGGAGAATACTGAGTAGAAGAAAGGGTAGGACGAGACCAAATGTGCTAACATATCAGGGAGTAGTTTCCATGGTACTAGAGGGAGCTGTAGGATATACGAACTGTAGAGATGATAGGAAACTGGGATATACAGGGTGTTTCAAAAATACTTCCACAAACTTTCACACAGGTCCCTTTCACCAATATAAGAAAAAAAATTCACATCAACGTTTGTCCGAAAATCCGTTTTCAAGTTATATATGAACACTTCCTGCTTAGGTAATCGAAGCTCATCGAGTCACTAACTCACAATAAATGCTCGAAACGTCCCCTCTTGCTTCTAAATACGCATGCACTGGTCAAAACATAGACTGTCGCGCCATTACAAATACTGCCTGATGGTTTCGAAGGGTTTTTCAGCCTTCCCTGATACGTCATTGAAGATTTTTATGCATCTGAGGGGGGTATGCTGCGTAGGCCAATTGCTTAGGATGTCCCCAAAGATCATAATCCAAAGGACTGAGGTCGGAGGAACGTTGAGGCCTTGGAACTGGTTCTGTTCTACCTGTACATCTGTCACGGTAGATACCAGCCAGTGCATCCCTTACACTGAGACTTAAATGTGCTGGAGCTACGTCACTCATAAACCACATGTTTCTTCTTGTTTGCAGGGTCACATCCTTTATTAGGTGTTGGAGTGTCCTGAATAAAGTCCCTTTAGACAGATCTCATAAGACATACTTGGAGAACGTAGGACCCTACCAGACAGTCACATCCAATTAAACTGATGTTGATTCTAGCCTGTATTGTAGTATCAGGACTGAGATCGTCCCATATGGTTTGGTCGCCGAAATTTGTTGTTTCACGTCCTCTAAACGTTGCCTCGTTTATAAACAAAACTGAAGAGACAAACAATGGATTGGCAGTTTTTGCGACATACCACTGGCAAAAGTTCTCCCTTGGTGCGTGATCGACAGGCGTGAGGGCCTGCAGAAGTTAAAGATGGTACGGATACGTGAGTGGTTCGTGAAGAATCTTCCATGCTGACCTTGGAGAAGTACGATATGCCAGGGCAACATGTCTTGCGCTGATGTCAGGTTCTTCTTCGATAGCCCGTAGAATGTGATTTTTCTTGTCAAGCGTATAAGCAACACGTGGTCTTTTTCGATTAACAACCTGTGATGCTAAGGATCTGAACTCGGCAACGCACCGATACACAGCACCAGAGGCTGGATGACTCAGTTGTCTTCGCTCTGGAAAAGCCGTCTAACGCAGATGTGCGGCTTTGTGTCTAGTAACATTTGTGTGGTTGTATGTAAAAATCATGTGTGGCCGCTCACGAAATAAACATCCTGTCATGTTTGAAAGAATCAGTTTTAGATAACTCGGTACTTCTAGTAAATACACACAATGGACACGTTGAAGACAGACGAATGACGAATGTAAATAAGTCTCCCTGGCAAGAAAACACCATCTAGGTTGCAATGAGTCAAACGGCTGCATAGCTAAGTGCCGTTGTTAGATTGCACCTGGAAAGTCGTTGAATGTTAACTTCCATCAATAACTCGAAAACGAAGGATTTTCGCACATATGATTATATGAATGTCTTTTCTTCTTTCGTCGTAAGGAACTTACCTCCAAAGTTCGTTTAAATTTTTTTGAAACACACTGTATACAACAAATAATCGAGGACGTTGTGTGTACTATCTTGCAAGTTTCTCGTTTGGTTTCTGTAAATGCATCACAGAGCAGAGATATAAAGCACAAGACAGACAGAAATGAGTGACTCTCTGTACAGCGAGGCTACGAACCCTGTGCCAGGTGGATGCCCCCTGCGGTGCGTCCGTGTATTCCCCGATAACGACGCCCGCGTCAAATTCCATGGAGGGGTCGTAGCCGCTGGAGCCGTCTGATACTGGGTTGGCCGTGTAGTGGTTCAGTCCGTAGAAGTCAGACGTGCCTGAAATAAGACAGTACACTGTCACACACGTACTTATAGCTGATACAGCATTTTCACAAATGTAGAAGTTTGTTTAACCATGCAACAAACGGACCGAGAAAATACTTCATAAATCGCACAGGCTGACAGATTTTTCTCCTATCGATAGAAAACGCGAAATATTCAGTTGCGTCAAGGTTCACGGTCACCAAAAATAGTCTGAAAGGCAAGATCACCACACTACCTGTTATTAAATTAATTAAAATATCTGTTTATCTTGTTTTCATTCCTGTGCAATATCTATTGCGAAACTAATTTCAAATGCTTGTAAAGTATTATCGCGAGACGTCGCTATAGTCCTGTGTCTTTGCACATTTTCGTTCTTATCATTGTGTTATCTGAAGATCAATTTTTTATGGGCTATAGATTTGCAAACATTTGTTGACGGTACAAGGGCAGAAATTTCGCAGTAATGTAAACAAAAGAATACTCTATAACACCCAATGGTAACCAGTGAGGTAGAATGGTGTAATCCTGCAATACTGACATATACATGAGTTTGAAATGATGTGGTTTATTTCCAATTTTTATACCTGACAAATTCACCCATTCATTTTTTGTGGATCAAAATCTTAAAAGCGACTGATAACTATTACAAACAAGATAAATTCACTATCAGTTCATGAAGATAACAGGCAGTACTTGTTTGGTACTCTTAGAGAACATGTTATGTGTTTTTATACTGTGATAATAGCTGTACACGGCATAGGAACGTTAGTCCTTTAGCTGCAATATGCAGAAGATCCTTCGTTCCATTTACGGATAGAGCATTAGTTGCTTGATTGTTTGTACACTATTCAATGTCCAGTTATATGACTAATTTTTATCTGTATTGTATCTACGAGAACGGAACATCCAATGCCGGAGCCTGTTTCTTGATCATACCCCAGTTACTAGTTCTTGGAATTCTCATTGAAGATATGTGCGATATATTACCTATTTCCCGTGAGGCTATGTTAGTAGAGATTTTAAATAGTTTCTCGCATACTCATGTGCACATCAAATAAAGCTGAGACTCCACCTTTCTTTGTATACACTTAATCAATTCTGGAAGTGACAGGTCAAAGACTTATCAGCATTATCAGTGAATCAAAGTATGAAGCTCAAGTTATACAAACTGTACCTACATGATCAGTCACTTCATGCCTCTCCATGTTTTCATCTCCTGACATTTGTATAACATAATTGAATCCAACAGAGTCTCATTAACAGCGAAGCTCAAGATACTATTATCGCTTCATGTCGTCCAAAAGAATACATTTCCCTGCATTTTGGCCTTGTTTCCACTTCGATATTTTGCCAAGAATAAAATGATGTTAATTCCTTATTCATAACATTTATACCTGAGAAAAGTCTGGCCCCGCAAAGCAACTGAAACAGTGGAGTACTCTAAGTAAAATACAGAAAAACTTTACAGTATTTCCTAAGTGCATGGCAGCAATATCAAGATAGAACTTTCGGTTTGGGTATGATTGCTCCCAAACGTTTCTTATTAAGAAATGTACTGTTCCATTGTGAGAGTCTTTCCTGTTTGAGGAAAAAGAGTGAGGAATTACTTGAGTGTAAGGAGCTCGGTCCCCTATGACTCCTAGCTGTAGAAATGTGATTTGTGTGTGGCATTCCAACACGAGTATTGATAAGTATCTCTGCGTTTTCAGAAGAGGACTGCACGAAAACTGCAAGACATGCAGAAAAGAGACACATATCAGTGACGAGCGCATGTCTCCAAGTTTTTAACTTATTACAGGTGCTGAGTATAAGCACTACTTGCTGCGTGGCAAATGTCAATACTTTAGCCAAAATCTTGACATAAGGATCTCAAGAAGTCACGGTCGATATCAGCGACGGCAGTAATTATCTTTCGTTGTCACTTATTCAGATTTAGTGATGGCAGATGCAGGAACAGACTGTCTTTTACATAACCCACAATTATAAATCAAAGACAGATGACTGTGGGGACAACTGGAGAAGAAGAGCATTATGATAGGAAGTATGACCAATCCAACGTTGAAGCAATTCGACACTGAGGTAACCATCATGTTGCAAAATGAAATCTCCGCTGTCTTGCTGTAATGGTGGAATAAGCCATTACTGCAGTGTGACCAAGTACATGAAACCAGTCACAATTTTCTCCGCAATGAAAAATGGTTCATAAAGCTTTTGAAGAGGATATGGCGTACAAGAAGTTAACTGTAAGTGAATCATGAATATGTTCTATAATCTTTTTATGTATTTTCTGTGCCAAAAGCATGAATGTTATGACAATTCACCTTACCAGATACATGGAATGTGGCTTAGTCACTGAAAACCGATTTCTGTGTTGCTGCAAGGCATTCCAAAATATAGGACGAAGCTCATTCTGCCGAGCAGTCAGCGCACGCAAGTGAATCCAGTATGATTTCACAAGCAGACGATTGTATAGGATGAGGTGACATTTGACTGTGGTATCTGCAGTTCTCTGCTCGCATGTGTCGACTATTTCTTAAGGCTCCTGACGAACGATTCCCACAGTTGCTCACTGTCTCTGCTGATAGTCCTGGACAGTTTGTTTCCTTCACACTACATAAGCAGCTAGTCTACCGGAATCTGTCTTACCTTCATGGATTCTTCTGTCCGTTGGAGATTTTAAACGATATCTAGCATGAAACTGACGCTGAACGTCACAACTGACTTTCATTTAGCGAATTCAGCGACAAGAAATGCACCCATCAATCTATTACATGCCATATTCTGAAATACCTGCCGATAGTATTGCGCTCTCCAACTATGGCACGGCGCATATTACCAGTTGAAACTTGGAGACAAGCTATATCCGCTGATACGAGAAGTTTTTTCGTATTTCTTGATGTTTTCATGCTGTGGTCATCTGAAACCCTGAAAGTACTTTCGAAGAACCTTTTATAATGGACAGAATTCAAGCACGAACAAGCCCAGCAAAGCGCACTAGCTGTGGCTGGTGTCGTTTACTCACCCCTGATGTATTCCACCTCCTCCGGTGTGAGCTCCACTAGTCGGGACCTGGGGTAGCCCGCAGCCTTACTGTTTGCCGCAATCCTCTGCTTCACCACCTCAGGCCAGTCTCCTTTGGCCGTGAAAATCGGGTGACTGTACAGGCCAGACTGGAACATAAATTCCTTAGGTGAAATCAGTAGCCAAATTGCAGAATCTTAAGTAGTAATTCTTATATGCATACTGTCTCAGATGATCATAAGTTAAATACTCTCCTGGAAATGGAAAAAAGAACACATTGACACCGGTGTGTCAGACCCTCCATACTTGCTCCGGACACTGCGAGAGGGCTGTACAAGCAATGATCACACGCACAGCACAGCGGACACACCAGGAACCGCGGTGTTGGCCGTCGAATGGCGCTAGCTGCGCAGCATTTGTGCACCGCCGCCGTCAGTGTCAGCCAGTTTGCCGTGGCATACGGAGCTCCATCGCAGTCTTTAACACTGGTAGCATGCCGCGACAGCGTGGACGTGAACCGTATGTGCAGTTGACGGACTTTGAGCGAGGGCGTATAGTGGGCATGCGGGAGGCCGGGTGGACGTACCGCCGAATTCCTCAACACGTGGGGCGTGAGGTCTCCACAGTACATCGATTTTGTCGCCAGTGGTCGGCGGAAGGTGCACGTGCCTGTCGACCAGGGACCGGACCGCAGCGACGCACGGATGCACGCCAAGACCGTAGGATCCTACGCAGTGCCGTAGGGGACCGCACCGCCACTTCCCAGCAAATTAGGGACACTGTTGCTCCTGGGGTATCGGCGAGGACCATTCGCAACCGTCTCCATGAAGCTGGGCTACGGTCCCGCACACCGTTAGGCCGTCTTCCGCTCACGCCCCAACATCGTGCAGCCCGCCTCCAGTGGTGTCGCGACAGGCGTGAATGGAGGGACGAATGGAGACGTGTCGTCTTCAGCGATGAGAGTCGCTTGTGCCTTGGTGCCAATGATGGTCGTATGCGTGTTTGGCGCCGTGCAGGTGAGCGCCACAATCAGGACTGCATACGACCGAGGCACACAGGGCCAACACCCGGCATCATGGTGTGGGGATCGATCTCCTACACTGGCCGTACACCACTGGTGATCGTCGAGGGGACACTGAATAGTGCACGGTACATCCAAACCGTCATCGAACCCATCGTTCTACCATTCCTAGACCGGCAAGGGAACTTGCTGTTCCAAAAGGACAATGCACGTCCGCATGTATCCCGTGCCACCCAACGTGCTCTAGAAGGTGTAAGTCAACTACCCTGGCCAGCAAGATCTCCGGATCTGTCCCCCATTGAGCATGTTTGGGACTGGATGAAGCGTCGTCTCACGCGGTCTGCACGTCCAGGACGAACGCTGGTCCAACTGAGGCGCCAGGTGGAAATGGCATGGCAAGCCGTTCCACAGGACTACATCCAGCATCTCCACGATCGTCTCCATGGGAGAATAGCAGCCTGCATTGCTGCGAAAGGTGGATATACACTGTACTAGTGCCGACATTGTGCATGCTCTGTTGCCTGTGTCTATGTGCCTGTGTTCTGTCAGTGTGATCATGTGATGTATCTGACCCCAGGAATGTGTCAATAAAGTTTCCCCTTCCTGGGACAATGAATTCACGGTGTTCTTATTTAAATTTCCAGGAGTGTAGTTGCATATATTTGGAATGCGAAAAATGATTTTGGCAAAAAGAATGGAATTCCTTTTAGTCTTGGAAAGAGTACTGAAAGTAATTAAGTGTTGGTCACACTGTCAATGCGGAACCTAGGAGACGATTGACGACATGGGCATGTCCAGTAGTGACATGCTACAAATTAAGGCATGTGAAGCTGAGCTCATGTGACTTATATTCGACCCTTCTAGCAAGCTGCTCGCTTGCAGTACTTATCAATTGGAATCATCTGCGACAGTTTCTGTTCTTCTGGACCCTTCTGGGATTTTCTGTGATACAGCTGCAGACAAACTCTGTTAATGAAATAGGCTGTGAGTGAGTGTTGACTACAGTAAAGCAGTCATCAATATGAAAATTCCTTTGAACACCACAGTACTTTTCCAGGCATGGTCCTGTTGCGTTGTCCATTACTGTACAGACTTTTCCTTCGCCCCTGATCTTTGTACTATGTGGCATGTGACTTCCGTAAGGATGGTGAACGCTGGCCTGTAGGGTAGCTATACACATAAGTAAAGCTTGAAAGTGGCGATTTATTTGTTTGTAGGTGAAGCCAACAGATGCGCATAAATCTACATCTGCATCTATACTCTGTAAACCACTGTGAAGTGAATGGCAGTTGCCGGCAGGGGTGGCCGAGCGGCTCTAGGCGCTACAGTCTGGAACCGCGCGACTGCTACAGTCGCAGGTTCGAATCGTGCCTCCAGCGTGGATGTATGTGATGTCCTTAGATTAGTTAGGTCTAGGTACTTCTATACCCTGTTTGGGTGCCCTTCATGGCACGACATCCTGGGCTTATAATACACGGCGAGAGTTTCTACTGCCTGTCTTCGTGCTTGCCAAACCCTGCCTTGGCCGCCAAGGTCGCCGGATGTTCCCCGGTTGTAAACATTTGGAGCATTATGGGCAGGACCCTGCAACCACCTCAGGATTTTGACGATCTAACGCAACAATTGGACATAATTTGGCACGATATCCCTCAGGAGGACAAGCAGAAACTCTGCCAATTAATCCCAAGCAGAATAACTGCTTGCATAAGGACCAGAAGTAAACCTACGCGCTAGTGACGAATTCAATTTGTGAAGCACTTTCTCTTGAAGAAAACATTCAATTTTTCTGAAATTGCAATCATTTGTTTGTCTGTACGTGTACAACCCATCTACCGATTTCCGTTCCATTTGTTCCATTTGGATAATTCCTTCATGGTACGTAGCTTGTTTGTCATAGAGCGTAGCTTTCCTTAGTATGTTGATTCGTGACTATAAGGAATATAAACAATGTTAATAAAGTCATTCAGTGGGTTGCATTTCGTCTTGAACAGTATATTTTGGACCTGATGACATAACATCGTCTGATCACTATTAGAAAAGCAAAACACAAGAGCGGTTCTAAGAACATTGTTTCATAATGAATGAAACGCTGAAGAAACAGTTCTTCAGATTTAGCCAGGAATTAACGTTGGATGGCAGGTTGTTTAAGTAATGTTATGGCACACCGTGTTAATCAGAGCCTTCGCCCTCCATCTGAAGGGCACTAACATCCTTATTGTAATACAGGAAAGGTTATAAGAGTTCCTGGTACTTACGTAGAACTGCATCTTGCGTTCTGCTGCCTCAATGTCTGCTGCAGAGTCGGTGGCGGGTTCATACCACATGTTATTAATTGTGATGCCGACCTTTCCTGTGATAAGAGAGATACATGCCAGTTATACACTCTGTACGATAGCTAAGAGAAACAACACACGAGGCACTAACAAGTGGACGACGTTTCAGCAAATTAATGTAAGTAGAAAGCATTGGTAGCATGTTTAACAGTTTTGAAAGATAGGAAATGTATGTGTATTCAATACGCAGAGATAGGACAGCAAAGATAACTGAAATGAATATCATGTCCCCAATTTTCACCCAGAGGAAGTCAAAGATGGTTTGAAAGTTATTCACAAACTTCTCTCAAAAGCCAAGAGCGTATTCACATTAAAGGTCGCTGAGGACTAATCTCATAGACGAAATGAAACAATTTTATGAAATGTTGAGGCCTGTAGCAGGGCGTTGATGCCCACGGTGTTTAGAGATATAAACCATTAGTCATCAACATCATCAGACAGTGTAATACTGATTCGTAGTTATACAAGTTGTATGGACCAAATATTTGTGAATTCCGTGGGGCGAACCAAATAAGATGTGTCATCATCTCTATCTGCAAATGTCATGCGCAATCTCTGCGCAGTGTCTTGCGTATTGGTAAAACTCGACATTTCGTGCAGAACTTGCACACTCAGTGCTGACGTGTATCTAGTGTGTATCTCATTGATCTGATATCTAGCTGAACAATGCTGCACTCGAATCAGGGTTTTCTGCAATGTGTTGATATAACATGTCATGTGATAGCAAGATCCTTAAGTTTTTAAGAGAACTACGTATGAGTCGTTGTGTTTGGGAAATCCAACGGGATAATGCCAATGTGATAATATACAAAGTTATTGTAAATTAGATTTCTGTTTGTTACTGTCCGATGTAATATTTTATTAGAGCAAATATGCTCAGGAATATTAATTTTAATTATGGACAAAGCAATGACCACCATCCCCTTCCAACCACTTCCTTCCCTTTCACCAATTCGCGATTTACTATTTTTGTACTACTGCTACATTGCAGACGTTAATATAAACGTCTCTCGTTGCTGGTTACCGGGACGCCACATTTCGCTAACCTCAGAACGAGTGTATAAACAGAATATGGGCGTAACGACTCACAACGATTCGTTGCACCATGAATTTGTACTGCAACGGCGATTAGTGTTAGAAAGTGCGTCTTTATTCTACAGGCACTGAGTGCGGCACAACGTACAAAATTGGAACTAATACCTAATAAAAATTATATTTTTAACAAACCTACACTGCTCTTTGTGGGACTGCAACGCGAACGTTAGTTGCCTTCAGCGGTCGTCTTAACATCTAAACTCGATTGGTTTTAGCACTAAACTGATAAATATTTAGATAGACCTCTGCATCAGCGATTATCAGCTTGTGTTCTGCAGAAGATCAAGCTCAGTAAGGCATTGTTGAGCTTCCGTGAAAAAAAATAAAGGAATTCAACAAATTTAGGAGCTGATACAGAGTTTTAGGGAGAGACTTTTTTGATTGCTAGGAGATAAGCTTACTATTCCTCTTTAACAGTACTACATTATGTAACATTAGTTATCGAGGTTTATTGTGCAACAATGCTGTTTTATCTTGCATAGCGATCGTGAGAGAACGATAAGTGTTTATAGTGGCACACAGACAATCAATTTTCACCCACACCATATGTAAATGGAATAGAATAGGAATGATCAAATGAGACTGTATGGTTCCAGAAACCTTTTCAGGTCTCAAATATCTATATCGCACGTATGCATGCTGGAGCGATGTATGGAAATTTGTACCAAGGCCGAGATTCGAACCCTGGTCTCCTGCTCACTAGACAGGTGCGCTAATCACTACGCAACCGGGCACAGTGGTTTTGCACAACTACGTGAACTACCCTATCACGCCCCGCTCCTCAATCCAAATTCCTCTAAATGCTGTTCGAGTTTATGGAGAATAGCGAGTGGACTGAGGCGTGAATGGGAATTTGCATTGAGGAGGCGTGCTAGGGTAGTCCACGTAGTTGTGTAAAGCCACTGGGCCCGGTTGCGTAGTGGTTAGCGCACCTTTCTAGTAAGCAGGAGGCCCGGGTTCGAATCTCGAACTTCGTACAAATTTTCATTCGTCGCTTCAGTCTGCAAATATACAGAATAAGAACAGGCTAATATTGATGTGAAGTACTCCCCAGCATACAAAGAGGTGCTTAGTGCATACCTAGTTGTAGATGCAGTGACGTACAGGGTGTGAAGTGACTGTTAAGGGCAAATTGTGATCTTTGGTTCGTATAATGTAAATTGGACGAGCTGTACTAATCAAACCTAGTAGGCCTCACTTGTAGAGATCGCTCACTACATGACTTGCGTGATATGAGACTTGCGTTTACAGTAAACAGATCTTCTTATAAGATTTTAGAATTTCATTTACCGGGTCGCCAAAGATGGGTACTCAAGTTTGAATACCACTTGGCTCACATTTGCTTCACTCTTCGTGAGCGGAGCCATAATGACGAACGATATTTACCTTTCTGAGTCTGTCGGTACTTCTCGTCGTAGAGGCGGTAGGCCCCAGCGTGTGCTTTGAGCAGGGTGTAGGCCGCCATGTAGTCTCCCACGCCTGACGAGTTGATGCCTGGGGCGATAAGGAAGCCTCCAGAGTAGCCTAAGACGACACTGGCCGGCTCGTTGAACGTCTGCCACCACTTCACCTGCTCACACAACACGTGGTTAGTTCATTAAACAGGACTATAGCTGTCATCCTATGTTCGTTTACTTTAATCCATTGGATATCACCTCAGTCTAATTATGTGGTAGAGCGATAAATGTTTGATATCTGCAACCAACAACTGGTTGAGCAACTGACGCGCTACTAAGTGCAGACAGTGAGATGGGGACACATGCAGATGGAACTAAGATCACCTACGTTTAGAGGACGAAACCAGAAATCCACAGACCATACAGTGGTGTGCACGTGAGACAGAAGGTGGTGTGCCAGTACACAGTAACAAGTAGCATTGTACCACATGACACTCCATACAATAGCGTCATTGTGCGCATGCACTTCTGTTGCGTGCACCTTGTGGTGTGTATAGAACACGCAGCGTTGTTTTTAGAGTTAGCGTAGGTTTGATGAAGCTACTTCGTCACTGTGATATAGATTCCGAATGGCATAAGGCAAACGCAAGAAGCGTTAAATGAACAAGCGACAGCGACAGTTCTCGGAATATATGACTTTTTCTGTGGACAGTCAGAAGGAAAAACAGTGGCCCATTGCGCTACTACATTAAAATGCTTGTTAATGTGAACAGCTGCAACTGTAGGTTGTGATAGTGGCACCGAAATCGATCATGGCTCAATAAACGAAATTGAAGATCATTTTTGCAGTCAGAGGCACATTTATAGACAGTCATAAGACTGTGTTCCCACTTACCATCACGGTTGCAAGTTTCAATACATCTATTTCATCGCAATAGAACCCTCGTACCTTTTTTCTGCTTCTGGTTTTTCTAAGTCAAGACAGCGTCGTTTCTATTAAGCTACATATTTTTAGTCTCGAACGACTAACTGTTGATGGAAATGCCTTTTTCCTTATATTTCAGTAGTTAATTCCAGCGTAATATTGAATAAGAAGATAAATGCATAGTTGTACGTCGGCTTTGTAACCCCAGAACACTCTTTTGTCGCTTACCCTGTCACCGTAGTTGTCGTAGAGCACTCTGGCGTACTCAACAAAGTATTCTGCCAGCCTAGGGTTGGGCCACCCCCCGATGTCCTGCAGTGTCTGTGGCAGGTCCCAGTGGAACATCGTCACCTGCAACAAACATATACACCACCGTGTGACGTCACTTTTGATTAGTGATCTAATGTCAAGGTACAGAAACCAGATCACTGAGGTTGCTCTTACCACTGGAGTGATGCCTTTGGCGATCAAGCCGTCGATCACCTTGTTGTAGTAATCGATTCCCTCCTGGTTGATGTTGTTGACGTCTCCGGTGGGGAGAACCCGGGGCCACGATACGGAGAAGCGGTATGCGTCCACCTGTGGCACAAACACAATGCTGACAGACTCGCTTAGAATTTCAAATTACGTTTGACTTTGTCCCTACTCATTTTTCACGAACTCAGCATTAGGTTTACTTTGTGGACTCCAAACTTCTGATGTATCCTTTTATAGCGCTAAAATAGTCTGTAAGTCATTTCCATTTAATTTCTAGAACAAACTCACTAGCAAGGTAAAGGTTAAGTTCCCTGTTTTGCCCTTGGACGGGCCAATAGTGTCCGACCGATCACCGTGTCATCCTCTGCCAATCGCGTCACAGGATGCGGTATGGAGAGGCATGTGGAACTGGCCACTAGCCTACGTATAATCGAAAATCGTGCAGCAATCAAAACGAAATTTAAGTTTTTATATGTTACCTGGCCGTGTAAGTCAGTTCGAAGGTCGCAGGAAGGCATCGGCATACGACCATGCCTAATGAAGCACTGTGTTGTTCAAACCATTCCTCGAACTGATGATATGTTAACTTTATTCAGCTTGTTAGCACTAATGTAGATTCGCTGTCGATGTAACTAAATAGTCTTCTTTTTGTCCACGAATGTAATTTTACCCCACATTCCTTGTCCCGCATTGACGATTCCACCCCGTCCCTACTTTTTCCTATAAATTCATGTTATTTCTTGTCGGGTTTTGTTTTCACCATTCCTGTTTCTTCAATTTTCCCCATCCTTTATCGCTATTACTATGACGCTGCCATCAATTAACTAAGCTTATTCTCCCCCTATTGTTGTCACGGCCTTTGGTAGTAACCATTTGGTATTAGATGCCAAACTGCTGCGATATTAAAAATGTGTTTTCGCCTCTTTTAATATGATCCTTATAATTAGTTATTTCTTGTTGTCTTTCTTGGTGTTTTTGTCCTGCGTCAAAGTGGAGTTGGCCTTGTTACTATTGATTTGGCTGTGTTAGGTGCAGAGGGTGGCCAGATGCCCTTCCTGCCGCCACCTCGTACCCCTCAGGACGAGATTAGTGTACCCCAGCTCTCTGCATCCAGTGGAAGTCATGGAATAGTACGAACGTTTTCAGATGCCTGCGAGTCGTGTAACTGATGCGAAACGTGGGAAACAACCCGGTATTCAGCCAGCAGGATGTGGAAAACCGCCTAAGAACCACATCCAGGCTTTTCGGCATACCAGCCCCCGCTAATTCGCCGGGTAGATTAAATCTGGGGCCGGCGCACCTACCCGAGTCCAGGAAGCAGCGCATTAGCACTCTCCGCCACCCTCCGTCGATCAATTAGGTACGTTATGATATTCATTATTATCACCATTACGATTATTACTATTATTTGTATTTCATTACTATTATTTTTCAGATGTATAGAACACGACTACTACTGGCTTCAGTGTTTAGAAAGAGAACCTCAGGAGGAAAGCCTGAATGGCTGTGAGCGATGGCCTTTAGACCGTATACCGATCAGCTTAACTAAGTACATAAATAATTAAATTAAACTTTCTCAACATAGAATCAGACGACCTCTTATGATTATAGCACCCACAAACACACGCGCAAGAACAGCTAACACACTCATTGTTTCCTCCGTTGCTCTGAGTGTGAAACGACGATTTATAATTATGAAAAGTTGTTAACAGAGAACATGATATTAATATAGAATAAGCACTTCTAAACGCAATAGCAATTTTTAAACGATTAAGTATATTACGTTTTGATTCGCAATTTCGAACATTTAGTAGAAATACCTTCATAATTTTTGAGTATTTCATACCTTTCAAGAGAGGGCTACATTCAGTTACAGCTATCCTACAAAAATGCTTTTTCTGAATTATTCCCTCAAACAACAAGTTAATTAACTGAATTCTAAATTTGTGTCTCGCAGAACATGACGATATTACGAAACAAGCGATATTTTTCTAAACTTCTGCGAAAGTTATTTCTTTTCTTTTGTTCCTAGTGAGAGCTACTCTCCGCCAGCTGAGCTAGCCGATCGGTACTGCTGAACTGACGCAAGGCCGTGGCTCTCTGATCACTCACCTCTTAGTTATGTAACACTTCTGTAAGCCTCAGCGTATTTACTGACAAAAGGCTATGATATAGAATGGTAGACTTGTAGCTTAAGAATGGTACCAGAGGAAATGCTTCGTTCATCAAATTATACATAGCCAATCAATTGTAGTTGAGGATAATAAATTCAGAGAATTTGATGACGAATCGTATTCCGCATATTATTCCTTATACAATACAGAAAGTGTCCTGATGTTCGACATTGATTTAACATCCTTTTCACTTCTTTGGTTGATGATTACATCATACTGGCGTCGATTACGACACACAATAGTCATATGCAATGAATTATTTAGTGTTTATCCTTTAGGTATGATAAATACACTAGTTGATAATTTCTAAGGAGCAGCTAGACTAGTTAACCATAGGCAATAATGGATGACATGAAACACAGTAACGGAGGGAGAGAAAGCAGGGTAACAGATATAAACAATGTTTATGCTTGACACTGGTCAGACTACCGACATAAAGACTGATATCGGACACTCAGTGAGTAGTATGTCATCCTTGGCCATTAATGCACTTTTTACACCTGTTACACATAATGGCTACAAACGTGTTGAGGCGTCCTTGGGAGATACTGCTCCATCCCTCTCTCAAGGCGTTTTTGAGGTATTTCACGTTTAGGAGAGACGGTGTTCGTTGAGCAGTCTGTCTGCCAAGAGCATACCAGCCATGGGGTATAGGGTCTGGGCCAGGAGAGTATACAGAGAAATCCGTTAAGTTCAATATCTTGACTTTCCAGTGGGTCCGACACCTCAACATTCTGGTGTGAGTGGGCACTGTCGTCCGTAAAGAGCAAGTCTGCACCTACTACTCCCGTAACCATACGGATATGATCTAGAATAGTCTCCCTGCATTACCGCTGTGCTGTTGCTTCGCGCAAAGATATGCAGCGGTGTTCGGTCATTGTGCATAACGACTGCACTCACCAAAACTCCTAGGCAATACCAGTGACGTTCATGAACATTCTGTGGTGTGTAACGTGTTCCCCTCTTTCTCCGCATTAACCTGTGGCCAGAATCACTTGCCACAGAGAAACAGGATTCATCGAATAACATGACTCCGGACCTCTGTTGCTGCCCCTATCCAACATGCTCCTTATACCAGCGAACGCTTTCTTGACCGACCGTGGCACGACTGTAGTGAGATGCATTTAACAGGCTTCCGATCATAGAAGGTAGCCTGATTTAATCGTAGCGAAATGGTTCAGGGTAGAGGCACGGGCAGCGGTAGTGGCTGCAGGGTCTGCAGCGATCTACATAAGAGTGAGATGTCTCTTTCTTTTCCCCTCTAGGGCTACGTATCGATCCTTTTTCGGTGTGGTGGTCCGCCTTCAACCATGGGCATGCTTTCGCATGGCATCTTCATCTTCAGCGGCCTTTTTTAATTGCTAGATGACACATTTGTAGGCTCCCATCACTGTGGCCATAGTAGTGACACCCCGATCAGCTTAGAGCCTTCCATCTGCTCGTCTACTCAAATGATATCTCGAAGACGTGTTGTTGTACCACAAGCCCGAATGTCACGCTAATAGGTTCGACGACGACCTTCGTGAAACACCTTGATGCATGAACTATCCAATGCATCCAGGATATTCATGAACAGGTTTCTCTGGAGTTAACTCATCCCGACCTCCATATTTCCTTTTGCTATTATTGGCTGGGTGTTCCGCAGCATTTGCCGATTGCTCCATAGCAATTGCCAGTTATTCCTTAGCAAGTGCCAGTTATTCCTTAACAATTGCCAAGCAATGTAATTAATCAGACTACTATTACTGAAGGCTACCGAGTGAATAATGTTCTTGATTTTCAATTTATCTACAAGACTGAAATCAGTGTTGATATCTCAAGCAGCGCATTACAAGCATCGTCAGTTTTCAGACTCCTACGAATTTTGAAGCTACGGCGCTCTTATTTTGTGTATCGTTAAATAATGAATCAAACATTTCACTAGACATTAAAATAGATCACAGTTCTGTAGAGGATCACCACTATGTTGTAAGAGTAATACAATTACGAAAAACACTCACGTTCATATCCTTGGCGAGTTGTATGTCTATCTCGTACTTGTGGTAGGAGTCACACGCCACGTCGCCATTGCTGCCATCGGTGGTGATGTTTGGAATTGTGTGGAACATGCGATCGAAAATGCTCTCACCTTTGCCTGCAACACATATTGATCAACAGTTAAAACATTGTACAAAGAAGAATTATTAAATGAGGGTAATTATTTTGTTCTCCAGCCACCAACTTACATTGAATATCACTCTGCACAGATTCTTCGCTCATGTATCTCAGGATACTAGCGGTTAGAAAATACATATCATAAAAAGTTTAGAATGAGAACGCTATTTGGTTTTATTAAAAGAATTCGGTTGGAGGAGTATTGGTGGATGAAATATATGCTACAGCTCATGCATAGTCCGCAAGCTACCGTATAGTGCGTGGCGGAGTGTACCCTGTACCACAACTAGTCATTTCCTTTAGTGTTCCATTCGCCAATAGTGTGAGGGAAAAACGACTATCTATATGCCTCTGTATGAGCCGTAAGCTCTCTGATCCTATCTTCGTGGTACTTACGCGAAATGCACGTTGGCGGCAACAGAATCGTTCTGCAGTCAGCTCCAAATGCCGGTACTCTAAATTTTCTCAATAGTACTCCTCAGAAAGAACATCGCTTTCCCTGCAGTGAATCACATTTGAGTCCCGAAGTATCTCCATAATACTTACGTGTTGATAGAACCTACCGGTAATAAATCTAGCAGCCAGACTCTGAATTGTTTCCACGTCTTCCTTTAATCTGACCTGGTGTGGATTTCAAACACTCAAACAGTACTCAACAATGGATCGCACGAATGTCCTATATGTGGTCTCCTTTACAGATGAATCACACTTTGTGAAAATTCTACCAATAAACCGAAGTCGACCATTCGCTTGCCTACTACATTCCTTACCATGCTCATTCCATTTCATACTGCTCTGCAACATTATGCCTGCACATTTAATCGATGTGACTGTGTCGAGCAACACCCTACTAATACAGTAGTCTAACATTACTGATTTGTTTTTGGGTTTCATTGGCATTAAATTACGTTTTTCTCCCTTTAGAGACATCTGTCATTTATCAAACCAACTAGAAATTTTATCTAAGTTATCTTGTATCCTCCTACAGTCAGTCAAAGACGACACCTTCCCTTGCACCACAGTATCACCAGAAAGCAGCGACAGGCTGCTGCTTACCCTGTCCGCCAGATCATTTGTGTATACAGAAAATAACTGCGGTCCTATTACACTACCCTGGGGCGCTCATAACGATATCCTTGTCTCTGATGAACGCTCGACGTCGAGGACAACATACTGGGTTCTGCCACTAAAGAAGTCTTCAAGCCGTTCACATACCTCGCAACCTGTTTCGTATGCTTGTACCTTCGTTAACCTTGGCAGTCTGCCACCGTGAGAAATGATTAACGGAAATGTAGGAATATGGTATCCGCATGTTGCCCATCAGCCATGTTTCACAAGATCTCATTTGAGAAAAGGGCAAGCTGAGTTTCGCGCGAATGATGCTTTCTAAAATCGTGCTGTTTTGTTGACAGAAGCTTTTCCCTATCAAGGAAATTTATTGTGTTCGAACAGAGAATATGTTCAAGGATTCTGCAACAGACCGATGTAAAAGATATTGCTCTGTAATTTTGCAGGTCCAATCTTTTACCCTTCTTATTTACACTAGTCACCTGCGCTTTTTTCTAATAACTTGGAATTTTGAGCTGGGCGAGAGATTCTCAGTACATCCAGACTAAGTATGGGGCCAATGTTGCAGAGTACTCTTTGTAACCTCGAATTGGGATTCCATCAAAACCTGGCGACTTATTTGCTTTTCTGTGATTCGCTGTGGTAGGCATTCCCGAAGTGTTTGGATGTGAGGACAGCACCCCGCCAAAACTCGTCGTTTGGCACGTTAAGTGAATATCGACTGTGATGTTGTTTCAGGTCCTACGAAAGGTTTTCACATATGGTGTAAGTTTATGTAGCAGTCCTGCCACTTCATTACTCTCGAAGGTTCCTCACAGCAATTAGCCGGAGATTTAGACAGACTCGACAATCAGCATCTTGGATGACAAGTTTGGTAATGTTACTATCATCGTTAATCTGACAAGGAATTCTGCGGAACTTTAATGTCCTGCAGTTCGATGGAGCCATTCTGACTCTTTGATCTAGTTGCCTGGACCAGTGAACTAATTGCACGTCATTAAAACATGGGAAGGTCTCCCGGAGCTTGCAGCATTAGTGGCCTACGAAGTTACTCCAAAAGGTTTTCTATCGTTTGTGATGAACATGATGCCGTGCATCCATCATATACCAGCAGAAAATATATTCATCAAAAGAAGTTTCCAGTCTTTCATGGTCAGTTGTCAGCATATCTTCCTTCACCCTCTTTAAATGAAGCAGTTTTCTTGTGTGAATGAGTAAATGTCTCATGCGAGAAACTCTGCTTCCAATATCGGTACGATCGGACTGAACCCGCAAAGTTAGCCGAGAGCGCTAATGCGCTGCTTTCTGGACTCGGGTAGGCGCGCCGGCTCTGGATCGAGTCCGCCCAGCGGCTTAACGACGGAGGCCGGTGTGCCGGCCAGCCTGGATGTGGTTTTTAGGCGGTTTTCCACATCCCGCTAGGTGAATACTGGGCTGGTCCCCACGTCCCGCCTCAGTTGCACGGCTTGCAGGCATCTGAACACATTCGCACTATTCCATGGATTACGCTAGACACAGACAATGGGGGTACACTAATTCCGTCCCAGGGGGTACGGTGTGGCGGCAGGAAGGGCATCCGGCCACCCCTTAAATTAACCTTGCCAAATCCGTTTAACCTTGCTGACCCTGCGTCATTGTGGGAAAAAGGCACAAGCAAAAGAAAGAAAAGAAAAACTGTTCCGTCCGGACTATTCGTTCTCCAACAGGTCCAGAATGTCCAGCACTGGCTTTAGATAGCAATTTCTGTTCCAGAGCAAGACGAGTTTCACACCAAAGACAGAAAAAGGGCTGTTTGTTCCTTTACCTCACGTTCAGCATACGACATGAGTTCTGACCGGAGTTCCGTCTAGACTGCTTTATTTACCACTGTCGGTTAATCCGTCAAAAATTAAGGCAATAGTCAAACTATTCCCATGTCTGAAGTTACTGCGTTCACTGCTATTGCTGTGTGGCGTCGTAATACGCCCAAAGCTGCTGAAAGGGTGGCACATAAGCGGCGTCTTTCACTACTCTCCACAAAAAAGTCGCAAATCTTGAGATCATGCGACCTAGGAAGCAAAACTACTTTTGTTGCCATGTTATCGGCATCGCGACTCAACACAAATTGTGCAACAAACGAACGAGCGAACTAGATAGCTGCACCACAGTGACCCCTGCCGGTAACGACGCGACATGAACTGGCACCTTACAGCTGGCGCCAAAGTCAACTTTTACTTTCGATGCGAAAGTTAAAATTGACCCCAAGTTTCAGCCTTCATTCACATGAAAGATGCAGTGTTGTGAAATAAGATGCATCTTTTGAAACAGCTTGTAGTTTGTAATGATTTGCCCGTTGACTTCCCTGCTTCCTTCATTTAAGGCAGTTATTCCGTTTTATTTTTGCATCATGTGTACCTTACACCCAAGGTTATACTCGACCAACGAAACAAACATTGTCCTATATACTTGTCATACCGTTTCCCTTGTTCCGCCTCGTTCAAAAGCATCACAAGATATTTTAGTTGCGATACGATCCACAACTGTCACCAATTTACTGATAATAAAATCTCCTGCACACTTACAATAATTTATTTGATTAAAATATCCATTTGTTTTTCAGTCACTACTGCGCAGTCTCAGCTGAGTGGACTTTTTGAAGCACGTCAAATGCAGATACTTGCGACACAGTACAAGCATTCATCAAGTCACACATTAGTAAAAACCATAGCGGGTTGAACAGACTTCACAGTTATTGAAGATAAGACAATGTCATCCACTCCGTATGCTGTAGTTTTCCCTTTCACGAATAATATTAATTAATAGTCTTTGTAGTCATTAGGTTTTCTCTGTTTTATTCATCGCCCACATCATTCTCGTGTTTCGTATATCTATTTGAGCTCCATGTAATTCCACTACTCTTATTCCGAATGACTCATGAACGTACTGGCCCAACTAGACTCAAACAACTCTCTGAATATAAGTTCGCGTTCTCGATTGAAGAACTTACGTTCGCAACATTACAATGTCCCATCCAATGGGAGTCCGTGCGGCTATCAAAGAAGTTGGCCCCGGTAAATATTAAACAATTACACCAGTTTCTGCCTCATAAACAGCCATTTCATATGACATGTAATTCGCATGAATAACCTCTGTCGTTGTACGTGCGCGAAATCGATCGTGCTTTTTATTTGTCTATCTTTTTTAGTAAGAAATTTTATATCTGGAGTAGCTACTATTGCCACCAAATGTCTGCAGGTGTTGATTCAGATCAATGTCTCCATGAACTTCGCAATATTCATGCACTTAAAATGTCTTACTGAGAAAAACTATCACCTTGACAAATTGCACATGAGAAAGGTCTTCCATGGCATTTCTGTCTTTTAACACACAAGAACATGCTGGTGCTTAAGCGTAGGTAATACCGAATGTTTCAGGCGCGAAGACAAAGAGTTCTTACCGCCTTCATTCCAGGCGCCCTCCACCTGGTAGGACGCGGTAGCAGCTGCGAAGATGAAGTCCTTGGGGAATTTGTTGGGAGGCCCTCGTGCTCCAGGTCTTCCCGGGCGACCCAGGACACCGGCTGCCAAAAGAAAGAGCAAGCACACAGTGGGCCTCATCTTCACCACTGCAATCTGCCTGTGCATGTACGGTTTTATACTCTGCGTATCTGCCTAATCTAACCGCAAGATGTGTTTTCAGTGAGGCTGGAGCACACACATTGTCGATTAAAGGCTTAGACAAATTTTCAGATGGGCGTGGGTGTGACCTTCGTGTCATGTTGTTTGTAGTCCGTCATTGTGGCACGAGATGCCTGTTTGATGAGCTCGAACTTTAAAGCAAAAGTAAGCAAACTCTGTTTTTGTTGTGGCGACGAGAATTATGGTGTACTATTTGCCCAGCGTATAATTTCCCCCGGTCTTTACTTCAATCGGCAGTTTATCTGCCGCGAGGTATTTTGCAGTCACTGGACCTGCCTTACGTTTCCTTATCTCTTGGTAAAACGCTGTAATCTCCCAGAGAGTAGGCCGTGGCTGAGCTCATACGAAGCGATAAAAGACGTCGGAAAGACACTCCTCCTTTCTCTCAGCCGCTCCTCCGCAGATGCTACGCGACTCTGTCCCCGTCAGTCTGTCAGTCGGTATCTTCATCAGTTTCCGTGCGTTCTCCACATCTCCTGGGTGGATATTTTCCACCTCAGACTGATTCTATCAGCATAGTTCAGCTGCGGCCAACGACGGTGAAGAACAGTGTACACAAATCACTCTTTTCTGCTGGGTAGTAAGTTCAGACAGTATTTCCGCTTTGCAGTTTCACATAGCTGACGTTTTGTTTATTCTACATATTAGCCACATGCTCCTCCTATACGTACATTATTGTTAAATTCTGTGACCCAACGACAAGAAATCTGATTATCAAATGAAATGAAAATTTTTTGTGGTAAGTTGCTATGGGACAAAACTGCTGAGATCAGCGGTCCCTAGGCTTACACACTAATTAAACTAACTTACGCTAAGGACAACACATACACCCAATCCCGAGGGAGGACTCGAACCTCCAACGGAGGGAGCCTCGCGAACCGTGACAAGGCGCCCTGAGACCGCGCGGCTACCCCGCGCCGCCATGAAATGAAATAATGTAATTTCTGATTCGATTGCAATTAGGCTTTGAAATAATTTCAATGGCGACAAGTGAAAAGTGTCTCCAGACCGGGACTCGAATCTGGGTGTCCCGTTTCTCGCGAGTAGTCGGCTTGACTGTCTCAGCTATCCGTACACAACTCCGGTCCCACCCAAATTCCCATCTTGCCGCACACTACTGATGTATCGACCTTGTCCGTCGTACTCAGAGCTCGACGGCATTGGCTGCAGTCCCCCAAGAGTTCAGGAAAGAGAGAGAGATCTTACGTTCGTCTAGCCGTATATGCATTTATATATGTGTGGTGCCTGTTCTTTCGGACATGCCAGGAATTTTCACTTTTCGCCGGTGAACTTATTTCAGTGCTTAATTGCAGCCGAGTCAGAAATTATTTCATCCCATTTCATTTCATCATGTGTATGTGTTCGCCTCCCGGTAGCTGAGTGGTCGGCGCGAGAGAATATCAATCCTAAGGGCCCGGTTTCGATTCTCGACTGGGTCAGACATTTTCTCCGCTCAGGGACTGGGTGTTGTGTTGTCCTAATCATCATCATTTCATCCCCATCGACGCGCAAGTCGCCGAAGTGGCCTGAAATCGAAAGACTTGCACCCGACGAACGGTCTACCCGACGGGAGGCCCTAGTCAAACGACATTCACATTCGTTCGTCATGTATATATCTGCAGCTCTGGTCTAGTGCCTAGTGTTGCTGCCTCTGGATCAAGGGGTCTCGGATTCGATTTCCGGCCAGGTTAAGGATATTCTCTGTCCGGGGACTGGGTGTTTGTGTTGTCCTCATCATTTCATAATAAATCATCATTAGTGACTGTGGATACATTGGACCGAGTAAAAATTGGGACTTTCTACGGGGGCTGATGACCGCGCAATTGAGCGCTTTACGAACAAAATATCATCATCATGTATATGTACGGCTGCAGAATCATGTCCCAAATAACAGGCACCACACATATATGAATGTACAGAGGGCGTTCAGTAATTAATGCAACACCTTCTTGTTTTCTGAAAGCAGGTTGGGTTTATTCAGAATTCCAGAACACCATATTATTTGTCACTGTTTTGGCTACAAAACCCTAGTTTTCAACACAATCTCCGCTCAATGCGACGACCTCACGTCTCCTTACTGGGAGGGGCTATACGCCTGCATGGTACCATCTACTGGGCGAGGTCTCAGCCAACGTCTCGCTGCATCAATAACCTCGCAATCATCCACGTACTGCTTCCTGCGGCGTGCATAATTCATTCTGCCAAAGACTTGGAAGTCTGAAGCTGCGAGATAAGGGCTGCATGTTGGATGAGGATGAACAGTCCAATGAAATTCTGTGAATTCCTCTCAGACGCACAGACTTTTATGAGGAATTGCGTTGTCATTGAGAAGGATAATTTAGTTTGCATTTATGTGGCGACGAACGCGCTTCAGTTTCCTGATGGTAGCACAGTTGCTTAAGGCCGACCGGCACGCGGGAGGTCAGATTATGGCGCCCTAGTTGCGATGGTGACAGACGCCTCAGCCGGCCGCTGTGGGCGAGCGGCTCTAGGCGCTTCAGTCCAGAACTGCGCTGCTGCTAAGGTCGCAGGTTCGAATCCTGCCTCGGGCATGGATGTTTGTGATGTCCTTAGGTTAGTTAGGTTTAAGTGGTTCTAAGTTCTAGGGGACTGATGATCTCAGATGTTAAGTCGCAAAGTGCTTAGACCCATTTGAACCATTTTTGAACAGAGGTCTCGTCCACCGACTCAACGTGCTTTTGCTCACTGCCACGTCTCTGTAATCATTCTATAAGCGCCTATGGATATCTCCGCTGCTCTTGTTTTCCACCAAAAGAAACGCAATGACAGCTCTCTGCTTGGAGTACACCTCCTTCACAGACGCCATTTTGAAGGTTATGTATAGCGCGGTCACCTATCGGATATTCATGAAGCTATAGAGGCTGAAGCGGGAGTATTCCACGATGACCCACAACAAATTCCGCATTTTTTTTCAACGAAAATTGTCCAATGAAAAGATGTAGTGCACTACTTACTGAACCCCCCTCTTATATCAGGTTTCATAGCCACAAGATTCCTTCAGTGCGTATACACATTTTCTCCTAAACTCTTGCTGGACTCCAGCGATTGCCGGTGAGTACTGAGTATAATGGACGGGGACCAGAGCGTCAATAGTGGGCGCCGAGATGGGAATTTGGGTCGGACTGTAGTCGGGTCGGGATCGCCGAGGCGGTCAAGGTGACCATTCACGCGAATCGGGAAATCCGGGTTCGAATCCCACTCTGGAACAAATTTTCTTGCCACCATTGAAATTATTTCCGTGTCTAGTTGCTACCGAGTAAGAAATCATTTCATTTTATTGCCTCATGTATACGTATCCGAAAGAATACACCAAGGCAAACCATTATGTATTGGGAGTCCAAAATAACACTGGCCTAGAATGATTTTTCATAAGTGTTACACGAAACAAGTTAGTTTTGTAAATGAACAAGAGAAAAGCTCTTTAAAGAAGGAGTGAATATTTTCAACGTTGACAACCCGAAGATTTTTCTCGGGATGCTGACTGTTCTCCGCATCAGATAACTCATGAACTGGTGCATGTGCTTTTGGTTCTGTATCTTATTGTTCCTTATATTTTTGTTTTTATTAATATTAGGCTTGTTGTCGTATTGGTGCAGCGCATCGCCGGGGTGGTTGCACAGTGCAGTCGGTCAGGGGGCATCTGTAATAACCTACTGTATGACCCGTAGGAATGTGACACAGAGATTGTGAATAAACTGAACTGACAGACACAAACCATCTTGAGAAAGCCTACTTCCAAAGTTTCCAGAACCGGCTTTAAATGATGCTCTAGGAGTATTCGCGTATAAAACTTCACTCACGCTGGAGCAGCGTATGATATACCATCGTTTCACCGTCGCACAGACTCCTGTATGGAGGACTAAGGAATAGGCATTCCTGGCGCTGAGAAGCAGCTGAAAGAGTTGATAACAAATAAATCGCCAGGTACTGATAAAATTCCTGTTCCATTTCACACAGAGTACTCTGCGGCAGTAGCCTCTTACTTAGCTTGCATGTATCGCGAGTCTCTAATTCAGCGTAAATTCCAAAGCGACTGGAAAGAAGCGCATGTGAATTCTCTATATAAGAGGGATAAGAGAACGGATTCGCTTTTTCCTTTCCTTGTCTGTTTCTTCCGCGTGGAGATCGTTTCTGTGCGAACGTCATGCGTCTCTCAATAGTCTAAGATTGGAAAGTTGGTGTTTCATTACAGACGTCCCGCAGGGACCGCTCTGTGGCGTGGGTGATGAATTCTCTTGTGCTGTAGCGCTTGGCACGAAGAGGTTCCTTCATTTTGGAGAACAGGTCGTAATCGTACTCACTAGACTCCACCCCCTGAAGGCCCCGTGTTCAATCCTGGGAAGATGCAGGGACTTTTCCTCTTTGTAATTCCTCCAGGACGGCCCCAGCTCCATTCAGCCTTCTATTAAATGCAGTCCCAGTATAGGCTTTACCTTTTCTTATTATTAAACTTTGTAAAGCATGTAGACTATTCCGTACGGAGTGAATATAGTGAGCAACTTTGCTGTCTCCTACCAAGTAATTTCCCAGTCTGTATGCAGTCTTAATTATTTCGAATAACTTTGGTTGTTGTCAAGATATCTTTTACATGGGCGTCCAGTGGCTCTTATGTTGCTGTCCTGACGGTCCTATTTGATCTTGTTTGAATGGCATTTCATTGCAATACTTTTACTTTAATCTTTGCTACTGTGTATGGTCCCTTGTGTAAATAAGTATGTTAATCATTATGTGGTATTCTCCAGTCCATACATTTCCTTTGAGATTTCAAGTCGAACATCATTAGCCAGTTATCTAGTGGACTAAACTGTTTCTGGGCATCCCAATCAATCTTTAAAAGTTCGCTCAAAGAACTGTGCTATGACGAAACCGGATATTATACACCAGCTACCAATCTTGTCTTTATGGAAATTTTTGGAAATTTCTGGTAAGGTCTTATGAGCCAAACTGCTGAGATCACCGGTCCCCAAGCTTACGTACTACTTAATCTAACTTAAACTAACTTACGCTAAGGACAACACACAGACCCGTGCCCGAGGGAAGCCTCGAGCCTCCGACGGGGGGAGCCGCCCGGACCGTGACAAGATGCCTGAGACCCCGCGGCTACCCCGTGCGGCTTATATCTGTGCAACAGCTGTCTAACATAGTGACTGAGAAGGTGCCTAGTCTAGTGATTTCTTATGCATAAGTGCGTGTATTCTGAGTTTATGTATCTTTCCAGGGTTAATCAGGAAAAAAACACTTGGATGCATTTTATTTTGACCATCTTATAAATCACTGTGATATAAGAGCATTCATAAGTACTGACGTAGTTTATTTATTTAAGGTATCGTGCTCTTGAAAAATCATAAGCACATGAACAATTACAAAAGAAGAAATTATAAACAACCGGTTAAATGAACAAAAGGGAAAAAAAAGCTCCGAGATCAGTGGCGAGGTTTTCCAACTGCTTCAGTGGCAATTAGGTGCGTTTCTTTAGGGATTCAGCGAGAGGATGTAGTGGGCAGTCCTGAACAAAATGTGGCGTCATGTGGTCCACCTCAGTGCTACCTCCGCGTTGAGAGTCTCAATATCTCCGACTGTGGAGAGTAGCAGCTGTTCTGCTCGGTCCCACACGTGGTGCACTTCAGTCTGCAACGGATGTCACGAGAAGGCCGAAGCCTGGAAGTTTGATAGCTGGGTTCTCGACTCGCAGGAAGGCTTTTTCTTGTTTGAAGATGATCGCTCTGTTTCTCGGCCAGCATGCTCTGGAACTTCTGCCTCCTCAAGTCCCGAACTCCGCAACCTGCCAAAAACTGCTATTACCGCGAGTAAACGAATTCCGCAACCAACAGCAGTTCTGTGATTTTATCTTGCCAGCACCCCACAGTCAATAACCCATATTGTAGGAGTGTTACAGTATTAAGCTAAAGAATACTACGACTCTTTTTACGAAATTATATAATGAACTTCGGTTGCTAGCACTAACTACATGGGTTGGATAAAAAGTAGTGGCGACGCTAGTACGAGTATAATGCATACCAGACTTTATTAACAGGCATTCACCATATTACACGCCCTAAGTATGATCACCCCGCATCTCGATCACCGTCCCCTACACAGATGGAAGGCGCCGTACACCATTATCGCGTCCATTTCCGTCGATGTCGGCAAGGAACGGGCTGTGGCACGGATGATGTACTCTCTTGCGGTGACCGAAGAGGTTCCTTCACTTTGGAGAAGAGGTGGTAATCGCACAGACTCATTTCGGGTGAATACGGTAGGTGTTCCAGTATTTCCCATCACCAAGTACGCAGGAACTCATGCACGAGGTTCGCTGTGTAGCATCGCGCATTATCACTACAGTAGCAACAAATTTTAGTTTACCAAATTCTGTCCTAGCTGCTCACCTTTATTGATTTCAGACTTACTGAACTATTTTAGATGTATAGATTTTTCTCGATTCTGCCTGTGAAAACCCCTTAATTGTGAATGTTTCTCTCCCATACACTGGTTCCACACAACTTCATTATGAGATCTAATTTGATTAGGTTCCCCCCAGTCCCCATTTTTAAAAATTTTGCCAGGCACTACATCAGAACAAAACTGATTTGCACTTTCATTTTTCCAGATCTGATCAAGACCCAATCTTTCCATAAACATAACTCCTGATTCATCATTCATATCTTGTGCAAAATAATTCTTGCTTCAACATGTAAATTTACTGTAATACATTTGCTTACACCTGTGAAAATTTAACCACTAGGTGTCTGCATCACAGGACACCCCTCATTTCCAGACACACTCCCTAATTGTAATTTACTTATTCTACTGTTTTTCTGGCTAACTTCGCTATTATTCGTAAAAAATTTTACTTCATTAATATTTAATGTGACATTTACAGTTCCTGCAACAAAACATCATTATCTGCAGCTATATTCTGCACATTAGTCGGTACCACCAAAAACATCTGATAAGGGACCATTGCGTCTTCATGATTAACCTCACACTAAAAAAATCTACTACCTTAAATTGCAGCTCAACTTGTCACTTCACTTATCACAACAGATTTTGACTCATCATTGCTAGCCACAATATCTTCCTCTACATCAGCCAGACTTATCCTCATCTCAACATCCATAACGTCAGACTTTTGCCCATTCGAATCTGTTTCCCCGTTCAAGTCAGTCCCGACTGCATGAACTCTTGATGGTGGTTGGTGTTCTATTACATTAGATCTGATAAATACCCCCTCCCCCCATTTGACATCCAATTGAATTTGTCTTTCAAAATAATATCTTCTCCATATTTTAATCCGTGTTTCTTTATTGTCTGCCACACCATCTAAAAATTTCTCAAACATCGCGCTAACTTTGTTTTCAAATGACTTGAAATATTATGAAAAAGACATTCATTAGCATTTCCTTGCATCTGTAAACTCACAGGGTGATTCACAGTATCCTTGACTGACACAATCATTGGGTGATGTTTTGCTTTCCTGCTCTATCTCTGTGGGTGGCAGGACAGCTGAAATTACGAAATAATGCGCCTGCTGCCAACACCTAACTTCAACTGTGGTGACTGTGACTCTGCTGCTGCTGTTGCTTGTGTAACAGGCTACTCCAATGCAGTGTGATGTGCCTCCATATTTGTAAGGTACAGCTGTGGTCTGCTACTGTCAGATGGTCATCATGTGACACTAGAATGATATTAGTGTGATGTGATGAGGTACAGTGTGGCAGCGATAGCGGCTGCAGCTCCAACTGGCGCTATGCCACGTCTCCCTGTTACTGAGTAGCTGATGACCACTCCAAAATGTTTCTCGTAGATCGTCGAAGTCATAAATAATCCTTCACTGCCTACGGGGTCACTTCACTGTGAACTACCCCGGAAGAGCTTCTATATCTGGCACTACGGAAATGTCATTCGTTAAAAAATCCTGATTTCGACTTTTTAACCCAACCCTCCCCAAAAAATTCTGTTAACTAATAGTTCGTAAGCCTCCATGTGCACTTGCACAAATCGAACTCAGATTAAAATCGCTGTTTATAGGGTTTTCAAACGTGTGGTTGGATTTCTAAGAGTTGGTTATGCCAGAGTCTAACGGCCAACCAGTGCATTACCACATTTACTGTAAAAATCCAGTCACAAAGATCAAACTATTTGCATGTATGAATCTGTGGTGAAAAATAATGTTCGCTAGTCACTGAATTTTCAAGATTTAACGAAATGTCGTTTATTCAAAAGTTCAAATGTGTGTGAATCCCTAAGGAACCAAACTGCTGAGGTCATCGTTCCCTAGGCACATTCGAGAGGCGACTTTGTGCCACTCGTATATAATCACTGTCCTAGATCTCAAAACAGAACACTCCACTCATAGCGAACAAAATCCTGCCTGTTTAAGCCATGACTTTGACTTGAGACAAGTGCATACACTTCCACCAACTTCTGTAACATACTTGACAACTATAAAGTTAACGTTAGACACATGGATCACTTTGAATTAAATTTCCTCAGATTTCCATTGCTGTTCTTTGTATCCCTCTAACTTTAATAGTTCTGTTCAAGAATAACAATTTTGTCAAGGTATACATCACTCTACACAGTTTTGTTGGTAATAAATACAAACAATTAAAACTAAGTGCAATCATACGTCCTTGTCTATGTTTACTTAGTAATGATGCCACAACTGTCATTGTTTTATTTTTTCTTGGGTAAAAATTCATGTTTTTAGACACTGGATACACATTCCAACCCCGTAATTTAAAATAGGTAATATTTGTAAAAATTTATTTTGATCTCCTGATTGTGCTACCTGAAGACCTTTGTTAGTGAAAATCGCTTAAGTTATTGTCGAGATAATAATTTTCGAAGCTTATGGTATGCACAAAAATTTAATATTAAATGAGTACCACTATTTCGATCGAGGGCACATTGATACCCCCCCCCCCCCCCCACGCCCCATACACACACACACCAATCTTAAATTTTTCGTGATAACCTTCTTACTGGTTTCTCAGTAACTGGACGGGTTTAGTTTTTATTAGATATAGTCTTATTTAATATTTATGTCGATCACTCAGTTTAGCCGTGGCAGTCTCTCTCTCTCCACGTTTTTCACCAAAGGTCTGGACACGTAGGTTTTTGCGATCATGCGTCCGGAGCATGCATTTAAGTGGCTGCTGTCCTGTTATGGTAACATCACAACAAGAAGCCCACGCATGATCACATACACCTCCTTAACAGTTCGCTGTCATTCTTAAGCGTATGTACACTCTATGACTACTAGCACCGCATGAGATACGCAGTAAAGATGTACTAGGAAAGAAGCTAATTCCGCAGCATTCTGAAATAAAATCTAATTTGAATTCCGACAAGACTCCGTGCCTTGCTTGCTTAAAGCAGTTTGAATAGTTTTTCAGTATCGAGCGGTTCTTTTACCAATATGTCTGCCTCCATAGCTCAGTGAGCAACGTGTGTGCCTGTATGCGAAGGACCCAAATTCGTTACCCGGTGTTGACAGTGTTTTTTCCTCATTTTGTGGAGTGGAACGTGGTGCACTCAGCCTCGTGATGCCAGCTGAAGTGCTACTTGAGTAATAAGCAGCGTCTCCAACGTCAAAAACGGTGACAATAGGGAGAGCGGTGTGCTGACCCCATGCCTCTTCAGGCCGCATCCAATGATGCCGTTGGCAGAGGATGACACGGCGGTCGGTCGGTCCTTATTGGCCCATGAGTTCTTTGTGTATATCTCTCATACACTGGACTGTGCGGCATCTTTATTCATAAGTACATTTCTAAATGCGGAATTTAGTATTTCTGCTTTCTGTCAACAGTCACCAGTCTCAACAAGAGACTGATCCATGAGACTCTGAAACATTGGTCTATGTCTGGCATTACTTCGTTGTTGACGGGTCATAAATTTCTTATCTGCCTACGGAAGTTTCCGTCTTCAAACTCTTATTCAGTTATTTGTGTGTGTATTTCGATATTAAAATAAAAACTGGCGAGGTGCGAATAGGACTCATGCACTGAGGCTTCGGTACGAACTTAATTATGTGTATAGACAGTTCATCCACTCCAAGAATCAAAGACCAAGACATTTTCGCCGCTTATCGACAATGACACTGGCAAGATATCGGTCCCAGTGATTTCAACACAATCGAGTATGTTTTAATTTCAACTTTGAAAGCGTTCAACAAATGACAAAAGAAATTTTTTTCCGACTGATGTAATTATAAATTAACAATTTTCTTCTTCTTTTCCTTTATTTGTACTGCAAAGCTTTTTTCTTGACAAGTTTCATGATTTTACAACAAGGGGAAGTATTCTGAAGGTTTTAAAGAGTGAGTTTGCGAGTATCAAAATATTTGACACAAATGACCGCAACTTTTGATTGCATTGACTTAGACGCTAACGTTTATTATACCGTCAAGTAACATAGAGCTTAGTATGTAACATGAATTTCAACTTGTCACGTCTATCCGTTCCTCAGAAAAACGTGTCTTAACAGTCGGACGGATACACTGTCTGATGACAAATGATAAATTTTTTTCCTGTGATATAATTACAAATTAACGATTTTGGATTTTTTCCTTTGATTGTAGTGTGAAACCTTTCTTTTTGACAAATTCCATGATTCTGGGTGAATGCGGAGTACCCTGCAGGTTATGATGAGTGACACTTTTTGGAACATTGCTCCAGGAAATAGCGATCTAAATTTATAATTTATTTAGCAAACACAGTCGTGGTCACGTATTAGTTGTTATCTTTTATTTGTGGATGACCGGTTTCGGTCCACTACATAGATCGTCATCAGATGAGTTGTAATTTTTTATTTGTGGATGACCGGTTACGATCTAACCTGATGATGATATCTTTAGTAGATCGAAACTGGTTATAAACAAATAAAATGTAATAACTTATACGCGACCGCGACTGTAATTGCTAAATAAATTATATGATAAGTGCGTATGCGAGTATCAAAGCATGAATGACCGTACCTTTTGACTGCATTGACTAAGAATGTTGTGTCGGTTGCTGGGCCGACACCGTGAAGTTGAGATGGCTGAAAATGAACTCTAGACTAACGCTGTAGCCGATAGGGCACGCACGGCTAAAGCAGACGGGCGTGAAGTCTGGAACATGAGAACTTATAAATGAATAAGAAGAAAAGTATGTAGATGCTTATTACTTATCTTTTAATTAGTCCTTGGAATACATCTCTCTTGAATACTCGTAAGCTATAGGCACTGATACAAATGGCGCCTTGCTAGTTAGTAGCCATTAACTTAGCTGATGGCTATTCTGTCTCTCGGCTAATGAGAGAGAAAGGCTTCGTACAACTGGGCGGTAGCTAGGTTCTCGTACAACTGGGCGATAGCTAGGTTCTCGTACCACTGGGCGGTAGCTAGGCTCTCATACAACTGGGGCGAGTGCTCTCTCGTATCACGAGACCTGCCTTGGTGGTGGCGCTAGGTCTGCGATCACAGTGGCGACACGCGGGTCCGACATGTACTACATGGACCGCGGCCGATTTAAGCTACCACCTAGCAAGTGGGGTGTCTGGCGGTGACACCACATTCCTCCCCCGCAAATCGGCGAACGGTTGTGTGATAAGGCTTCCGCCCGCCGTGGGGAGGACCACATGTTGACGTATGCGATGAGGTGGGGAGCCTAACAACAGGCGAGGCTGTGCCACCCGCACCCGGCCATACGGTCCGAGGGGAGCTAGGAAACGCCTGAAAAACTAGTCCAGGGTGCACGTCAACATGCGGTGTATGCGCCCGTAAAGAGACAGGAGGGACCGAAGGGTCAACCTCCATAGCGTCGGGGTAGCCGACGCGCGATGACGTCATGTGGTCCGGAGCGGGCGGGAGTTCCATGGCGGAGGACAGCTGGTCACGGGAAGCGATCGGCGGCGCGTGACCCTGGGAGGCGCTTGGCGGCTGCAACGAAGCGTCGAACGCGGGCGGCGCCGGCGGGAGAACAAGCGGCGGCGGCGGCGGCTGCTGCTGCTGCGGCGGCGGCGGCGCGTCGCCATGGGGCAAAATGGAAGGCATCGTCGGTAACACCTGGGGATGAGGCGAGCCAGTAGATGGGTCCCCAGGGCGCTGACCGGACGGCACCGTCGCTGAAAGCAGACGGGGAGCGGCAGAACCCGAGCGACGACAGAGGCGCAGCTGATTGAGATGCCGACGCACCTCACCAGAGGCCCCCAAAACCAAATACATCGCGCGGCCGAGGCAGCGAAGAATGCGCCCTGCGAGCCAACGCCGTGAACCTCGATAGTTGCGATAAAATACAACGTCGTCTGGGGCAAAAGCAGGAGTCTGCCGCTGCACAGGAACCTGATGCGGCGGATGCAGCAAAGACATCAAGGTGCGATGAGGACGACCGTGGAGCAACTCAGCCGGTGAGCGACCATCTCGGGGCTGAGAGCGATACGAAGACAAAAAGAGCAACAATGCGTCCTCCCGAGAATGCGACTCTTTCAATTTCAACATCTGTGACTTGAAAGTCTGGACCAATCGTTCAGCGGCACCGTTGGACTGAGGCGAAAACGGCGCGGATGTCAGATGTTGAATACCATTGGCCTGGCAGAATGACTGAAATTCTGCGGACATGAATTGTGGGCCATTGTCGGAAACAATAGTCTGCGGAAGACCTTCAATGCAAAAGATAGCAGACAACGCTTGTATGGTGGCGGAGGACGTCGTGGAAGACATCCGGACAACAAAAGGAAAATTACTGAAGGCATCGACCAGAACCAACCATCGAGCATTCCAGAATGGACCAGCAAAATCAATGTGCAAGTGTTACCAAGGGGAAGTGGCTTTTGGCCACGCAAAGACTTTCCGCGGCGGTGCGGACTGTTGTTCGGCACACGCCGGGCACGAAGAACACATATTCGTAATCGCAGCATCGATTCCGAACCAAGTACAGTGCTGACGAGCAAGTTGTTTCGTTCGCACTATACCCCAATGTCCTTGGTGAAGAAGCCGTAAAACAGAGGACTGTAACGAACGTGGGACCACGACTCTGGACTGATCATTATCAGAACGCAACAACAAAACACCACGTCGAACAAAAAGTCTCTCCTTGTGAGCAAAAAATCTGCGAACCAACGGATCCTCGATCCGAGACTTTGACAAAGGCCATTGCGTAGCAACAAAACGTAAAACAGTAGCAAGGACAGGGTCAGCAGCTGTGGCTGTAGCGACACGACGAAAATCAATCGGAAACGATTCGACCACTTCATCGGTTTCCGAATCAATGAACATGCAAGCAAGTTCGGAAGAATCTAATGCGGTATCCTCAGCAACAGGCAAACGGGACAACGCATCGGCGTTTCCGTGCTGAGCAGTGGACCGATACAAGATATCGTAGCGGTACTGCGAGAGGAAAATAGACCAGCGAATGAATTTCTGCGCTGTACGTGGAGGTACAGGCTTGGTCGGATGAAAAAGCGATGTCAAAGGTTTGTGGTCTGTGATGATGGTAAAGTGACGACCATACAAGAAATCATGGAACTTAGTAACACCAAACACGAGAGCCAAAGCTTCTTTCTCTATCTGCGAATAATTTCTTTGCGCAGACGAGAGCAATTTGGACGCAAAGGCAATAGGGCGATCATGGGAGCCAACTTTGTGCGCAAGCACAGCACCGATCCCGAAATCCGATGCATCTACCATCAACAAAAGGGGTTTCTGGGGATCGAATGGCGTAAGGCAAGTATTAGAAAGCAACGCCGATTTCAACTGGCGAAAGGCGCGTTTGCATTCCGTCGTCCAGAGAAACGGAACACCTGTACGGCGTAAGCGAGGAAGCGGAGCTGAAATGAAAGAGGCATTGCGCACATTCACTCACACCTTGTGATTCTACATTGTTCAACGTTCTTGCGACCTCCTGACGCAATGCGTGGGGAACATTGCGCGCTCTGAAAAATTTCGGTTGCGCGTTTCCTCCCAGTTCCAAATGTGCTTCATAGTTTTTAGCGCAACCTAAGCCCGGTGCAAAAATGTCTGCAAATTCGTCACACAGCCGAGAAACACTGTCTGTAGGCACAGTCTGATTCACTGATAGGACCTGATTTACAATAGACATGTTAAACAACTGAAACAAGTCTAGACCAAACAAATTCACTGCAGAAGAAGAACGAAGAACGTACAATGACACAAGTTTTGTTTGTCCCTTGTATGTTGCAATAAGGCTGCACTGTCCTAACACAGGAATTTTCTGTCCAGAATATGTAGTTAGCTTAACATTTGCGGAACGCAACGGAGGTTTGCCCAGTTGTTTGTACGTGTCGTGATTGAGCAATGAAACTGCAGCTCCGGTATCGAGCTGGAATGGTATCACTTTGCCTTCAAAGTCTAAGTCCACAAAAAGTTTATTGTTCTGCTGACGACAAGAGCGACTGGTTTGTGCAAGTTGAATAGACACTGGTACAGAATCACTTGCTAATTGACGTGATTTCCGGCGACGTCGACGCACAGTTTTTGTGGGACGAACACAGTTACTGTTAGAGAAAGTGTCACTGGACGAAGCGGAATTAACGACATGAATGTCCATAGGCGAAGGTCCACGAGCCTGAGTGTCCTTGGTTCGATTTCGGCGCGAAGCAAAGGGCCTGGAATGATTGTGATTGTCTGATCTGAGCTTTTTCTGGCAAACACTTTGAACATGTCCTTTCTTATTGCAGAAAAAGCAAATAGCTTGGCGTGACGGGCAATGTTCACGCGAATGTCTAGTAGCACACCGCGGGCATGATTTCACTGCATTTGTGGGCTGGCGCGGCACACCTGGCTTAGCACGCGGCGGTCGCTGTGTCGACGTGCGCAAGGCCCGGTTACCGGGCCGCGCAGCGCGTCCAGCGGGCCGGTTAATGTTACACACGGCTGGCGAAGTTTCAAAAGATTCCTGAGCACAGTCAAGTGTGTCCTGTCTATCCAATATGTCTATCACTTGTTGAAGGGAGGGATTAACTAGTTTCAAAATTTGCTCCCGTA
Organism: Schistocerca serialis cubense; assembly: GCF_023864345.2. NCBI lineage: Eukaryota > Metazoa > Arthropoda > Insecta > Orthoptera > Acrididae > Schistocerca > Schistocerca serialis. The sequence goes on along the minus strand of NC_064644.1, from coordinate 332,572,904 downwards.
TGCGAACATCAGAAACGTTCTGTGCAATTGCATCACGCACCATTGTATCTGAAGAAGAAAGACCACAGTCACATTCAAAGGCACAGTCCCTAGTAAGTCCTTGCAATGTTGCTACCCACTCCCTATTAGTTTGACCGGCCGTACGTTTTGTACGAAAGAACGTATACCGTTTTGCAACCACATTAACCGTTTCTTTGAAATAGGCATCTAATGCAGACAAAATTTCCTCGTAGGACAGAGTTGCTACGTCTCGTCGGGGAAACAATTTCACTATCACACGGTATGTGGACACACCGACACAAGAAAGCAAAAACGGCTGCCGCTCATTACCTTGAATTCTGTAGGCAGCAAGGTGGAAGTTGAACTGGCGAGACCACTCTTGCCACGTCTCATCGGCTGCCACGTATGGTCGAAAGGGAGGTGCAACAGCGTTTAGTGGCAGCGGTAGCGAAGAAGCGGCGGCGGCCGCATCGGTTTGAATGGTACGTTGACCCTGGACGAGCTGTCCAAGGGCATCCAGTAACGCCTGCGTCTGCTGATTCTGCAAGCGATAAAATTCGGACAGTACATCTGGAGAATGTGGCGAAGCCATGACACAATTAAATGTAAGCAATCAGAACACTTTAAATCGTCGCCAATGTTGCAAACGAATTAATACAAACTCTTTTGCTCGTCGCCAATAAATGTTGTGTCGGTAGCTGGGCCGACACCGTGAAGTTGAGATGGCTGAAAATGAACTCTAGACTAACGCTGTAGCCGATAGGGCACGCACGGCTAAAGCAGACGGGCGTGAAGTCTGGAACATGAGAACTTATAAATGAATAAGAAGAAAAGTATGTAGATGCTTATTACTTATCTTTTAATTAGTCCTTGGAATACATCTCTCTTGAATACTCGTAAGCTATAGGCACTGATACAAATGGCGCCTTGCTAGTTAGTAGCCATTAACTTAGCTGATGGCTATTCTGTCTCTCGGCTAATGAGAGAGAAAGGCTTCGTACAACTGGGCGGTAGCTAGGTTCTCGTACAACTGGGCGATAGCTAGGTTCTCGTACCACTGGGCGGTAGCTAGGCTCTCATACAACTGGGGCGAGTGCTCTCTCGTATCACGAGACCTGCCTTGGTGGTGGCGCTAGGTCTGCGATCACAGTGGCGACACGCGGGTCCGACATGTACTACATGGACCGCGGCCGATTTAAGCTACCACCTAGCAAGTGTGGTGTCTGGCGGTGACACCACAAAGAAACTAACGTTTATTAAATTGTCAAGGGGCCACAGATCATAATCTGTGACATAAATATCGACTTGATGCGACTACCCGTTCCGAGAAGAAGGGCTTTGAATAATCGGACAGATAGGCAGCCAGGCAGAGAGGCAGACGGACCACAAAATGATTCTATAAGGGTTATGTATTTACCGTTGAGGTAGGAAGCCTAAAAAGAGCTTTTTTTAAAGCCTCGCTATTACTGAAACATTGAAAATGAGTAGGAAGTAACTGTGAGCATGAAATATAAACAAACAGCATGTGTCGCACATAAATCGGCGACAAGACCAGCTATTGTCCAGTTACAGAATCGTCGAACAATCACTGGAGTCACATCTATTAAATATTTAGCAGTACACGTATGGAGCGATTTAAAGCGGATCAGCTACACAAAAATAATCGTTGTAAAGGCTGAAACCAGACTGAGATGCATTGCAAGACTCCATGGGGGTTGTAGTCTATCCCTGAAGGATACAACTCTCATACGTTCGTTTGATAGACATTCGAGTATTGTTAATCAACCTAAGCTCCTTACCAGGTAGGATGGCTTACTCCTGCATGTATCTTGACAAATAACTATGAAAGCAAAATTAGATAGATTCGAGTAAATCCTTCTTTTACTATTAGCATATCCACAAGTAGCAACATTTAACGTTACTAAAACTTTACTGTACTTTATTTGCCTCTTATAGCAAAATTTAACACAAGTTGTCCTTTCTATCTTTAAACATGATACACAACTGCCGACACTACCAAAAAACATGTAACCTTTCCGACCACCGACAACAGACCAAACTAGAAGACCCAGCAATGGTTCGCAGTTGCTAAATAAGTATGGGGATGGAGTGTACATCCTAACCTCCTTCTCCCCTCTCTATCTCCTCCTCCCCCTTTTCTCTGTCCATCTCCTCCTCGCCCCTCTGTCTCGTCTTTGCCTCTCCCCCTCTCTCTGTCCATCTCCACCTTCTACATCTACATCTACATCTACATCCATACTCTGCAAGCCACCTGACGGTGTGTGGCGGAGGGTACCTTGAGTACCTCTATCGGTTCTCCCTTCTATTCCATTCTCGTATTGTTCGTGGAAAGAAGGATTGTCGGTATGCCTCTGTGTGGGCTCTAATCTCTCTGATTTTATCCTCATGGTCTCTTCGCGAGATATACGTAGGAGAGAGCAATATACTGCTTGACTCTTCGGTGAAGGTATGTTCTCGAAACTTTGACAAAAGCCCATACCGAGATACTGAGCATCTCTCCTGCAGAGTCTTCCACTGGAGTTTATCTATCATCTCCGTAACGCTTTCGCGATTACTAAATGATCCTGTAACGAAGCGCGCTGCTCTCCGTTGGATCTTCTCTATATTTTCTATCAACCCCATCTGGTACGGATTCCACACTGCTGAGCAGTATTCAAGCAGTGGGCGAACAAACGTACTGTAACCTACTTCCTTTGTTTTCGGATTGCCTTCCCTCTCTATCTGTCTATTCCAGGTCTCCAGCTATTGGATTAGTGAGGACAGTAGTTTGAATGACGATATTTCGCATAGTTTTAATCTGCGATCGGGTAGAATTACAAAGTTTCGGGTGATTCAGATTCCGCAGTGGTATTCTAATCAGAAGCCGGTAGCCCACAAACACAATTTTCCTGTTTTCTTTTAAGACCGACTGCGAAGAACAAAACAAAAGACACACTGTTCCGTATTCAGTTGTCGTTTAAAATTATATACAAGGAGAAAGTATTTACATTAGGGAAACAATTTAGCTGTTGGCTTGAATGCCTTGCTACCGTGGTTAAAACTGACTGCCGCAAAGAAATCGCATATTTTGACGTCATTGCATAGCATTTTATTTCTTGTAGTTGACGTTAACGGAAAACCAGCACGTGCTGTTGAAAATAATAAGTATACTATGTACGTCTGAATGTTTATTACAGTATAACTGAAATAAATCGGTCAACAACTTTGGAGACTTTTGCTAACAACCTTAACTTTTTATATACTATATATAAATTGTGTCCACAATCACAGTTCAAGTTTCAAAACGCTGTGGGAACAGAACCATTGCTCAGAATGATTTCAAAATTGAACAGCATTTATATGAAGCGGGGAGTAACGTCAGAGAACAAAAAAAATCGCAATACGTGGGTTGTGGTTTGAGCTGCACTATGCACCATGCGTACCGTTCAATGCGCGTGTTTGCAGAAGTTCGGCAGTCTACAGTTGTAGCACTATCAATTAGGTATGCCCACCCACCACAACAAGGTCGTACCACATCGGAGGTGAAAAATCGCATAAAAAGCAAAATTACATCCATTGTCAACTGTCGTGAGACTGGCGCAAGACTTGGTCGATATGATGTCCACCGTTTTCTGCCACAAGCTGAAATCGAGAAACAGCATGTTTCACAACAGATCAGAATGTCTTGGGGGTCACGTTCAGAGAGCGTGAGTTCAGTTCGTATGCGTTCGTAATTGGAGCACTGAACACAACATCTTTCAGATAACCCCACAGTCAGATGTCACACGGATTAAGATCAGGTGATGTGGACGGCCAGGCTGTAGAGAAATGATGGCTGATAATTCTAGTAATTCCGAAATGCTTCTGCATACAATGGTCGTGCAATGAGCGGAGGAGCATAAAAATAATCCTACCCACACATCCACACTGTTGAAAGGTTGAAATGACGCTGGTGTGCAAAAGACTTTCAAAGCGTTTACTAGTGGCGGTACAGGTAACTGGACGCGCTAGGACGACCGGCGTAACCGTGCGGTTCTAGGCGCTTCAGTCTCGAACCGCGCGACCACTACGGTCGCAGGTTCGAATCCTGCCTCGGGCATGGATGTGTGTGAAGTCCTTAGGTTAGGTAGGTTTAAGTAGTTCTTACTTCTAGGGGACTGAGGATCTCAGATGTTAAGTCCCATAGCGCTCAGAGCCATTTTTGAACAAGCAAGACTCATCCCCTCGAAAAAATACGGCACTACGATAAACGATCCGATCAACTCGCACAACACAGTACGCTTTACAGAATAAATCGATGCCGGTTGATGTGTGTTCGTACTTTCCGTTATCCATATTCCGCAATTCTGCACATTGACATGTCCATGGAGATGGAAATGGGCTTTGTCTGTCCACAGAGTGTTCCACGGCCATTCATTGTCCAACTCCAAGCGAGCAAGAAATTCCGGAGCGAACGTTTCTCTTGCTAGCAAGTCAGCAGGAAGCAACTCCTGAACATCGGTGATTTGGTACGGATAGCAATGCTGGATGTTTCGTAGGATTTTATGCACCATGCTCGCAGGCAAGTCCAACGTTTCTGCAATTCTCCGTGCGTGCACTGTATGTTTGCACACCACCAGAAAAAAATTTCCGAATTTTGTAATGACCCTTAGCAGACACCGGACCAGTGCCATTTTTCATACCCCTGAGTGTCGGAAGTCTCTGCATGACTGCAGGCGAAGGTCACCATTCTCGTACAAGAGCTTTATTAGCAGCGGGTGAACCTTTATGGTGACACTTATGTTGGGGGTCTCGGACAAAAACCGAAGAATAGCCGTGTGCCGCATGTCTATTGGTGTGCACATTCTACGATTACATCTACATCTACGTGATTAATCTGCTATTCACAATAAAGTTCCTGGCAGAGGGTTTAATGAACCACCTTCAAGCTGTCTCTCTACAGTTCCACTCTCGAAGAGCGCGCTGGCAAAACGAGCACTTAAATTTTTCTGTGCGAGCCCTGATTTCCCTTATTTTATCGTGATGATAATTTCTCCCTATTTAGATAGGTGCCAACAGAATGTTTCCGCAATCGCAATCGAAATTTCATGTGATGTTCTCGTCGCAACGAAAAATGCCTTTGTTTTAACGATTGCCACTCCAATTCACGTATCATGTCTGTGGCACTATCTTCCCTACTTCGCGATAATACAAAACGAGCTGCCCTTCTTTGATGTCACCCATCAGTCCCATCTGATGCGAATCCCACACTGCACAGAAGTTCTCCAGAATAGGGTGGACAAGCGTGGTGTAAGCAATCTCTTTAGTAGACCTGTTGCATCTTCTGAGTGTTCTGCCAATGAATCGCAGTCTTTGGGTTTCTCTACCCGAAACATTATCTATGTGATCGTTCCAATTTAGGATATTTGTAATTGTAATCCCTAAGCATTTAGTTGAATTTATAGCCTTCAGATGTGTGTGACTTATCGCGTAATTGAAATTTAGCGGGTTTCTTTTAGTACTCATGTGAATAACTTCACACTTTTCTTTATTCAGGGTCAAATGCCACTTTTCATACCATACAGATATCTTATCTAAATCATTTTGCAGTTCGTTTTGGTCATCTGAAGACTTTACAAGACGGCAATGACAGCATCATCTGCAAACAATCTAAGGGGGCTAATCAGATTGTTTTCTGTGTCGTGAATGTAGGTCACGAACAACAGAGGGCTTATAACACTTCCTTGGGGAACGCCAGATATTACTTCTGTTTTACTCGATGACTTTCCGTATATTACTACGAACTGTGACCTTTCTGACAGGAAATCACGAATCCAGTCGCACAACTGAGGCCATAGTCCATAGGCACGCAGTTTGGTTGGAAGACACTTGTGGGGAAGGGTGTCGAAAGCCTTTTGGGAATCAAAAAATATGGAATCAATTTGACATCCCCTGTCGATAGCACTCATTACTTCATGAGTATAAAGAGCTAGTTGTGTTTCGCAAGAACGATATTTTCTGAGTCCGTGCTGACTAGGTGTCAATAAATAGTTCTTTTCGAGGTACTCCGTAATGTTCGAATGCAGTATATGTTCCAAGACTCTATTGCAAATCAATTTAGTGCTATGGGCCTTTAATTCAACGGATTACTCCTATTTCCATTTTTGGGTATTGCTGTGACTTGAGCAATTTTCCAGTCTTTGGGTATGGATCTTTCTGTGAGCGTGCGGTTGTATATAAATGCTAAATATGGAGTTATTGTATCAGAATACTCTGAGAGGAACCTGACTGGTATACAATCTGGACCGGAAGCCTTGCTTTTATTAAGTGATTCAAACTGCTTTGCAACACCGAGGATATCTATTTCTATGTCTCTCATCTTGGCAGTTGTTCTTGATTGGAACTGAGAAATAATTACTTCGTCTTCTTTGGTGAAGGAGTTCCGCAAAATCGTGTTTAATAACTCTGCTTTAGTGGCATTGTCATCAGTGACTTTACCGTTGTTATCGCGCAGTGAAGGTATTGATTGCGTCTTGCCACTGGTGTGCTTTATATATGACCAAAATCTCTTTGGGTTTTCTGCCAGATTTCGAGTTTCGTTGTGGAAATTACTGAAAGCATCTCGCATTTGAGTACGCACTATATTTCGAACTTCTGCAAAACTTTGCCAATCTTGGGGATTTGGCGTTCTTTTAAATTTGGCATGCTTTTTTCGCTGCTTCTGCAACAGCGATCTTACTTATTAGTTCATGTTGTATATATATCTCAACTGGTGTCGATAATATCTCTCTGAAATCATACCACAACTTTTCTACCCTTACATGATCAGCTCGGAAGGATTGCAGACTGTCTCTTAAAAAGGCGTTAAGAGCATTTTATCAGCTTTTTTAAATAGATACACTTTGCGTTTCTTTTTGATGGTTGTAGGTGTTACGGTATTCAGCCAAGCAGCTACTGCCTTGTGGTCGCTAATCCGTGTGTTCGTCACGATACTCACTATTCGTACAGGATTATTTGTTGCTAAGAGGTCAAGTATGCTTTCGGAACCATTTACGCTTCGAGTGGGCTCATGAACTAATTGTTCAAAACAATTTTCTGAGAAAGCATTCGGTACAATTTGGGATGACGTTTTATGCCTGCCCCCGGCTTTAAACGCATAATTTTTCCAGCACATCGAGGGTAGATAAAGTCACCACCGACTATAATAGTATCAGTGGGGTACCTGTTTGAAATGAGACTCAAGTTTTCTTTGAACTGTTCAGCAACTCTATCTTCTGAGGTGGGGGTCGTTTAAGTGACCCAGTTCATAGTTTAGTCCGATTGTCAAGTATAACCTCTACCCATATTATTTCGCAGGAACTATTTACTTCAATTTAACTACAAGGCAAACTACTTCTGACAGCAATAAATACTCCACCACCAACTGTATTTAATCTATCCTCTCTGTACACTGTTAGATCCTTAGAAAAAATTTCTGCTGAGCTTATTTCTGTAACTATAACTATTTGAGCCTCAGTGCTTTCTATTAGGGATTGGAGCTCTGGTTCTTTCCCAATACAACTACGTCAATTTACAACTACAATACCGATCGTTTCTACGACTAACGTACTGTGTTTTACATGCCCTCTTTTAGACGGACGCCCTTTCTGTGGTTCCCTGAGGCCCTCTAACCTAAAAAACCGACCAGTCCCTTCCACACAGCCCCCGCTACCCGTGCAGCCGCTTCCCGTGTGTAGTGGACTCCTGACCTATTAAGCGGCACCCGAAAACCTACCACCCGATGGCGCAAGTCAAGGAATCTGCAGCCTACACAGTCACAGAACCGCCTGAGCCTCTGATTCAGACCCTCCACTCGGCTCTGCACCAAAGGGCCACAGTCGGTTCTATCGACGATGCTGCAGATGGTGAGCTCCACCTTAATCTCACAAGCAAGACTGGCAGTCTTTACAATTTCCTCTAGCCGCCCAAAACCAGAGAAAATGTCCTTCGATCCAAAGCGACATACGTCATTGGTACTGACATGAACCACCACCTGCTGTTGGCTGCACCCTGTACTCTTCATGGCATCCGGAAGCAGCCTTTCCACATGAGGAATGACTCCCCCTGGGTATGCACACAGAGCACACTGGCTTCCTACCCCTCCTTGGCAGCTATATTCCTAAAGGCCTAACGTTGGAGCTCTCACCTACCAGCAAACCAACCCTCTGAACATCAAGATCTTGAGGGCCAAGAAGCTTCCTCTGTAACAGGGTGAATGACTGCATCCAGCTCAGAGACATCATCAGCCACAGATCATCATCATCAGCCAATTCAATCATTAGATGAGTTGGCCTCTTCGAGTCGTGGATTGAGGTAGTCTTTCAGAAGTCTTCTCCAAGTGGGACGGTCTTGGGCAGTTCTCTGCTAGCTGTTACCAGCGATCTTCTTGACGTCTTTGTCCCATCTGTCTGGTGGTCTTCCTCTAGGCCTCCGGTGCTCTCTCGGACTCCACTCCAGTACTAGCTTCGTCCATCTGTTGTCTTTTCTTCCTGCGACGTGGCCAGCCCACTGCCATTTCAAGGAAACTACTCTCTCTAAAATGTCATTAATCTTCGTCACAGACCGGATGTCATCTGCCCTTTTCAGGCGTCCTTTCTTGTATAGCCCAGCATTGATCTCTCCATGTCTCTCTCTGCTGTCCTAAGTTTCCCTTTTGTAAATGAGTTCAGTGTCCATGTCTCGCAGCCATGCGTCATCACAGGAAGCATGCATTGATCAAATACTGCTTTCTTCAGATTTACTGGCATTTTTGATCTGAATACTTTTGAATTCTTCCCAAATGCTTGCCAGCCAAGCTTGATGCGTCGATAGATTTCTGGCCTTATGTCTCCCTTCATATTTATAATCTGGCCAAGGTAGACATATTCACTGACCTCTTCCAGTGGACTGTTCTTGACTTTCACACCTCCAGCTGGGACCCATTTGTTGGATATTACTTTTGTTTTGGAAAGGTTCATGTTCAAGCCAACCAGCTGACATTCCGATGCAAGATCTGTAACTAAGTTTTGGAGCTCTGCGAAGTCTTTGGCCAGTAAGGTAATATCATCAGCAAATCTCAAGTTGGTAAGCCTTATTCCATTAATTCTAATTCCCTTACCTTCCCAGCTCAGCTTTGACATAGCCATTTCCAATACAGCAGAGAACAGTTTTGGGGAGATGGGATCGCCTTGCTTGACACCCCTCATGATGCGGAATTCTTGAGTTGATTCTCCGATGTTAACATAAGCTGAAGAATTCTCGTAGATTTTCCTGAGCACTTCAATGTATGCTGCTCCCACTCCTTGCTCACTCAAAGCTTGGAGGACAGCTACATGGCTAACGGAGTCAAATGCCTTTTCAAAGTCAACAAAGGCAATGCAGAGAGGCAGTTGGTATTCGTTCACTCTGTTTATTACTTCACTAACGGTCAGAATGTGGTCAATAGTGCTAAAATTTCTTCGGAATCCTGCTTGTTCTGTAGGTTGGGCTGAGTCTAGGGTGGAACTAATTCGGTTTAACAAGATCTTTGTGAAAATTTTGTACAAAATTGAGAGCAAGCTGACAGGACGGTAGTTTTTAATATTGTGAATACTTCCTTTCTTGTGTATCAAAATAATCTTAGCCTTGTTCCACGATAATGGGATTGAAGCATAGTGCAGGCAGGAAGTAAATACTTTTGCCAAGTGATTTATTGTTACCTCTCCTGCTAGTTTTAGGATGTCAACGCTGAGATCATCATCACCCGCCACTGTTCCCTTCTTCATGCTATCTAGAGCACACTTGACTTCCGGTGGGAGTATATCTGGAACACTAGATACATCATTTAATTTAGATACACTCAAATTTTCCCTTGGATTGCTATACAAATTGCTATAAAAGTCTCTGATGAACTTCAAAACCGCCTCCTTTTCAGTGATTCGGCTCTCATTTACATTGAGTGCGATAATCTGCTTTTTACCGATTGTGAGTTTGCGTTTGGCTGACTTTAAACTTATCTTGTTCTCCAAACTTGCTCGTAAGGTGTCTTCAATGAATTTCTGTATGTCAGTTTTCATTTCTCCTCGCACTGCCTTACATAGTTCGGAAAACGCAACCATGTCACGATCGGTTTGGATTTTCATTTCTCTCCTCTGCTGTAAAAGGGTTTCAGTTTTGACACTGAATGTCTTTGGTTGTTTATTTTTTTGGCATAGGCCACCGACTTCTTGTGCACTTGAGCAATCATTTCCGCCAAATCACCATCTTTAGTTACGTGGACCTTGCTTTGGAGGACTTCTTGGAATTTCGAGGAATGTTCTTCCAGGTTTTTGAGGTTGATTACCCTTCTCTTCCCTTTCATAGGTTTATTCCTTTCATTTTTTACATTGAGTTCGACCCTTGCTCTCACAAAACGATGATAACTGCCAGTGTTGAACTGATTTAGCACTGATACGTCTTTTACAATCTGCGGAATATTTGACAGAATAAAGTCTATCTCATTTTTGACACTGAAATTTGGGCTCCTCCAAGTCCATTTGCGGTCAGGGTGCTTCTTAAAGAACGTAATCATGATGGACATACCGGCGTACTCAGCGAACTGGACTAATCTCTCACCTCTATCGTTTCGGTCGTCAATCCCATAGTTGCCCACCACTGTGTCGCCTTGTTTCTTGGTGCCAGCTTTTGCATTGAAATCGCGAATGACCATCTGGAAGTGACAATCGCTACCTTTTTTACAGGTGCTATCCAGACTTTCATAAAAGGATTCAATTTCTTCGTCATGGTGACTTGAGGTGGGAGTGTACACCTGAACAATCTGCATTTTATACCTATTCAACACCTTCAGGACCATTCGAGCTGTCCTGCTGGAAGTTCCTTCTAAGACAGATACTCTATCAGCAATATTATTGTTGATTAAGAACCCAACTCCATTGAGTTTTCCTTCTGGGTCACCACAAAAGTAAAATAAGTTGCCAGAGTGCAAATGGAGACAGTCTTCCCCTTTTTGGCATACTTTGCTTAAACCAACTATACTCCAGTTGATTTTTATAAGCTCTTTCTCGATCTCTTCTAGTCTGTCGTTGCCTATTAGAGAGCGACAGTTATATATACAGACTTGAAGAGTCTGTATCTTCTTCTCAGCACCACTTGGTGTTTGGGACATCAGAGTTGCTCCCACCCGGAGATCCAACTGTGGGGCTATTACTCCGGAAAATTTAACATTAATGTCACACAACATAACTCGAAGGTGAGAAGCATAATCGCCACGCTTGCTTCAGAACGGATTGGGGATATAATTTCCAGGCCGCCCCTGACATGGGGTACAGACGCCTTTGGTAGGCCGCTCCACTGGAGTACAGACGCCACCACGCTGCTAGTTTTGGTACAGCCCGGGTATTTCATTTCCCCAGTGCCACCCATATCTGGGAGGCTTTCCCCTATCCGCCACCTGGGGAGGCGCCCGATGGGGGACTAGCAACCCCACACGGGCACAGATAACGCCCGAAATCTGTTCGTCAACCGAACTGGGGACAGGGGAGGCCCTACGATCGGCTCCTCAAAGAGTTTTTCGCTGCCTGCCAGAATCTGGAATGATCTCACACTCGACCATGGTTGAGGGGTCAACCTCAGTGCAGGAAATACCCGTGGCGGCCACAGCAGTGGACCGAACGGGGGACACGTGGGACGTGCTCGACGTCTCTCGCATTCCCGCGTTCGACCCTCCACAGTGATGCCCCTTGGCAGCAGCCTCAAGCTGTTTGACAGAAGCCAACACAGCCTGGAGCTTTGAGCGAAGGGTCACCAACACACCTTGCATCTGTACACAGCAATCACGGTTCCTATCCATTACTGCAGTCACTCCCGTTTGGAGCTTGTAAAAATATACAACAAACTAAAGGTGTACTCGCCTTCTTGGCAGAAAGAATGCGAGGTGCTCTGTCACTGATGGTCTATGGGTGTCCGATACTGAGCTGTACTAACCAAAATAAACAAAAGCCTGTATCCGTATGAGGGTCGATAGCAATGGCAGTACGGTACGCTACATTATTATTAAAATAAAAGCTTGTGACTAATAAGCACTTGAACATGCAAGAAATTACAAAAATAATCTAGTAGCTACACAGGTATTTGTAAATAAATAAGTCGCTTCTGCTGGAAGCTCGTAAAAGTATACACCAAACGAACGGTTACTCGACTTCTTAGCTGCAGGAACATGAAGTGCTCTGTCACGGACGGTGTATGTGACTCTTTAGATGCTTATAGCCGTCTGATGCTTATAGCTGTCTATTAGTCAACCTTTCGTTAAACTTTTTTTGGTCCATGACGTTTCCCCTTACATCAATAATATACTGTTCAAATTTGACGTCATTCTGAGCAGTGTTCTGTTTCTACAGCGTTTTGAAACTGGTACTTTAACTATGGGTACCCTTTATACATTTATATGTCATATATACCGAGTGATCAGAAAGTCAGTAGAAGTTCGAAAACTGAATAAATCACGGAATAATGTAGACAGAGAGGTACAAATTGACACACATGCTTGGAATGGCATGGGGTTTTACTAGAACCAAAAAAATACAAAAGTTCAAACAATGTCCGACATATGGCGCTTCATCTGAACAGAATAGCACTAATTAGCATAACAAAGTAAGACAAAGCAAAGATGATGTTCTTTACAGGAAATGCTCAATATGTCCACCATCATTCTTCAACAATAGCTGTAGTCGAGGAATAATGTTGTGAACAGCACTGTAAAGCATATCCAGAGTTATGGTGAGGCATTGGCGTCGGATGTTGTCGTTCAGCATCCCTAGAGATGTCGGTCGATCACGATACACGCGACTTCAGTTAACCCCAAAGCCAATAATCGCACGGACTGAGGTCTGGGGACTTGGGAGGCCAAGCATGACGAAAGTGGCGGCTGAGTACACGATCATCACCAAACGACGCACGCAAGAGATCTTTCACGTATCTAGCAATATGGGGTGGAGCGCCATCCTGCATAATCATCGTACGTTCCAGCAAGTATTTATCAGCCAGGCTGGGCATCATGTGATTCTGTAACATATCGGCGTACCTCTGAGCCGTCATGGTAGCAGTTACGTTTTGCTGTCCACCGCCATCTGTCGGACATTTTGTGAACCTTGTTTTTTTTTTGTTCTAATAAACCCCATGTCATTTCAAGCGTGTTTGTCAATTTTTACCTCTCTATCTACATTATTCCGTGGTTTATTAAGTTTTCAAATTTATACTGACTTTTTGATCACCCGGTATATTTGCAAGAAAATATGTATCCTGCGTCCATCTGAATGTAGCCCATGTCCGTCCAAACGTTTGTTACAATATCATGTAAAAATTTGAAATGAATCAGTGAAGAATTTTCGAGATTTTTGGCAACCATGTTAAACGTTATTGCCTTTAAATGGTAGTATAGATATAGCTCTTCGAAACGACACCGTGCAAATACTTTTCAGACATGGTTACTAACACAACAACGAAAGAACTGCGCGAGTCGGACTAATACAACACTCAAACAGACAAAAATGCCGTTACGTTTTGACGACACCTCACGAACAAAATAACAACATCCTTCCGGACGCTGAATCGGCACATGGATAAATTCACCGCGATTTTCAAGTCTCTCACAAAACGTTTCGTAACTCAGCCCATGACTGCCTTTCCTAACAAATGAGGAAATTGTGCAAGGGTAGTCGACATAGCTCTTCTTGAAAACAAGTGATAACTGCGTGCGCGGCTGTTACGCGGGATCTGCTTATCGGATCTGCGAACGCATATCCCTCACCGCAGCTTAACGCTGGATTATCGAGACAATGGCAAGTAATTCTTGTCTGGCACTGCTGGGTCCTTTGACTACCTCATCATGACAGAGCAGAAACAATCCTATTGCTCTTCATGTGTCAGTATTTATTTATCTGCTGTCATTATACAGCTCTATCTCGCAAAAAAGTGTTTCTCAAATCTCTGTTTCGCAAAACATGTCACGAGAAGCTATATACAGAGAGGTCCAAAAAAATGTATCCACTGCTTAAAAGTCCATAACTGGCAAACTAATTTACGGAGGTGTCTCATCTTTGGTAGTGTAATACACTACTGGCCATTAAAATTGCTACACCGCGAAGATGACGTGCAACAGACGCGAAATTTAACCGACGTCAATTAGTTTGCACGTTTTAAACAGTGCACACATTTGTTTGGACCCAAGTTGTAGGTTTATTTAGTTCACATCTCTAGACTAATCGGTAAATAAATGAATCATTGTAAACATACACTACGAACAGCTAAAACTGCTGCGTCATGTGACTGACCTATTTATTTATTTCGTGGCAAGAGCACGAATTATTCGACTAAGCCGGCCGCGGTGGTCTAGCGGTTCTGGCGCTGCAGTCCGGAACCGCGGGACTGCTACGGTCGCAGGTTCGAATCCTGCCTCGGGCATGGGTGTGTGTGATGTCCTTAGGTTAGTTAGGTTTAAGTAGTTCTAAGTTCTAGGGGACTTATGACCTAAGATGTTGAGTCCCATAGTGTTCAGAGCCATTTTTTATTCGACTAAGCGAGATCTATGCCCAGCTTTAGTGAGAATAAACTTGGTCACGTAACTAGATACGGCCACGATGTATCCTTACAAAATCCAAGAAGAAGTTACAAACGCGTCACAGCCAGTCGGACAAATTTGTTTTAATACTTCCTCAGAACTTTACCTGATTTGTTGTGGGTGCTATTTGAAGCACAATTAGTTGTCTTTTGGTTTATCAATAGAATTTCATAAAACCAAAACTATGTTTTCTAGCGTTATGCAATATACAGGCACTGCTGCCAACATAAAATTGTCAGTGCTTAGAATCTTATGGAAAATTCCGTATTGCGAAAATCTGTTCGCGGCATACATAGCTTTTAAAGAAGTTTAGTAATGTATACAGGTTGTTTCAAAAATACTTTTGCAAACTTTGGAAGCAGGTTCCTGACACCAAAACAAGAAAAAGAATTGTCTAGTAAACATGGGCTCTAAAATTTGTATCTTCAGAGCTATGGGCATTGTTCAGTACATGAGACGCGTATCACTGTAGCGAAGATGAACAGATAGTCATAGCTCTTAACTTATGCATTTTAGAACACATGTTTACTGAACTTTTTTTTCTTATTTTGATCCATACTACGTACTCGCAAAATGTGGAAAACAAAGGGATTGCAGTAGAAGAGTTGTATTTCACAGATCGAAGATGAAAAAGTGCTCAAAGCTCTTAAGGTATGGGTTTTAGAGCCCATGTTTGCTGGGCCATTTTTGTATTCTTTAGGTATAAAGGACCTGTCCTCAAAGTTTGCAAAAGTATTTTTATTTTTTCTCGTGTTTCCAGCCGCGTCAAGTTATTTATAATCCATGAGCTGCGAAAGCATGCATTCGCAAACCTTGTTTAATGCACTATATACATTTTTTCAAGAAATAATCTAATATGAAATAATAACTACCCTAAGTTAATTACGGTCACCAATTTCGTTTAAGAAAGAAAAAAAAAGAACTCTGTCACACTTCAGAGGAGAACTACTGCTTTGAAAGTTGAGTCTTGCTCGCCACGTGAACCTTCTGTAATGTCTTTATGGCGGATGATCACTTTGTTATTTGACAAAAGTAGTTACTCATTTAGTCTCCAGCAGATAAAAAACAAATATCATCTATTTACAGTTACAGGACGCGCATCAAACACGTTAATCATCGTAATTATTTTCATGATAATTTCATAATTAATTTTTGAAAAATGTCTTTTACAAGACCAAACAACTTACTCAAAGTTGTGAACTCTACTACAGACATATCAACATATTTTACGAGGTACACATTACCCTCTAGTATCATTTACAACATAAGAAAAATAAATAGTTAGATACTGTAATCTCTTCTAATTACAGTGCTCTGTATGCTACAGATATGGAGGAGTTCGCATCTAACCCACATTAACAGGTATGACATTTTTATATTATTTATTTTTAGATGATATATTCGTACTGTTAGTGTCAGTGTGTAATATTCTTGTTGTATCGCAACTGCATCCGACGCTAAAAACGTTGTAAATACCGGGTGGTTATAATTAAGTTGACGGTGTGCCAAGTGATGCAGTGCGGGTTTGTATATGTTCAGTAATCGGTGTATTCTCAGCGCAGGCACCAGATAAAAATATGGCGCATAAGCACCAGAGTATGGTATTAGTGCAGGAAAAGGGGAGGAGCCATCAAACAAATGATGACGGTGGTTCCGGCACTTTTGTTGGGATATGGTCACAAGTTAAAAAATGTGTTGAATATGAATGAAATTAACACTCTGCAGCGGAGTGTGCGCTGATATGAAACTTCCTGGCACATTAAAACTGTGTGCTGGACCGAGACTCGACCTCGGGATCTTTGCCTTTGGCGGGCAAGTGCTCTAATAACTGAGCTACCCAAGCACGACTCACGACCTCTCCTTACACCTTTACTTCCGCCTGTATCTCGTCTCCTACCTTCCAGACTTCACAAAAGCTCTCCTGCGAACCTTGCAGAACTAGCACTCCTGGAAGAAAGGAAATTGCGGAGACATGGCTTAGATTCTCTGCCTCGTGATGACTGGGTGTTGTGTGATGTCCTTAGGTTAGTTAGGTTTAAGTAGTTCTAAGTTCTAGGGGACTAATGACCATAGATGTTCAGTCCCATAGTGCTCAGAGCCATTTGAACATGGCTTAGCCACAGACTGGTAGATGTTCGCAGAATGAAATTTTCGCTCTACAGCGGAGTGTGCGCTGATATCAAACTTCTTGATAGAGCACTTGCCCGCAAAAGGCAATGGTCCCGAAATCGAGTCTTGTGTTCCACATGGTCTTATGTCTGAGCAAAATGCTGCATCCCTAAAACGGCACGGTGGACAGTTGCTTCCAGCATATCCAGTATAATCAGAGTGGTTTGTAGTAGTATGCTATCCTTCAAATTAAGAAGAGTCCAGATACATTCCTGACAGACGTGATTTTTCATATATTCCTAGCAGCAGAAGTCACATGGGTTTATGTGGAGGGATCTGGAAGCGACCCATGTCGAAATTGCCTAGAGATGATGCAGTCATTACCAAATGTTTCTCAAAGCAAGTTGTTCGTCTGACAAGCGACTTGTGGCGTCGCCTATCTTGCATGAAACCAGTGGTGAGCACACAGCTGCGTTCTTGCGAAGCTGGAATGACATATTGCACAAAGAGGTTCTTATATGGTCACTTAAGCTGAGTGCAGTGAATGTTCCTGCACAACAAGTGGCAGAGTAGAGCCCCATATGCGACAGTTCTGTGCATTCACAGTATGGTGCAGAGTAAGACGAGCCTCATTCATCCAAAGAATATTCTCCAGTCACATATCATCCATTTTCATGTTGCAAAAGAAAGAAGGGCAAAGTCACTGTGTCGTAGCGTATATGAGAGCTTCATTTGATGCACATTCCCAATCTTGTAGGGATACCTGTGTAAAACGTGCCACAAAATGTCTTGAACTGTTGATCAGAGGAGAAACAACTCCCGTGACACAAGTCGAACACTGGCTGCAGAACTCGAGGCATATGCAGCACATTCGGCTACAGCTACATCAACTTCATCAAAAACTGCCACGGGAATGGCCACCTCTCTCTCCCTGCTGCGCCACCTATTGCATTTCTTTTTCAAATTTTCTGATCGAATTCCTTAGCTCATTTATTGACATGGGACCTCTTCGCAGCTGTTTCTGTTGACACTATTCTCGCAATGCAGAACTGATATTACTGTCGTTCTAATAAAACAACTTTACCAGCAGTGCACCGTCTTTCTTCTGAACAGCCATTGCTATTTGTGTGCAAAACTTCAACCTTCTTAACTCTTTACACCGACAGTCACTTCACAAAAGAAACCAACTCGCGTCGCCAAGCGACAAACCACATACTGACTTCAAAACAGGAAACGTTTCACACTCTGACGAATTACACCGCCATATTTTCACCTAAAGGGACTTTTATTTCTACTAGTGTGTCCACGAGCGCGTCGTTTAATGAACGTACCTACGATGTTTCATTGTCATGCAATGTAAACAACCCGCACTGCAGCACACGGAACACCATCAGTTTAACTATAACCACCCGGTATTTCGGTTATAGTGTGCGAGACGTCAGACGGTTAAATGCATGTCCATCAACAAATGCAATACAGGCAAAGGAGAGACAAATGTGCTAGTATCGTCAAATTATCTTAAATAAGGTGCAGTGTAAAATAATAGCAACATTATTAAATAAAGTAATAACGGCGTTGATTCGTTATCCCCAAACTTATTCGTCAACCTGAGAAAAAAAGAAATAATGATAATGTAACGAACACAATCACAAACACAAACACACACGCACACGCACAAGCGTACACATACACATACACACGCACACGCACACACGCACACACACACACACACACACACACACACACGGTGCTTTCAGTGGAAAAGAGAGTAATCGATACATCGTCGTTACATTGCTATGCAGCGTCTGCTAGAACACAGTCTCTCTCGCAGCCTTGTTCGGTAAATTCGACCACGCTCCAGTTCAAAGAAGTCCATCTCCTTACCTGAACAGATATGGTGTAAGTGGAAAGTTGAGGTGGTAAATACATCCTTTTTTATGGATTTATCATCAGGAAAGTGAGGGAGAAAAGTTACATATAAAAAAAAGATGTCGTCGTCGAAGCTGTCTGCCATACAGGACCTGAGTTCGATTCCCAGTTCTGGGACAAAAAGAAAGGGCCAGCGAGGCTGATTGCCATGACTGGCTCAGTATATTTGCAATGTCAAGAAACCCAACAACGGCTGGGTGAGTGATGTACTGATCACATGTCCCTCCACACCGTTTCGAATGACGTCATTGGTAAAGGAAGACACGGCAGTCTATCGGATCCGACAGACCCGTCTATGACCAGAACGTGGAGTTTTATCTCCGTTACCTACACTATCAATAAATGTTGTCACAGTGATAAAGTGTCAGCAGATTGCCAGACAGAGGTGTTGGTTAATGCTTCATTGTTGTGTGACGCAGGGCATTCGCTTGAAGACGGGTACCGTGTGATAGCGTTCCACTTGTAAGAACACTGAAGTGAACGGTATCACTTCGTCCTCTCTTTTATTCTTGAAATTTTCCCCGCGTACTAGATAGGGTGAGTCAGGGGGAGAGGTACATGCTTTGTGCAGGAGGTGGTAGTATTCGTGATTCTGAACAAAAAATTTCGTATCGACGTACATCCCGTTTCGAATGGTTTCCGAGATGGAGTACATGTAATGTATATTGTTATTTATTATCAGTATTATTCATCCATTGTCGTTATTTACAATCTGCTACCGTAGCGTAGAGGAATTGGAGACGAACAATTTGACGTCGGACACTTGTGGTCCACCATGTCGGGAAACAACTACAAATTGGCCTACAAAAACTATCTAACCTGAAGGACATTCGAGACAGACGAGATTTTCAGTGTTATCTCGTTCTCTTCGCACAAACTATTAGCCCTAGACAAAACATGAATAGGGCCGATTTTAAGTAATTTAACGTTGTTTAATTTTGTTCTGTGTCATATTTTCGCTAGAGGCTGCAGTTTTTTAGTTACTCAAAAAAGAAAACAAGCTGCAAGACTGACATTAAAGGTGTTCTATCTCGGAAACAATTCGGAATAAAGCATATGGCCAATTGAAGTTTTTTGCTCAGTATCACTAATACTGTCACCCCTCAAAGCATGTACTTTTCCTCCAAACTCGCCCTGTATATTAGATGAGATTTCATCATTGCAACCGGATGACATCAACATTTTGCCACGATATTTCGGCTGACAACCATACGGTCATCATCAGACGAGTATTTCGCACTGACAAAATATTATAAAATAATCCGAAAATGTGGTGTAATGTCTCAATCAATGCATCTAATTCGTGAAATACTTCCAGCCACATTATCTATAGTGAAATTTATGGGACGATTCCTCAGTCCTTCGAAATAAACACAGGTGTAGGCCAGGTGATGGAATATCTCCAATTATTTCTGCATTCCATGAAAAACTGCATGAATATTGGATTTCATCAAAAATATTGGGAAGAGGAAACATGAAACTCAAACTCAGATGACTTTGCTATACTTTCTGGAAATATGAAATATCAGTTGGACCGGCATAAGAATTCCTCAAAAAAAAAAAAAAAAAAAAAAAAAAAATTAAAAATTCACAAAAATTTCTGATAACAGTTATTTGCCTAATAGAGATGATTAGAAAATTTAAACGTTATGGAAAGACAATCCGAGCAAATGGTGTGGAACTGCTAGAGGACAGAAGATACAATGGGGAGGTCACGTCTAAAGACTTTTTTTCAATAACAATTGCGGCTCAAGATTGCAAAACTAATACAGTAATGAAGCCAGAATATCTATATGCAAGCAATGCCTAGCATTAAATTATAATTTAGATAAATTTGAAATATTAAATAGGTGATTCATTAGGAAAGTTTTGGATCCGCGGAAATCTATGAAACACAGAAAGCTAGAATTTTTTCTTCATTGTTAATTTTATCCCCCTCGCTCCAGTTGGGGGTAGGGAGTGCTGTCGGCGGTGCAATATCCGCTCTGCAGCCAAGAGCATTAAAAAAAAATACACTCCTGGAAATTGAAATAAGAACACCGTGAATTCATTGTCCCAGGAAGGGGAAACTTTATTGACACATTCCTGGGGTCAGATACATCACATGATCATACTGACCGAACCACAGGCACATAGACACAGGCAACATAGCATGCACAATGTCGGCACTAGTACAGTGTATATCCTCGTTTCGCAGCAATGCAGGCTGCTATTCTCCCATGGAGACGATCGTAGAGATGCTGGATGTAGTCCTGTGGAACGGCTTGCCATGCCATTTCCACCTGGCGCCTCAGTTGGACCAGCGTTCGTGATGGACGTGCAGACCGCGTGAGACGACGCTTCATCCAGTCCCAAACATGCTCAATGGGGGACAGATCTGGAGATTTTGCTGGCCAGGGTAGTTGACTTACACCTTCTAGAGCACGTTGGGTGGCACGGGATATATGCGGACATGTATTGTCCTGTTGGAACAGCAAGTTCCCTTGCCGGTCTAGGAATGGTAGAGCGATGGGTTCGATGACGGTTTGGATGTACCGTGCACTATTCAGTGTCCCCTCGACGATCACCAGTGATGTACGGCCAGCGTAGGAGATCGCTCCCAACACCATGATGCCGGGTGTTGGCCCTGTGTGCCTCGGTCGTATGCAGTCCTGATTGTGGCGCTCACCTACACGGCGCCAAACACGCATACGACCATCATTGGCACCAAGGCAGAAGCGACTCTCATCGCTGAAGACGACACGTCTCCATTCGTCCCTCCATTCACGCCTGTCGCGACACCACTGGAGGCGGGCTTCACGATGTTGGGGTGTGAGCGGAAGACGGCCTAACGGTGTGCGGGACCGTAGCCCAGCTTCATGGAGACGGTTGCGAATGGTCCTCGCCGATACCCCAGGAGCAACAGTGTCCCTAATTTTCTGGGAAGTGGCGGTGCGATCCCCTACGGCACTGCGTAGGATCCTACGGTCTTGGCGTGCATCCGTGCGTCGCTGCGGTCCGGTCCCAGGTCGACGGGCACGTGCACCTTCCGCCGACCACTGGCGACAACATCGATGTACTGTGGAGACCTCACGCCCCACGTGTTGAGGAATTCGGCGGTACGTCCTCCCGGCCTCCCGCATGCCCACTATACGCCCTCGCTCAAAGTCCGTCAACTGCACATACCGTTCACGTCCACGCTGTCGCGGCATGCTACCAGTGTTAAAGACTGCGATGGAGCTCCGTATGCCACGGCAAACTGGCTGACACTGACGGCGGCGGTGCACAAATGCTGCGCAGCTAGCGCCATTCGACGGCCAACACCGCGGTTCCTGGTGTGTCCGCTGTGCCGTGCGTGTGATCATTGCTTGTACAGCCCTCTCGCAGTGTCCGGAGCAAGGATGGTGGGTCTGACACACCGGTGTCAATGTGTTCTTTTTTCCATTTCCAGGAGTGTATAACAATGATTACTTAAAGAACATGAGAACTGATTTAAAATTTTAAATTAAAGAATGAAAGACGAACATACAAGAAATGAAAATATTTATTTAAAACACGTTGCAGAATGGTGAAAATCTTATATGAAAAAGCATTGAGGCACTGCACTTTCACTTAAAGTCTGCAGGACCTGCACCGGGGGAAAAGTATTTCGGAGGACAAAATCTGTTCCATAGGGCTTATGAGTGGGGAAAACTATGGAGATAAGGTATGTATTGGGGTGGATAGTGGGAAGGCAGGAGGTGGGAAAGATAGAGGGTGGAGAGGGGCTTGGTGTGTGGGTAGAGTAGTGGTAAGAAGAGAAAAGGGATAGGGATGGAAAGGGATAGGGAGAGAGGAGCCCTGATGTGAAGTGGGATATGTGGGGTAGAGCTAAGGCTGGTAGAAGGGATAAATGTCGGCGTGTATCTCATTCTCTGGGAGAGGGAGTGCCAGAAAATATCAGCTCTGTGTAGAGCCGTGTGGGATGTATTTCGTGCATTGTCGGAAATGTAGTGCGGTTTTAATTCGCCATAGTCACAAATTATCCTCATCTTATTAAGTGCTCTTTGGTTATCACCAGTCGCGAACTGAGACTCCTTGTCTTGCATAACTTCTCCGCACCCTCTATTAGCTTATTATTTTTACTTTGATGTTTTGGGTTTGGTGGTGTTTTCACTTATAGTGATTAGAACACTCTTTCTATATTTCAGTCGCTGTTCTGCTGTCGGTGTCCGCTATACTGTGATACTGTTCCCATCGGTATACGTTCGTGACGTGGTGCGTATTTCGAGCAACAGTTCACCTGGATGACGGTGTATCTGGACACTATCATATCTGGACACGACCATGGATTTGATTAATAAGAAACGCGATTCACCCGACTAGCCGACACGTTTCCATTGATCCTTGGTCCAGTCTCGATGAACCTGTGTCAAAGGCAATCACAAGTGAAGCTTTCGTTTGGTCGATATTGGAACATCTAGGGGTCATCTGCTGCGGAACTTCATGGTCAACGATATCAACTGAATAGAGTGTGTCGAAACACTTATACGTGCTCCAGCATTGAAACACTTAGGTCAGACCTTGCACCGATTGTCTGTTCAAATTTACAGAACAGTCAAGCCTCCGACCTCCACAATTTGTACGTCCAACACGTTGTCCCCTACTTTTTGTTTCATCTTCTTTCAACCACTTTCCATAGATGCTCGCGACAATAGCACACAAATGGCAGACCATCTTCACAGTAACAGAGACGCTCGTTCTCGGGTGCAGGGCCATAGAAATCTGCGCTTTGTCAAAGTCATTATGTCAGTACATTGCCGCATGTAAGGTGTCAGGCAAATCCAACACCTTCCATGAAAACCCTGACATGATAGCAAATCCGGCAGTATGTCACATAGCTCCGAATAAATCCCGACATTAAATTAACTACCAAAGTAATACGATCAACGAGTGAGCAAATGGAATACCACATACTGACACAAGAACACCTAAATGCATGTCATACCTTCCCACCGTGAAACAGACGCAGTTCCGAGGGGAGAAACGAGAACAGAAGCCGAGAGCACAACTGTATTAAGCTAGAAGGCCCTACGGTAAGGGACGGACACCCACGTCGCCGCCCGACCTCCAAGACCACCCCCTCCCCTCCGCCGCACCATGCTAAAAGATAGAGCCCTCCAGAAGAACAGTATAGATCTTACGATAACACTAAAAGGGCCACACCAGCTGCAAGTTTTAGCGTGAGACTATACGCATCTCTGTTACGTTGCAAACGTTAAAAACATTGTCCCACCACGAAAGGTATAACGTTTCTCATTGGATAGACAGAATTTTTGTAGGCGGAGCTTAAGGTTAACATTGAGACGCTGATTGGTCAGTTGAAAACGCAGCCAGGTAGCTTTTCTTAAACCAACTTCGGTAAATAGTAGTAAAGGGAACTTAGACTCAAAATGGTTCAAATGGCTCTGAGTTGTATGGGACTTAACATCTTAGGTCATCAGTCCCCTAGAACTTAGAACTACTTAAACCTGACTAACCTAAGGACATCACACACAGCCATGCCCGAAGCAGGATTCGAACCTGCGACCGTAGCAGTCGCGCGGTTCCGGACTGACGCGCCTAGAACCGCATGGCCACCGCGGCCGGCAGGGAAGTTAGAGAGAGTTGCTTCCGAGACGGCGAGGTGTGTGGAGCTGCGCCGCCCGCCGCCCCCTGACGCTGCTTAATCACCGACAAGGTAATGAATGCACGCGATAAGGCTTCACTCAGAACTGCAGAGAGTCTCATCTGTTACATCCTATTTTTGCGTAATCCTAGTGTCGATCGTCAATTAAAGCTCATGGTATTCACATTTGCTTCTTGAAGTTAAAATCTGAAACGCGATGATTTTTCTGTTATATAATTATTGAGAAGCCACATCAGCCACTGTAATTTACGACAAGTTAAATAAGTAATTAAAGATAATTGAGGGCTACTGTAGACGATTTTAATAGTTTTCTCTTTTGTGAAATTTAATTTAAACGTAGATTATAGATGTGATAAGGCATAGGTCATCCTTCGATCCATTATAGAACTTGGAAACCCATTCAGGGAATATTCGTTCACATTTTTGTTGAACGCAGTTGGTTTTTATCATCCTGTATTAAAAAATTTCCTTTTATCAATAGTGCAATTTATAAACAATGTTTTGTGAGTAGAATAAAAATTCCAATGATAAACTTAACTGCTTTTTCGACGTTATTTCACCAGATAACTAATAGGAAAGCCTTGAACCCCTTCCACTAAATTTAGTTAGTATTAAGATTCTTTTACAGGGAGTGCAGTGGAGCTGACGCTGAAATCATTAAGTATTTGGTTATATCATCGCTAGTCTCACTGAACTCTTCTGAACTCTACATGTCATGTGTGGTCTGGCGTCTCCTTACCAGCAACAGGTCCCAGGTTCAAACTAGTCAATTTCCTAAAAAACACGATCAGAGCGTCGTTGCGCGAAAGTGGTAGGGAGACAAGGACTTCGAACAAACAGACACCACACAGAATGTTAGACCCATTCGGGTTTGCATCCTCGCTAGAACGATTCTCCCCATTCATCTGTGCCCTACTTATGCATCAGGTGGTTATAATTCAAATGCAGCTACTTACGGAGGTCCAGTGTAGGCTGTAACTGATGTATGGCACCGAAGCTTGGTAGATATAATAATGCGTTAATGTGGAACCGATTTACAAAGGAAAAGATTAGTTACTATTTTAGTCACCAAGAGCAAATCTGGCGTAGTACAGCAACTCATCGACATCCCTGGTGTTCATATCAAATAAAATGTGTAAGTGATGGTTAATATTATAATCGACAATAATCCTTTCTCACTTTTTTACGTCCCGTCCCTAATCTATTACATATGAAAACATTTCTATTCGTCTTTCTCGCATTCATAGCGCCAGATTTGCACCTGGTGGCCAAAAATGGGAACTAATTTTTTTCCGAGCGTAAATCTGTTCTGCATTAACATATTACAATGTCTACTAACTTTCGCTGCCATGCGATAATTACAGCCCGCAATGGATCTCTTTGAGTAGCTGCACTTTAATTATAACCACCCGATACATTCCTTACCATGTCACCCGTCCAGAACGCCTTAGAAGAAATTCAGTCTGCGGTTGACAGTGGTCATTGTGTTGCATTATAAAGGCTGTCCCATAAGGAATGGCCAATATGCAGGGATATGGAAGGAACATCCAGTGTACTTGGGCTCTAAAATGCGTACCGTAAGAGTTATGAGCACTTCTTCATTTTCGATCCTATGAAATAAATCTCTTTTACTGGAAGCTCTTTGCTTTCCAGTTTTCGGAGGAGGTAGTATGGACCAAAACAAGTATAAAATTGTCTGGTAGATATGGGCTCTAAAATGCATACCTTAAGAGCTAAGAGCACTTATTCAGTAGAAGAGATGTGTTTTGCAGTGTGGAAAATGAACAAGGGCTCATATTGTGTAGCTCTTACAGTATGAATCTTAAAGATCATGTTTACTGGGCATTTTTTCTTGTTTTGGTCCATACTACCACCTCTCAGAAATATCGAAAGCAAAGAGTTTGCAGTAGAAGAGATTTGTTTCACAATATCGTCGTGCTGATAACTCTCAAGGTGTCCACTTTAGACCCCATGTTTATCACACTCTTTGGCTTCTAATGATCATCCCTGTCAATCCCTCAATATTGACGATTCCTTCAGGGAAGATTAAGTCATCGAATCAGGTCTTACCAGAGGCTTCTGTATTATTGCCTGGCATGTTTTACGAGTTCATGTGCGTCACCGACTTTATACTAATTTTTGCAGGACTCTCATAACTTAGTTGACAAGTTATCTCACCTCATGCGTCTGCAATCAGTCATACGTTAATTCAGAAAACAAGCCAGGGAAGATCTTTTGCTTGTTTTGCATTGAAGAACTATTCATCATTCCATCGGCTCAGTAAAGTGTCGAATGAAAGTGTTTTCTCGTTACTGTCATTTCATACGCCTCGTTGAATGAGCGGTCAGCAATTTATGTGACATCCGCTCGTTAATCATACAACATATGTACATAATAAAAAGAGCTGATGTTAAATTATGAAATGACTAAAATTCACATATTAAAAAATAAAACAGTTATGTCTTTGTGATTTAAAAAGTTAGCTAATGAATTTAGATGCCTCATTTTTAATAAAAAGTATTTTATCTGCATCGACAAAGGGAGGGTCTGACATGTGGTTCATCGATTTGGATAAAGTTTTGCAAGGACGATCTGAATTGAAAATAAAGACACACGTCTTTCGGCTTCTTGATAAGACGCTGCCTAAATCGAAGTCGAACTCGATGACGGAAAATCGTAATTTTTAATGCTATATATCGAAAGATAGTTTCAAAACAAACATTTCTAATTAATATAATATGGGGTCCAAAGTTAATAATGTTAAAGTTATCAACATTTTGGTGTTTTCATGCTGAAGCTTGGATAGCCGTCATTCCGCGCATTTAGCACATCAAGGTCGAGGTGGTAGCTCCGCCTGTTCGGTCAGAGGGCTGGCTGCCCTCTGTAAAAAAAATAAATAAATATGTAAATAAATAAAAAGGAAAAAGAGTGAATGTTTAAGGAAGAACTTGAAGAAGTGTCATGTGACATCTGTCCAGACCAAATTCCGAGAAAAATGATGAACAAAGCGGAATTGGTACGTGGTGCCTTCGGCGCCAGTCTCTTCTCTGTATACATTTAAGATCTCTGCGATAGACTCAATATAACGTGGCCGCGGTTTTCCTCTTTGGTTGCTTTTCGGCTAGTTAAGTGCGCGTCTTTGGGGGAGAGGGCTGGTTTTGGTCGGTTGGTTGGCGCTCCGGTGTGCAGTCTGGTTGTCGGCGGTAGCTCTTTGCGCATGCTCTGCCTCTTTCTGTCACGTGGGCAGTGGGGCTGCCGACGGAGACGTGCGTGCGGTCGGGAGTGTGTACTGCGTGTAGTGAGAGGGCGATGATCTCGTCTGTGCTGCTACACGATATGAACACGTGGAAATGGCTTTGGAGTGTATCAGCCTGCAACCGGATACGCTACAGAATCAAACGTTAATGGCTCTCCCAGTGTTTGGACGCCCATGTTATCTGTTTCCTGTTGACCACTGGTGCACAACTTATTGAACAGTGGTTTGCCTGTTTTGGACGCACTTGAGATACTGGCAAGGAGTGCATATCTAAGTGGGTGCCTGTGCTTTTCGAAATGACAACAGCAGAATAAAACAGAGTATGTGTTCTATTTTCTGCACTTTCTGCAGTGTCCTCATGGTGAATGTTTAGGTGTGGTGGTTCCTTTGCAAAGGCAGTGCAAACTGTTGTTGTCGGCAGTGAGTGCAAGAGATTTAATTTGACTGCAAAGAGTGATTGTATTCTTATTTTGAAAATTTTCTAACGTTTTAAGGATTGTGTTGCTCTGTATACTGTCCAGTTGCTGCTTGATTTTATGTTATTGCTTCAGTGGTATAATCAGCGGTGCTCGTCGTCCGTTGTAGCTGGTCGTTTAACTGGGGGACGACGTCTTGGCGGCGACCATTTGAATTCTAACCGAAAGCGCGGTCACTGTGTTTATCGGCAGATTACAGTTCTCCGGCGAACTGGAGTTTTTTTTTTTGTTGTTGTTACTTGTTCCTGGTGACGTCGAGGCGTCCGTCTTTCTTTCTTCACCGTTCCTTTCAGTTTTCATTCAGGCTCGATCTGAGTTGTAGTTGTAGTTTCCGTGGACCTCTGATGTGCCATTACTTATCACTGAAATTTTGTAATACCTGAAAGATGCCTTTCATTGTACTGTGTTCTTAATATCTTATTCAGAAAGAGAAATTGTGAGTTGTTTCTGTTGTCATATCGTAAAAGATTTCCTGTTCAAGTGGGAGTTTTTCTCAGTGAACTATTTATTGTTTGTATGGTTTTTAATATTTATGTAATGAAGGTTTTAAAACTATTTATTGTTTGGGGTGAGGGTTGACGCCCGTAGACATTATTCAGTTTAGTAATGTTTCAAATTCTAGGGCAATTATGTATATTATTCTTGCGTAACAGCAGTTTGCGGTTGTCATGCAATTGTTAAATGAGATCTGTTGGAAATTACAAGCCGGGGTTTGAATGGTAAGTATTGCCTTGCCTTTATTGAGTTGAAGTATCCGTGAGCGTCTGTCCCACCTGAAATGTTACCACTCTCATTATTACGTCAGATAGGTAATGCACGTAGTCAGTTCGTCGTATTCATGTATTCCTCTTCAAAGTAACATACCGTACTTATTATTTAACACAAAATGACATTAAAAATTTAATGCAGACCAAGCAAAGATTTTGTGACTGACGGAAACTAACAGTCATTCCTGATTAGGCATACAGAGAGTGATATACCTCGATTTTAGACAGTATCAATTAGCAAATACTACCTTTAAAGTACATAACGCAAACATTTGTAACGGACGCGAATTCCTACCCAGCACCTATTGTCCCTGTTAACGAACTACGAGAGATGTTAAATATTGCTTCTTAACAAGTAACTTACTTGAAATGCAGTGAGGTAAACCTTTGTGTTGGAGAGGGATTCGAACCCAGAACCTAATAACATAGATATCGAAGCACAATCAACTATGACATATCGCATGTTCTCGGCAGTAACTAGATGTTTTAACTGAAATTACGAGACGAAAGATTAATTTTTTCCTTCCCAAGACTCCAACCCAACACCTATCGCTGTTATATTCTAAAAAAAAACGAATGTTAAATATGGGTTTGTTGCACCAGCAGCGACATGTGAACATGTTTGAACTAGAAATAATATGACGAAGAGTTCAGTGCTGACTGGGAATAGAGCCCTACACATATCGTTGTTGACTACACACAAAGATACGTCAGCTACCGAATTTTACTCCACCGGCAGCTCGGAATAACATCTTGAACTTACAGTGATCTCGCAAATAGTTCTGTGTCTCACTGGGAGTCAAAAACGTCAAATATCGTTAGTGTTGACAACGAATGGAAATACATAGAAAATCGAAATTATTATCCACCAGCAGATAGGTGTTCTTATTCTAGATCTTGATAATACACAATGAAATCTATAGTGCAGGGCCAGGATTCGAACCCCTTTACGCGCAATATGTGGAGATGTTGAGGAATCTGCAGTTTTGAACAAACAACAAATGGTAGCCGAGCTGTATTGTCACGAAGGGATCAAATTACGCGTTAAGGGCGGTCTGAGTTTGATTCCCAGTTCAGAACCAATTTTATCGAAATATAGAAGCTCAGATACAAGATGGAATAAGTGTCCTGTGATCCTACATAGCATTTGTTTCGTCACTAGAAATGAATAACTAGTATAAGAAAGGTTACTGGTGACAGAGTTTCTACATGTCGCCACTCCAGACTTTATTGTACTGACTTGGCAGAAAATCCTAAGAAATTTTGGTCTTATGTCAAAGCGGTAGGTGGCTCAAAACAAAATGTCCAGACACTCTGTGACCAAAATGGTACTGAAACAGAGGATGACAGACTAAAGGCCGAAATACTAAATGTCTTTTTCCAAAGCTGTTTCACAGAGGAAGACTGCACTGCAGTTTCTTCTCTAGATTGTCGCACAGATGACAAAATGGTAGATATCGAAATAGACGACAGAGGGATAGAGAAACAATTAAAATCGCTCAAAAGAGGAAAGGCCGCTGGACTGATGGGATACCAGTTCGATTTTACACAGAGTACGCGAAGGAACTTGCCCCTCTTCTTGCAGCGGTGTACCGTAGGTCTCTAGAAGAGCGTAGCGTTCCAAAGGATTGGAAAAGGGCACAGGTCATCCCCGTTTTCAAGAAGAGACGTCGAACAGATGTGCAGAACTATAGACCTATATCTCTAACGTCGATCAGTTGTAGAATTTTGGAACACGTATTACGTTCAATGACTTTTCTGGAGACTAGAAATCTACTCTGTAGGAATCAGCATGGGTTTCGAAAAAAGATGGTCGTCTGAGACCCAGCTCGCGCTATTCGTCCACGAGACTCAAAGAGCCATAGACACGGGTTCACAGGTAGATGCCGTGTTTCTTGACTTCCGCAAGGCGTTCGATACAGTTCCCCACAGTCGTTTAATGAACAAAGTAAGAGCATATGGACTATCAGACCAATTGTGTGATTGGATTGAAGAATTCCTAGATAACAGAACGCAGCATATCATTCTCAATGGAGAGAAGTCTTACGAAGTAAGAGTGATTTCAGGTGTGCCTCAGGGAAGTGTCATAGGACCGTTGCTATTCACAATATACATAAATGACCTTGTGGATGACATCGGAAGTTCACTGAGGATTTTGCAGATGATGCTGTGGTGTATCGAGAGGTTGTAACAATGGAAAATTGTACTGAAGTGCAGGACGATGTGCAGCGAATAGACGCATGGTGCAGGGAATGGCAATTGAATCTCAATGTAGACAAGTGTAATGTGCTGAGAATACATAGAAAGATAGTTCCCTTATCATTTAACTACAAAATAGCAGGTCAGCAACTGGAAGCAGTTAATTCCATAAATTATCTGGGAGTACGCATTAGGAGTGATTTAAAATGGAATGATCATATAAAGTTGATCGTCGGTAAAGCAGATGCCAGACTGAGATTCATTGGAAGAATCCTAAGGAAATGCAAACAAAGGAAGTAGGTTACAGTACGCTTGTTCGCCCACTGCTTGAATACTGCTCAACGGTGTGGGATCCGTACCAGATTGGATAGACACCACAGACAGCAGGACAAATGCAGAACACGAAACGCCCCTAATGGTCAAGCAAGACTCATCTTTGACTGAGGAAACTGTAAGCATATAAATCATGCCTGCAGCAGGAACACCAGATCTTGCTGCATTTCAAAAGCTTATATCGCAGTTTAGCATTACCTTAAGCAATGCATTAGGAACCAAGCTCGAGGATCAGAGGATGAGGATCGAGACCCAACACGGCAAGTTAACTAAGCAAATTGAGGACATCTAGGTGCAAAATACGATAACTGATGGCTAAATTGCAGGAACAGGTAAGAGCTGGTCTAAATAAGTACTGATTTAGAAATGACCTGACTATGCCACGAAGAGGTGAACAACAAAATCGGGAATATTAGTTCATCATATTACGAGAGTTGAATGACAGGAAAAATGCCAATGGTTCACCCAGAGCAGGTACGTGAGGTTGTCGGTGAAGTTATGAAGGTACAAAAAGCAAAGGTACAGAATATACAGGTGCAACATGGCGAGGTTTTGCAGCAACGAGGTGAGATAATAGGTGACATGTCAGACAAATTGGCACAACTGACCATAGCAGTGGAGCAATTGTTGCTCGTGGAGGAAAGGTCAACGTCCTGCTGCAGTAGGGGACACTACCGATGTCGAACCACTGTTGAACTTTAAACAGGCTCGAGCAGAGATTAACAAGAGTGACTGGAAAGAGTTGCATACTCTTCAGCATGACACGGGTCCTCAACGAACTACCAATGTCAATGATAGTGATAATAATGCACTAGTTGCACTGGGAAAGAGCGAACAAGGATTGAAGAGGAGGAATTTAAGGAACTAGCGACACGGTAATGTCGGATCTGAGGAGAGGCAGCCCGTAGTGAAGTGCGTGAGGAGGCAGCCTCGACTGATTTTAATGAGCACGAACTGTGTCGTCACTTTGCAGCAACGAGGCATGTAAGGAATCCGACTTGAACACAGTAATCTACTTTAAGGAGACTGTTAAGAGGAATCAGTACCTCGATGAGCCATTTGATCGGCTGAAGTTATTTGAATGTGTTTAACTGAGCAATGTCAGCATCTTGACGTGAGACAGTAATCGCCAGACGGTGCGTGGACTATGATGTGATCGTTGGTACGCGGCAAGTGTGCCTATCGCACTACAGAGTAATGTGGCACACCCAGAACATCGTTTTGACGAACTAAGAGGTTGGGAAACTCGTCACCGACCACAAAGGAATGGAAATAGGTTTCAACACAATAGCCTGAGGACATTGATCCTCGCGCAATAGCGATAACGGGACATGGGATGCTTCCAATTGTGAGAAAAGGGGGAGGCGAAATTTAGAGGTCGTGGAAGTACAAACTACGAACCGAAGGAAAAATGGTCAGAGTACGAGTGAAACGAGTAAATGACTAGGAGATAAAAGATCGGGCACTGTTACACATAGTGTGGAGCCACTCAGAACCCTGTGTATAAATTTTGAAGAGCTGAGGTATGATATCGTACACTATCGACATTCCACCATGCATTCTATGTCCAGAGGTCAGCAGTAAAGCGTGTGACTGCCCTGCCAATCCGTAACCGCCCCGTAGACACACTCTCTGCTGCATATGCAAGTAGCGCAGCCTTCAGGCCGATTTAAGAGGATGTCGCACCGACACCTGCCATTCTAATCGTAGAGTTCAATTGGAGCCTCCGCAGCGTTACTAGTTTGCCTCTGTTATTTTGATTGTTCATCACTAACGTGAATGTGTAAGACTGGTTGGATTCTCTATGGACGTGCTGCTGTAAAGTGAAGTGAAATAAACAAAATGGTTCAAATGGCTGTAAGCACTATGGGACATAACATCTGAGGTCATCGGTCCCCTGGATTTAGATCTACTTAAACCTAACTAAACTAAGGACATCACAGACATCCGTGCCCGAGGCAGGATTCGAAACTGCTACCGTAGCGGCAGCGCGGTTCCGGACTGAATTGCCTAGAACTGGTCGGCCACAGCGGCCGGGTAAAGTAAACAGTTACATACTTATTACGTGTGCTCCTAATTATCTTGCTCTCTGTCTCAGCACCCTAATATTCCTCGGCATCCGCTCCTGGACTACTCATAAATAGTGACAGGTCTCTACCCATGAGTATTCCGGACTTTGACCTGCATTTTCCAGCGTTTTCTTCTTTTCTTTTCTTTTTTGGTGTGCTCTACATCATTTTTAGTGACCACGCATACTTTTCATCGTAATTTGTGTGAGTGTTCATCATGGATAGTCCTCCGAAGAACTGCCAATATCACAGGTTGTTCAGTTTCAGGCACAGCAGGTGCAGAACTTGATGGAAATGATAAGACTGTTCGCTGCGCAATGTAACACGCCGCCATCGCCTAAACCTCCCACAGCACAGCCACAGGTAGCAGCGTCTGTTTCCGTGCCGCCTTTCCGTGATTTTCATTCAACACACGAGGAATGGTTCGGCAACCAAGCTCAGTTCGACACACACATCACGGCACAAGACGTTGAAGGTAGGGACAGGCAACGTTATTTTTTGGCAACTATCGGAGTGTCAGTGTACAGGCTTGCAAACCGTTTCCCCAACACCCGATCTGAAAGTGTCCCTCATGAGGAATTAATTGGTGCACTAGACAAATAATTTGATAAATAGGGAGGCACAGTTGTCAGCGGCATTAGTACATTAGGCGGTATCAGCGGCGACAAGTGAAAATGCGTACGGGACCGGGATCTCCCGCTTACTTGGCAACTACATTAACCACTGCGCCATACCATCCGGGCAACAGCGTTACCGCAACTGTTCGGACTGCCTCAGCATGCTTCACGGCTGATCAACATTTCCATCGAGCTCCACTTATCCGCAGTCCGTGTCTATTTCTTCCATGTTCGCTCTCTGAGATTCCCAGAGATGGTTGGACATATTTGTGCACCTGCACTGAAGAAGTTGAATCCATTGCCCAGCTATGCCTATCAAATTATATGAATGTGTGGTGTCTGTCCTTTCGGACATGTCCGACAGGCCTACTTGGGCAATTGATCAACCTTCTTCAGTGCGGGTGCACAAGTAGGTCCGACCTCTTGTGGGAATCTGAGAGAGCGAACATGGAGGATTTAGACGGGGACTGCGGACAGGTGCCGCTCGATGGCAATGTGGATCTGCCGAGAGGCATGCCGAGATAGTCCGTGCAGTTGCGGATGGGACGGCGCAGTGGTTGTCACACTGAAATATTATTGGGTTTCGGATGCTCTGTATATAAAATATTCGTCATAAAAGAGAAGAATTGCCATCGAGCTGTAGTTGGTAAAATGTTACGCATCACAGCGCAGATGATAGGAAAACAAATATTTTTGTAATGTGCGTCTACACAAAGACGCGAGTCCAGCACTAACTGCTTCAAATAAACACTATTACCCGCTGAGTGCAGATATGCAAATAATTGCTGCAGCGCTCGATCCTAATAAGATACGAAACATTTGAATTATAAAAGTTTTGACTTTTGCTATGAATAGTTATAGAGACTTGGTTACCTTTTACTGTTTCGATGCTGACGTGTTAAAAAGTGCAGTGTAGCATCGCTACAAGTTTTATGTGATATTTGTGTATCAGTAACGTAAATCATCGAACGAACGCTTCGATAAACAGTGCGACACTATGAAATCACGCTCGCACAAGGAGAATTAATTTTGAGAAAATATTGGACATACAAGAAAGGACATTGTCGTAGCACGGAATGTGCGTAAGAAGTGCAAAATGTAAGTTTTATATTCCATGGTTATTTGTTCACGCTTAGTGGTATGGATTATTTCAGAATATACTGATGTGTTATATTGAAATCCCTTTTTTGTTCTTTTCTTTGAGTAGCCTCAGTGTTTTTCCTTTGTATGCAAACTATGTTACAGGGCAGCTCTTTACAGCGGTGTCTTGGTTGTTTTCGGGAGGCTACTAATATATTCAATCGCAGATTTGATAACCATTGCCATAGCCCACTTTCCTTCATCCATTTCCCTTTCAATATTCAGTTAGTTCCCTCATGTATTTGTATCGAAAAATCAGATTGCGTGAAGGGAATCCGGATTAAATGTCAGGTTCAAACCACTTTTGCGTAATCAAACACTATTATTCCTCCTGGACACAATCCAGAACCGAAGCAACGCAGTTCACAAAATCTGCTCTTTCTCTCCAACCTGCACCAAAATTGGTAAAGAAATTACCGTGAGTGCGAGATCTAGTATAATTACTATTGTCATACCACATTAATTACAACTTTATATATATATATATATATATATATATATATATATATATATATATATATATAATTATACCAGAAGACCAACATAGTAAACAGGAGAATCCGGGTTCGTATCCCGGTCGGGTACACATTTTCACTCGTCGCTGCTGGTTCCGCGTAATGTCCCGATGCAGCTGACAGCAGTGATCCCCTCTCCACATACCTATAGCACAACAGCCAGGGAAAATTTAAGTCCGAGTGTGGACATCATCGAAGTGATGCCACGATCGGTCACGCCATTACTCAAAATGTGCCAGATTCCTTGCACACACAAACAAATTCTTAAGTATCGTGATCCTAGTTTGCACAAGTCTTTGGAATTAGGGGAGCATCAGGATTTGTATGACACTGCAGCGGTGGCTTTTGACTCCGCTTCTATTTGTACCATACAGAGTAGTAGTAAACAGGTTGTGCCCTTAGCTCGTGCACCGGAGCACTCTAAGAGCCAGGCCAGCGACGTAAACGGATTCAGTGCGCTAGGCAGCAGACTAGTGGCGATAAATCTTACCCTTGGTGTTTCAAGCGCTCAAGCGCCAGGCGTGCCCCTGTCGCGACGCTAACTGTTGCAATGTGGCAAGACGATCACTTTCAAGTTGTTTGTTTGCATAAAAGCAAGTCCAACACGCACTTCTTACGTTTTCCAGTTGACCCTCGATGAATGTCAATGCAACTTTTTCAGAGTCAAGTAGTGATTCCAGTGCAACACAGTGCAAACCAAGTGCAGCAACGAAGAAATCACACAATTCTTCTAGACAGCGTCAGGCAAATAAAATTTTTGTCACTTTGCAGATTGCCAACTGCAAAATATGCTTACGGTTGGACACTGGTGCATAAGTGATTTTGTGGGACAGAAGCACATACGAACGTTAGGCAACAGTAAATTACGTCACAGGCCTCTCTTTCTGGTAATGGTGTACATACTACTCCTGTGTCAGCTATTTGCAGCCTACCTGCCACTTCTCGTAACATCACCAAGTGAGTTTCATTCACGATTATTGCGCTCATGTGACAGTGAAAATATTTTTGGCATGCAGTCTTTTCATTTGTTTGTTTTACGCATCAAGGCAATCAAGGCAATGTTTCTTCCGTGAACTCTTTTGTCCCTATGGACAGGATACCTGAACTGGGTAACGAAATAAGTGATATTTTTCATCATGGCCTAGACAAATCTAATAATTTTAAGACTCACGTTACCATGCAAGACAGTGCGTCAACCATGGTTGTGCCGAGTATGGCCGGTCCCTTACACTATCAGTGATCGGGTGGCGCAAGAGTTCTTATCTTGGCAGGACAATGGTATGATTTTCACTTTAGCAGCCAGTCAGTGGTCATCACCTTTAGTGACAGTAAACAAATCTTCCTGCGGGTTAGGCTTATGCACAGATTTCAAGGGAACAGTAAATCCACAGACTGTGATCGACGTGTGTTCCCTGCACAGCCTGAGGAACTCTTGAAAAAACTTGATGCGGGTCGCTTCTTTTCCCGGATTGGTCTTCGTGATCCTCATTTGCAGCTTCCCTGAGATGAACAATAGCAACAAGTTTTTTTGTTCAAATGGCTCTGAGCAATATGGGACTTAACATCTGTGGTCATCAGTCCCCTAGAACTTAGAACTACTTAAACCTAACTAACCTAAGGACATCATACACATCCCTGCCCGAGGCAGGATTCGAACCTGCGACCGTAGCGGTCGCGCGGCTCCGGACAGAGCGCCTAGAACCACGAGACCACCGCGGCCGGCATGGAGTTATTTAAGTTTTTGAAGTTGCCCTTCCGCATTGCATCCACTTTTGCAACGTTATCTATCGAGTTGACTGCTACAATTCCTTCTTGTTTGAGCTATTTTGATGACATAGTCGTTACGGGTCGTACTCCCGATGAACATCTTTACAATCTCAGAAATCGTTTCAAGTGCTCTCAGATGCCGGGTTAAAGTGTAACTACTCCAAGTTGTTTTGAGTAAATTGAGTTATTACATTCGGTTGATTCCAAATGCTCCACTTGTTACGCACGGTCTTCGAAGAGAGAATGTTCCGTTTGTGTGGTATAGGGAGTGTCAGGTCGCATTTCAGAAACTGAAAATGCTTTACTGAGGGATCGTTGTCTGGCATATTTTGAGCCTGATAAGACGGCCGTTTTTGTGATTAACATATCCCCTTGCAGGATTGGGGCTGTTATCTCACACAGAGTTGGATCACTGGACTGGTCAAATGCCTTCATATCCAAAGCCATCGACAAGGCACAGTGAAACTAGTCACAGATTGAAAAGGAAGCTAATGTTATCGTATGTGGGGTCTCCAAATTCCACCAATAATTATACGGCACAAAATTTTGCTTTGTGATGCATCACAAGCCACTCACCTCATTGTTCAGTCCTTCCAAGGCAGCCCCTCCATGTACAGCGAAAACGTTTGCAGCTTTGGTCTCTGCTCCTCTCTAATTACCAGTAGGAAATTGTGTACCAACCAACAGCTAAGCATTCCAATGATGACACTCTTTGTCGCCTGCCAGTTGGCGCTGATTCAGTGTTTGACACTTTTTTCAAGATTCATATTTCCATTTAATGTTCAGGATAATGAAACACTTGATGGTTTTCCCATTCACTACCGAGAAATTGCTCAGTGAAAGGCCACAGCCTCAGCTACCTACGCCAGATGGGGAGCCAATGACTCTCGGTGCAGCGCCGTCACCATCGCTGTCATCGTAGTGCCAGTAACCCAGCCGTAAAAGGGGGACCCCTTCGCCGTGCTAGTTTCCGGCGGGCAACTGTGGACTCTCTCAAGTCATCGTCGCGCCTTCACGTCTTCGTCAATGGAAGATTATTTTCCGTCCGTGAGCGTAGGTGTGCACCTTACGGCTGTCCACCAAACCGTTCCTTCCATAAAGCGGTAAACAACGGTCACAACAGCTGCTTCTCCGTGTACCGCTAGTTCGTAAACAAGGGTACAGCTCTGAGATATTACACTGAACCATTAACCACTCAGAAACATTTCAGAGACGCTACAAAGAGCATGGAGCGACGTTATGCTAATGGTTATCTGTGCAAAATCGTTCACATTTATTGTACAAACGCCAACCTTAATATATATATATATATATATATATATATATATATATATATATATATATACCCCCTGGTGCAAGGTAGCGCAATGGGCTCGCATTCGGGAGGAAGACGGTTCCAACCCGCATCCGGTCATCCTGATTTAGGTTCTTCGTGATTTCCCTAATTCGTTTAAGGCAAATGCCGAGATGGTTCTTCTGAAGTGTTACGGCTGATTTCCTTCCCCATCCTTCCCCAATCCTAGCTTGTGCTCCGTTCGTTTTCGACGAGTCGTTAAACACTAATCTCCTCCTTCTCCTACCTTTAGCAGTCACCGATCTGCAGTAGTAACCCGCTCTAAAAACGTCTACAGGTTCCCCATATCTTGTCGACAATTCTCTACCAGTTTGTCTTATGTATTTCGCTTCACAAGATGCAGACTGTATTTTATATTTACTCATTCTGTTTCCGACATCATACTTTAAAGTGCACTCTAGGTAAAACAAAATGAGACCCACCACGAATAGGACGTAACTCGTTAGATATCATGTACAGGTAAACGACTTATTATCGGATGATTGATTCAAGAGAAAACGCTTCACAAATTAAGCAAGTCAGTTGCACCTTGGTTCACCTCTGGCCTCATCCAAGCAGTTATTCGGCCTTGGCAAGGATTTTTAGAGTTTTTGGATGTCCTTCTGAGGGACATCATGCCAAATTCTGTCCAACTGGCGCGTTAGATCCTCAATCTCCTGATGGTTTGAGGTCCCTGCCCATAACGCTTCGGCCTGGAATCTCATTGACTGGACTAGAATTATCTCCAGTGATGAGTCCCGCTTCAAGCTGAGCCCCAATGACTAGCGAAGGCGTGTCTGAATACGTCCCAGGTATAATGGACCAGAGAACCATTTCTTTCCATTGCAAGACCCATCTGGTCGTCGTCCGCAGCACCCTTCAGCACAGCAGTGCGCCAACGATATTCTCTGCCCTGTTTTGTTGCCCTTCATGGCAAGCCAGACCGGACTTATATTTCAGCAAGATAATGGACCACTGCTTGTCTTCGTGGTTGCGAAATCATACCTTCGCCAGCAAGGTCGCCGGACCTCTCCCCAGTTCAGAACGTTTGGAACGTTGTGGGCAGGGACCTTCAAGCAGATTCGGATTTTGACGACTTGGCCAGTCAATTGGTCTGAATTCGGCAAGACATCCCTTAAGGAGGTCATCCAACAACTGTGTCACTCAGTCCCAAGCTGAATAACTGCTTGTATAAAGGCCAGAGGTGGACGAACTTGCTCAATTTGCGGATCTCTTTCCCTCGAAGAAACCACGTAACTTTTCTGAAATTGTAATTTCTTCTCTGTACAAGTACATCACAACTACCGATCCCCGCACCATTCGGATAATACTTTCATGGTGCGTTGATTTTTCCCTTAGAGTGTATTAGTGGTTGTGCTAAAATATTTGTAACGATTATCTTAACAACCGTTACCTCCGGGTTCGTAAGATGGACAATGTTACAAGACATAAAGCAGATGACATATCAGAAGTTAGACACCTGGAAAAGACGAGGGTCATGAGACATCTCCAAGAAATTTTAACGTCTCATCGTGAGGTATTCTCTGGAGCACCTGGAACTACTCGTATTAAAAATTTCGTGCGGCACTTCTAGCTTAAACCGCAAAAGAAGTTTCTGGGTGACCGTATTCATCTCGTTAATGAACAAGGAGAAAGTGGAGGAGTAGTTACGTTTTGTGGTCGCGGAAGGAATTATTGAACCTGCAGCCAGTTCATATAGTGGCCCCTTAATCTGCGTCACTGAGAAGAATGATTCTATTCGGCTTGTGCTCGACCGGTGCCAAATTATTACTATTATAGAGTCGGAGACCGGCCGTTCTGAGATGCTGGAACAGTTATTGCAATGTTTTCACGGGTTAGAGGCGCATATCTCTGTCAACCTTATAACCGAACCCGCCGATTTCCCGTTTGACCTGTCCACTAAATTCTAACGAATCTCGCCCCGTGGATTCGAATCTATAAATTTTTTCGTAATATAGACTAAACTTTTTAATTAAGAAAATAAGAAGTATGGGTAGATTTGAATTACTTGCCATTTTTGGCAGCAGTTCTGTACTGACTCAAACTGTTAACATCTGGAAACGACAACCTAACTTGCTTGTTGCTTGCAAACTGGCTGCTCGACCAACCGTTTCTGTGCCGGGACGGCCAGTACCGTTTGTTCTGCACATTAAAAACACTTTACTGAATATGCTTCAAAAGCTTTTAACAAAAACTGCCCTGTGGAACCTAATTGGAATTTATGTTATAGTCACTTCTTTACCAAAGTCGAAGAGAACTGGTTCCACTGGTTCAAATGGCTCTAAGTACTATGGGACTTAAGATCTGAGGTCATCACTCCCGTATACTTAGAACTACTTAAACCTAACTAACCTAAGGACATCACACACATCCATTCCCAAGGCAGGATTTGAACCTGCGACCGTAGCAGCATCGAGGTGCCGAACTGAAGCGCCTACAACCGCTCGACCACAGTGGCCGGCAGAGAACTGTCATTAGCTTACAGTATGACTATCCTCCTGTAAAGCAAGTTATTCTACAAAGATTTCGATTTCCAGATCTGAAGGAGGATTTGAACTTTAATTTTTCAGAAATAATTTTGCGTTTACTGAAATGAAGTTAATCATCTTTTGTCAAACGGACTTACTTAGAGGCAAGATGGGTGCAAGGTGGGAAAATACTATGTAGTAAAACGACTTCCGTCTTTAAAGTTTTGATGTGTTCGTGCTAGAGTTGATTAGGACGGGAAATGAGCAGAAAATGGGGTCTCCGGTGGTGTTAGGAGAAAACCTTCGAAAGAAAAGACTGATTCCAGTTACCAGTGGAGGTTTTATTTTCCAAATGCCTATGCCTAAGGGCTACACCAAACTCAATCGCTGCAACAGAAGGCTGCCGCAGTTAAACTGCGCTCCCACAGGAAGAAACTAGTGGACACGTCCCGTCGCGGACCGAGCTAGCAGGCAAGAGAGCGTCCCGAATACCGACCCACTCTCACCTACTCATCCTCCACGCCCCACGTGACTGCTCCACAGTACTCCCATTGGTGAGCAGACGGTGCTATAGTGGGCGACCCTCCGTCAGCGATACTCAACGATAGCGTCCCTTGTCAGCAGTACTACTGTGGGACAATGTGCATGTGGGCTGAGCGTGGGTGTTGTACGATGCATCTGTTGCTATGCCGACCCAGACTCAGCCTTTGTCTTACCAGAGAGCAGTACTGTGGGCCACCTGAAAGATAATCAACATGTAAAATCGGAAAGAAATTTGAAAAGCTTTTTTTACCCTAATAAAACTGCTCACCACCTACATAATTTGCATAGGCATTGAAATTAATTACT
Source organism: Schistocerca serialis cubense (assembly GCF_023864345.2). Taxonomy (NCBI): domain Eukaryota; kingdom Metazoa; phylum Arthropoda; class Insecta; order Orthoptera; family Acrididae; genus Schistocerca; species Schistocerca serialis. The sequence goes on along the minus strand of NC_064644.1, from coordinate 332,530,819 downwards.
GAAGAAACTGTGATATTACTTCAAAGCAAAATCAATTATCAGCAAATCAGAAAAGCTACTACTTTTCTAAATAAAACAATAATAGATCTTTAAGGTGGAATTGTAAGATGTCAAAAAAATTTTGAACAGTTGCGTTTTGTTACTTAAATAACGCGGTCGTTTCAATCTATTATTATAGCAGCAAAATGTCGTAAAGCAAGTAAAGTGTGTATAAATGCTATTTTTCTTGTAACTAAAGTAAGTGTATGTGTGTATATCTTCTAGAAAAACCACTTCCGTAACCAGCTTTACAATTGTTCATCCAGAAGCGGCAAAGACCATGTATGCGGCGGTGGTTGACAGCAGCAACGCAAGCCAGAGATCATCCTGGGCGAACTGGCAGCTATGTAACGAAACGATAGCCATTTGAAGTGCCAAACAAACTGGTATAGGCATGCGTATTCAAATATAGAGACACGTAAAGAAGCAGAGTACGGGGCTGTGGTCGGCAACGCCTATGTAAGACATGTGTCTGGCGCAGTTGTTAGATCGTTACTGCTGCTACAATGGCAGGTTATCAAGATTTAAGTGAATCTGAACGTGGCGTTATAGTCGGCCCACGAGCGACGGGATACAGCATCTCCGAGGTGGCGGTGAAGTGGGGATTGTCCCCTACGACCATTTCATGAGTGTATCGTGAATATCAGGAATCCGGTAAAACATCAAATCTCTGACATCGTTGCAGTCAGAGAAAGATCCTGCAAGAACGGGAGCAACGGCGACTGAACAGAATCGTTCAACGTGACAGAAGTTCAACCCTTCCGCAGATTGCTGCAGGTTTCAGTGCTGGGCCATCAACAAGAGTCGGCGTGCGAACCATTCAACGAAACACCATCGATTTGGGCTTTCGGTGCTTAAGACCCACTCGTGTACCCTTGATGACTGCACGACACAAAGCTTTACGCCTCGCCTGGGCTCGTCAACACAGACATTGGACTATTGGTAACTGGAAACATGTTGCCTGGTCGGACGAGTCTCGTTTCAAATTGTATAGATCGGATGGACGTCTACAGTTACGGAGACAACCTCATGAGTCCATGGACCCTGCAAGTCGCCAGAGGACTGTTCAAGCTGGTGGAGGCTTTGTATTGGTGTGGGGGGTGTGCAATTGGAGTGATATGGGACCACTGATAGGTCTAGATAGACTCTGACAGGTGACACACACACGCAAGCATCCTGTCTGATCAGCTGCATCCATTCATGTGCATAGCGCATTCTGACGGACTTGGGCTATTCCAGCAGAACAATGCGACATCCCACACGACAAGAATTGCTACAGTGTGGCTCCAGAGACACTCTTCTGAGTTCCCACTGATCACCAAGCTCCACAGACATGAACATTATTGAGTATCTCTGGGATGCCTTGCAACGTGGTGTTCAGAAGAGATCTCCTCCCCCACTGGTACTTTTACGGATTTATGGACAGCCCTGCAGGATTCATGATGTAAATTCACTCCAGCGCTACTTGAGACATTAATGGAGTCCATGCCACGTTGTGTTGCGGGACTTCTGCATGCTCGCGGGTGCCTTACAGGATATTTGCAGGTGTACGAGTTGCTTTGGCTCTTCAGTGAGTATTGATTGTTAAAGAATAATGGTGGCGCCTTACGTTTGTCTAGATTTATGGTTCAGCTATGGTTTTGTGGAAAGAAACAGTTAGTCACCGTCAAGGAACGGAAGAGTACGAGCTTGAGTCGGTAAGACGACTGTTGTGTTACTGCATATAGTCGACACACATTTGCGTGTGTAACAATCGATACTTTGCAATGAGAATTCGGTATCAATTATCAATATAGTTGGAGATTTTCCGTAAATTTTGTTGGAAAGGTTTCGGCAGTTTGTAATGAGAGAGTTAAAATTTTTAAATGCAAGATTACACGATGCAGAAACGGTACTAGGCACAATCAGTAACTGTTTGATGAATTTTATTCCAATCTGGCTCCTCGTAATTTTGTTTTGTACTTGACCTGTGGTCAAGCGATCTTTCAGCGACTTGCTTAGTGAAGCCCTGCTGGTGCGCTGAGTCAGTTTGAAGACTGGTATTCGTGTGTCGTAGACACGACCGCAAATAAAAGTTTTAAAGTCAACTATTGTGTCTGGTTTTGTTGCCTGTGACAGTTGATTGCACATGCCAGTGGATTTGGGTGGTGCGTATAGTTTGAAGATTTTGCAGTAAGAAAACTCTAAGGCAGGCGAGTGTTAGCTATTTGTGTAGATTTGTTGTACGCTGTGAATTATTTAATAATCGAGCGTCGTTCTCGAGTTTTTCTGGATCATAGGATCAAGTGCAGGAAGAAACGGACCGAAAGTGAATTGTGATTACCACTGTATTTAGTCCGTACTCATTGTTAGTGCCGCAATTATAGAGGTTCCCTTGCACTAGCTGAGTCATTTGAAGATGGAAAACCCAACTGTTGCCATTATTCTAGTAGTGACGAGTGGCATTCGATTAAATTTGTGGTGGACGCGCGAGAAGCCAACACCTGAAATAAGAGAGTTTTGAAAATCTGCTTTTAAATTGAGCTTGAAAGTGGTGGTGGCGCGTAGTTTTCTCTGTTTTTTCTGTCTCGTTCAGTGTGGGGATTAGATATGTAGTCCCTCGCTCACATCAACGTTTGTCAATGGAAAGCTCTGATTCATTTTAAATAAACTCTGAGTCGTTAAAATTAATATCAGGTCCCCGTATTATTATTTTATCCACTATTATACATAAACTGAAATCCAATTTTGAACTTTGAAAAGAAAAATATGTAACAAAGCTTGAAAGTTTAGTGATCTGACGTATGACAAGTAGAGCAAGCACTTTCAAGTCAATGATATAAAATAAATAAATTAATGACGAGTATTTAAAAAAGATAGCAGAGAAGTATTTTATCAAAGTTTAACGACGCAAAGTTTACTATTTACGTAATGTTCTGAAAGGTAAAATTGGAGTTCGGTTAAAAAAATATTGACAATTATGAACCAATACGCGAATATTTACATACGAAAGAATTCTGATTCAGTGCAAAAGACTATATTTAAACTTAATTAGCAGAGGTATCGCTAATCAGAGGGTGTAAATAACAGTTATTTGTTTCCATAGTAACCAATACATGTCTGGCCTGAGACGACAACTGCATTATAAAAAATAATTAGCCTCAGAACCTTTAAGACATTTTGAGACGCGTAAGTGCTGTAATTAAGAAGTAAGAGTAATTAACTAAATAATTTAATGCCAAGTACAACGTTGTTATTATCTGCGTAACGAGTTCAATGGTGTCAATATTACGTGGTAGAGCACGACTGTCCTATATAATTTTCATTAATAGTAACTTTTACGGTGCTCACGTTTGTGGTGTGTTGATGACCTCTATAACCATTTATGAGCCTAACGCAAAAAGTTAAAATGGCTCTAAGCACTATGGGACTTAACATCTGAGGTCATCAGTCCGCTAGACTTAGAACTACTTAAACCTAATTAACCTAAGGACATCACAAACATCCATGCCCGAGTCAGGATTCGAACCTGCGACCGTAGCAGCAGCGCCGTTCCGGACTGTACGCTGGCAGTCAGTACAGTGAGTAAACCAGAGACTACAGACGTGTTTGTAAATAGTAGTAGCATTGTGTAGCCCCCACTCAAGACATTTTGTTGAAAAAGGTTGGGCCCGGCACACTACAGATCGCATATTTAAGGGACTGGTGAACTGCAGTCAATGGATCGATTACAGTTATGTCTGTAAATAGTAGCAGTATTGAGTAGCCTCCATCCTAACACAATTTCTGGGAAACGGTAGGGACTGTACCACTACAGACTGCCAGCTCAAAGGACTTGTGAACGATGATTAACAAATCGGGATTCACGATAGGACAGTGGTTTGCTGATTGACCATGCACGTCCACAACTTCGAGTGGCCTTGGTGTGATGTCTGCGTGGAAATGTTTTGAGACATATTTGGTATAACTAGTATTAATTTATCCCCACTGGATGTGTGTTGGATTTTTGCGATGTTCGTTGCTTTAAGAAATTCTCCAGTTGTGAGTATCTCGAATTCTCATTTGTGTATGGTATGTAAACATCTCGCTTGAATTTGTGCGTCAAGAGGTAGGGAATGGCATGTTCTAATTGAGGAATATTTTTTTAAAATAGAGTTCAGTAGAAAGAATTTTTGTGCAGATCACAAGAGCTTGACGTCTCGCCCCTCGAATTTGATGGGGCAAATAAGACGATAAATGCATAAGTGTTAGTGCCAATCAATCTGCCTCTCATATAATTTTGGTGGTTTTGCTTTGTCAAGCACGTAATGTGTGTGGAGTATCTTTTTTGTGAGTGCAATTGCTCGTATTTTCCATGTCAGGTAGGAAGACGAAGCTAGGAATCTGAGTTGTGTGTCTTCATTCTCATCTTAATTACAAACAGTAGTCCTCACAACATGTACCTATAACCGCCTGTCCCAAAATTGGATGATTACTCATTTGGAATGAATGTGGGTATGACAACAAATGCATCCAACTAGGCACAGCCAGGTGGAAGCACATGGTTTATCTTTACAGTAGCAGTCTTGAAAGGCAGTTGAATCTTATTTTTGAAGCCAGCTCCGGTGGCGGCAATGTGTCGTGACACGGTTGCCACACATGGCAGTTTGCATCCTCGGGCATGAGGTCGCATGGATAGTTATTGCAGAGCCAAGCGCTGGGATTCCTTCTTCAAGATTTTAGCCGTTGAACGTGAAAGACGATATTTAGCCACTTTCATATCGATTGGTGAAAAGTATCTCTCACCTGTTCTTCACGCTGGCGGTGCTGCATAGTGTGTGCCACGCTAGTTTTACATTGGGGAAACGCCACTAATAGTCTTCTGGAAGCAAGATGGGAGATATAATTGTTTTATTTTTGTCTTATTTCGTTTATTCCTCACTCCATGTGTTAGTGCATTGGATGATTGTTTGGGAACTTAGAATTTAATGCATCATGGTGGCAGAGTAAAGAAAAATACAGTAGGGCAGGAATGACGCTTCTTCCACCCTAAAACTTTACGTTGCTTAAAGCATGACGAAGACTCGTCTTGTGTGAGGAAGGCTACAAACTTTGACGAAAATCTCTTCCCTCCTCCTGAGATATTTTGGGAGTTAGAAATATGCCTTTGGAAGAGGGAGATGGCAAAACGTGCAACTGCTAAGGGCGGAATCATTGGCATGTTTCAATTCTAACGTAACTTCCTCCCCAACACTCGATAGAAAGAGCCAGTTTTGGAACTGAGAGAGAAATGCAGGACGGGGAAGACATAGAAAACCGCGTGCCCCAGATGGCCATATTAGTGTTTTTTCAATCCACCAGCCGTCAACACCATCTGCAAGCGAGTGCCGTTCTGGAATAGAAGAGAAAGGCTAAGTGTCAGAGAGAGACAGGATGGCGCAGAGCTGTAAGCTTTGTAATGACTGGCCATTTCAAAACGAACGAGTTTTACCCTCTCGCTTTGGATCTGAAAGTAAAACTCACGAAAGTGTGGAGAGGGCAGACGAGAGAGCAGGATTGTGGATTCAGATTACTATAGAAAAGTTGCGTCAGACAGGGAAAGATTATAAATTGTCTCTTTCAAATTTGACGCATTTTGCTTTCTCCCCTCTTGAGGACCGCGTAATGACCTTACTGTAATGACCTTACTTGCGCAAGTAATTCTCGGAGAGATGGAGAGTCGCTGTGTTCGTCTAGGACGCAAAAAATTGGAGAGCTGACGGGCAGCCGAGACGATGGAATTAGCGCGATGCCTGATGGCAATGTTAAGTGTGCCTTTGCGGGTGGATGAAGACTTCCACGGTCCTCCAGAAGTCGGTATTTAGGCCATTTTTGGTTGCGTCCTATCGCTTGCGTGTTTTGCTCACGTGTTTCGGTGAAGTTTTGGAAATGATTGGAATTATTCTTGCATCTTAAATGACGGTGGGTTCAACAAAAGCATCACTAGATGTCCGTTCCTACTGCACCGTATTCTTAGTTACTCTGCCGCCAATGTTTGAAATGGTGATCAGTAGTTAGCAGAGAAACATGATTTTCTGGCGTGTCTGCAGGTTACGTGAGAGAACCACCATTGGCTTCTCTCGTATGTAACGACCTCGTCATTTCATCTGCACATGAATGTAATCCCATATCTTTACAGAATTAATGTTACGGAGAGCACAACTTGCTATGAAACGTTTTACTAATCTTTCATCGTCCATGATCTTGTCCGGTGGTTGTTCATGTTTTATCTACTAATTAACCGTGTCCTACGAAATAAAGACCATTTATATTGTTAAAATAACTTGACATGCTCTTCCAAGACATCTCCCGCCACCTTCGCACGAGAACACATTTCCATTGCGCGAGGATTCGATGATTACTACCTTAACCGTGATTCCTAAATCAGCTGAAAAGAAAGCTGGGCTGAAGGAGCATATACAAGTTAATATTCCATTTATCCTATCCCATTCTAAACTTCTTGAGGGAATTTTTGTTCTATCGTTGCAAATACAAAAATGCGTGATTATTTCACCAAACGCGTTTCGCTTCATTGAGGTAAAGCATCATCAGTGATCTGTAATTAATTTTTTTACATTTTGATTTGCTTTTAGATCGAAAAACAGTTCGTTAAGAATAGGTTGATTTGTATTTGCGGTGAGTTTTCGGCTTTCTCGCTTACATCGGGAAATGTCGTCTGCTAGCACATCGTTGTTTTTCTGTGTTAGACACCGATAATTTTGGTCTAACTTTTAGATGTTCTGCAGCACTATTCATTTCTTATGTTTTTCACAACACACTTTTATGCACACCACTGTATTCTGTTTGTTTTTGTACTTCAAGTTTAGTAGTGTTGCCAATATAACCTTTCCACTACTTTGTCTTTGACCTGTCACATCTTTTAAAATTAGTTATTGTATGTGTGTAATTCTATTTAATTATGTTTCTGTGTATTTATGTACTTTGTATGAGTAGAGAAGGAATAGCGATGGTTGGATTTTCTTTTGTAGGGGATGAGGAAACCATGATGAGTGGACATACCCAAAAAGCAAGGCATAAACATAGCTTCCAAAGAAACAATTCCATACAAAAGCACATCCCAAAACTGAAATCAAAACCAGGCAGATACCAACAATGTGGTATCAGTCAGCTCAGTCACAGAGATAGTGAGAAAGTTACACTGGAATGACTAGTAGGACATTCGACACAAGATGTAAAGAACTCATGAGAGCATTTAAATACGGTGCAAATCATGCAACATTTGCGGATCGTCTAAAAGAGGAACACCATAGACCAAACAATATTGAAAACAATAGGAATATCATAAAAATCAGTAAAGACAGACACCTCCTCCCTATCCAAGAAAATTTCCAGATACAAAAAGCATTAACACAAAATAAACAGTTGCTCAATGACCAGATAAAAATTGGAAACCAGACTCTATATAGAATAATTTATGAAATTACATGAAATCTTCTCCTCTAACTCACACTCACTACACTGCTATATACTTATGTCCACTCATCTTGATTTCCCCCCTCCCCCCCCTAAAAAAAAGAATAAAATCCCTCCATCGCTATTCCTTCTCTACCATTACACAGTACATAAATACACAGAAACATAATTAAGTAGAATTACACACATACACTAATCTAATTTTTAAAAAGTGTTGTAGGTCAAAGAAAACTAGTGGAAAGGGTATGTTGGCAACACTACAAAACACAAACAATAACACATACCCTCAAGAATTATAAAGCAACTACAGATACTATGGCCACACAAATGAAGAATTCATTCTAACTATTTTACACCAATCCGACGCTCGACAGGACTACGTTCATTTTAGTTCTCCTACTAGGATTACTATTAAAGGTAGTGAAGCAGACTTTCTAATGGAGTGGAAAATTTTAGGCCAAAGAGACCATGCGTTTCCTCTCCCGTCTGGTTGGAAGAGGCGCCTACTCATTTTGTAAAAAGCAACTTGATGATGGGTCAATACACACCACGAAATTATCGACCTCTGTTCACTGTGACGAGTCGGTTTAAAGTTTGGCAGAGAACTTATTGGTGCACGGATGAGGCCAGTCGTAGCAAGAAATCATTGCTATGTGACCAAGTGACCAGTGATTTTTGGATGGGAGTTAGGGTGATTTCGTATTAGACTACTCTATAATGATGAAATTCCGCCTCAAGAGCAGTGGAGAATTCTCACAAGTAATGATTTCAATATCGTTTTATGTAAATTCAGATCAAACCGAATTAGGTGTTTAGTCAGACACCACGAACTTCTGTGTACTCAGTTAGTTTTTATGATTATTTCCGCTGTGAGTCACGAGCTGACCATGATGATTGACATATTAACGGAAATTGGTGAACTTTGCGTTCAAATCTTTGTGTGTGAGTAACTTGCCTGTCCATTTCGCATTTCCTTAATGGAATCAATTCTTTACTGACAGATGAGCGGTATGTTATTATCGTCTGCTCTTACAAACCATAGGTATGGTATTTTTATGTGTATTCCTTGTAACACTGTCTCAGGAGTACGCTTCAACAGCTTAATGTATCAAACTCTGCCCCAACGTGTGTACTAGCACGCTTTTCCCCATCCCGTAATCTCTGACCACATGTTTCCTTTGAGAGAAAATTACGTGGAATTTCTGATTGGTTTTCCTGGAGTTCACTAATTAAATTCCTGTTGAGCCGTTTTCTCTTTAGGATAAAAACTCGGACTAATAATCAATTAATATTCAAGGAACATCAGACAATTTGGCACTCAGGGTCGAGAAGCTAATGTTAAGCACTATATTTGTGTACATTTAGCGCTCAACTACCCAAAGAACTCTTAGCTTTGATTTGTGGCTATTAGCGGAAACCATAGACAGCCTTGTTACAGATATTGGTAAAATCAACTACAGTGAAAATGATTATCTCCTTAGCAAAAAGAATTTAAATGTTCTTGCACGCATTACATAAACGTTGGGTGATAATATTATGGTAGTTAAGGTTGTGACCTCTTGGGCTACCATGAACGATTGGACAAGGGACAGTCTGTAACGTTAAAGAAGGGAATTTGTGGTGTATTTAACAGCTTTCTATGAGGTAAATTCTCCAAGTTCATCTCTGGGAGACATAATGTCAAGACGAACTAATATTTCTCCTACACGGATATTATAACGTGGCAGCAAGAGAAACACTGGGAATAACTGGCAAGGGAGCAGAGAATCCCGTTTTGGGGAAATACAAGAATCTTGTTCCTACAACATATGAAGTGGAACTGACTGACGGCAAAATGGATGTTCTGATGGACCAACTGGCTGGAGTATTGCAGCAACTTCTTCTAGATGACTGTTAACTAAATGTTATTATTATTACAACAATATTTTGCTGCGATTTTTTACAAAATCAAATTTGTGATTACCCAAGATTAAACCACGACTTCTGTGTGCAAGAAGACTACCAAGGACACAGTAATGTGATAGTAAACAACGATAAGTCTGTTGGAATAGACTGTATAACGTGGATGAACTCAAACTAAAGAGTAAAGCTATATAACAGATTTAAAGGCCATATCACCAATATCTTTGTTCACTCCAGCTCTCAAAACTGCTTTATCAATTTTATAAAGTGTCCAGACATGTAGCTAAAGGAAAAATTTTACGTCTTTCTTGGTTAAAAAAGTGTGTGATCGTCAGAGTGTAGACTACAATAAACAACAACAGAATGGTCGATTCTAACCAGTGGAAGACCGTTTAATAAATACTTAAAAACAGTATTTACAATATGCTCCACTGTACTCTGTACAAATTGCTTCACAGTGATGTAAACTATTGTTATGTTTAATCTACATCTACATCTATAATTTTCTAAGCACTGTGAACTGCATAGCAGGGGGACCTCCCACAGTACTAATTATCAGTGTTTCTTTCCGTTCCATTCACATATGCAGCGCGGAAGAATGACTGTTTAAATGCCTCCGTGCGTGCTGTAATTAACCCAATCTTATCCTCATGATCCCTACCTTAGAAATGTGTCGGGGGATGTAGTATTTTCCCAGAGTCTTCATTTAAAGCCAGTTCTTGAAATTTCACGAACAGACTTACTCGGGATAGTTTATGTCTATCTTCAGACGTGTGACAGTACAGTTTCTTCAGTATCTCTGTGACACTCTCGCATGGGCCAAACAAACCTGTGGCCATTCATACTGCCATTTTCTGTATACTCTCAATATCAACTCTTAGTCGACTTGGTGCGAGTTCCACAAACTTGAGCAATATCCTAGGATGGGTCGCAAGAGCGATCTGTAAGCTACCTCTTTTGTAGACTGCTTGCTTTTCCCCAGTATTCCACCGATAGACTAAAGCTACCACCTGCTTTACCAACGACTGAACCTATGTGATCATTCCATTTCATGTCCCTACAGAGTGTTACATCCACATCTTGGTATGAATTGACTAATTCCAACCATGGCTCGCTTATACTATGGTCATAACACACTACGCTGTTCCGTTTTCTGAAGTTCATACTTTTACTGCAAGCTGCCAAATTTTTACACCACTTTAAAATTTCATCAATATCTGACTGAATATTTGGGCAGCTTCCTTCAGAGAGTGCTTCATCATAGACTACTGCATCATTTGCAAAATGTTACTATTTATACTGTCTGCAACGTCATCAGTGTACAAAATTAACAGCAAGGGTCCCGGCCCACTTCCCTGGGGAACAGCCGAAGTCAACTGTCGATGGCTCTCCATCCAAGATAACTGGCTGCATCCTCCCTGTTGTGGTGTGCGTCGACAACAGTTATGCCCCCGTTGCTAATGACAAATGGGTGGAAGGTGACCAAAGGATTTGTCGCCGTAGGAATCTGGACAGGTAAGCAAAACGCAGGTTGACGCAAATGCACTTTGAATAAATACATTGTGTCCACCTTATTCTGGAGAAATGTTACACGGTTGACGAACAATACGTCTGAGCTCAGAATTATATTCTAACATTCTGCAACAGATCGATCTCAAGTGTATTGGACGACTGTTTTGTGGATCACTTCTACTACTCTTCATGTAAATGGGTTTGATCCGTGGTTTCTTCCAATTACTGGGCACGGTTGTTTTTTCGAGGGACCTACGATAGATTATAGTTAAAAGAGGGCCCGATACAGCCAAAAATCCAGTATAGAAACTTATGGGGATTCCATCGGGTCCTGGAGTTTTGGTCAGTTTTAACGATTTGACCTGTTTCTCCACGCCACTGACACTAATATCTATTTGACTCATCTCTTTCGGCGGTACGAGGATTAAATTGGAGCGGTTCTCTGGGATTTTCCTTTGTAAAGCAGCATTTGAAAACTGAGTTAAGTATTGCACCTTTGGCTTTGCTACTCTCAATTTCAGTTTCATATCATCTATGAATGACTGGAAAATAACTTTGGTGCCACTAACAACCTTTTTATACGACCAGAATTTCTTTCGGTTTTGTGAAAGATCTTTGGGCAGTATTCTGCTGCGATAATTATTGAGGACTACACGTATTGCTCTCTCGACAGTCAAACTCGTTTCTTTTAGCGCCTTTCTGTGTGTAACCCTATGCTTTGTTTTAACCTATTATGTTGTCTTCTAGAAGTTTCTTTACAGTGACTGTATGAGTATACCGCGGAGGGTCCCTCCTATTACGAGCTACCCACTGCATGGTCAACCATTCTTTTTGGCTCTTCTACATGATCCTGTCCTGTACTAAAAGTTTCAAGTTCTACATTGAGAAATGACACTACTGCATATTTATCTAGCTTACTGAACGTATATGTCTTCCTACTTAATTTAGTTGTTCTTTGTACTTCGGTAACCATGGGTACCACAACCGTTTCATACTCACTGATACCAGTTTCGATATGGCCTCCACAAAGAGGTGAGGTCTAGTTGTTCCCATTAGATCTAAACTATTTTCACCATGAGAGGATTCCGAAATGTCTGTTCCAAATTGTTCTCAGAGAAGGCATATATTAATTATCCCCGTAATACCTTGTCTCACCCACCATTAATAAAATTATAGTTATCTTAATTGTTAGTTGGGTGATTGAAGTCCCCTCCGATGATTACTGCGTGATTGGGGAACAAAATTACAAGCGAATTGACGTGTTTGGTTATTTCAGGAGGTGAGTATGGTGGTCGATAGAAGGAACCGATTAATATTTTGTGCTCACTTTGTGATACTGAATGTTGCTCAGGAAATCTCTCATGCAGCTTCAATTTGTGTCTCGGTGGTTCTGAGTGACTTGTCTACTGCGACAAATACACCACCTCCATTTTCTATTAGCCTATCCCTTTGATATACTCTTAAATTTTCCCTATAATTTCACTGCTATCAACTGTAGGATTTAACAAGCTTTCTGTACATAGTATTATTTGAGCGTCTCTGCTTTTCAGGAGCGTTTCAAATAAAGTTTTACAGTTTGCCTGCATGGGCAATAAGAATATCCGACAGATGACTTGTGTACAATTAAATCTTCCCGATAATCAAGACGAAGAAAAGATTATGAACAATATTCTGTCTGCCTATAGTTTTCATTATTTACCTGAAAGTAATGGGGGAAATTTTTAACCCCGAACTCCAACAATGATGATTCGTTACTGTTGTAACAAATCTGGAGAAAGATATTTGTATCGATCTAGAACTGATCTACACTATACCAGAAAATATGTTGTTGAGTAAGGATTGTATGGACCAGGCGTGTACCATTTCCTATTAGAAACAAGAAATTACGCTACAACAGTAAGTATTTAAGTATTAAGTGTTTCGAAATTCACGGAAAACAGATAAAACTTCAGAAAATTTGTTTGATGGGACTCTAACTCAGAACTTTCTGAGCCAGAAACAGTTCATTTTTCAACCTTATTCCAGAGAAACGATTCCAGATTATGGGAAATTACGTCTTCAGGTGGAGATCGAAGATACTCTTTACGTAAGTCATATATGGAAAGTGGGTGTAATAGAGAAGAAAATACATGATGTGCGTAATTAACACAGTTTCTTTATTGTTTCCACAGTGCACACATTCTCAGGCATTACTTCAGGTATTTAGCTGGAAGTGTTTTCGTTTTGAAGATCTGTCCAAGGACCTTGCTGGATGCCTTGGGCGTCCTTTTGCGATCCGGATCATTAAAGTCCACATAGTGAAGTCCAAATCTTGTCCTGAAACAACAGAAAAGTATAATATTTAAACAAGCTGCACATGAAGCGAAAGCATTTTATGGCTGCAATTAGTGTATCTTTTTAGTTATCACGTTACATATACATGATTGGGTGTAATAACAGATGTGCACGTAGCAGTTACGTTTACAAGACACATATCTTGCATATGTACTCCTGGAATTAGTAAAATTTTTTATGCTATCTAATTGAGATACTCTGAGAACGTCATAGCCCGTAGTAGTAATAACAATGTTTGAGAGCAATTGATCACGTTTGTCTAGAATTACTTACGTGAATCCTGTGCCCCACTCAAAGTTATCCAGCAGACTCCAGGCTGTGTAGCCTATGACGTCGACGCCGTCTTCATTAATAGCCTTCAGCATCTCAGCCAAGTAGCTCTGTTAACAACAAATGAACCTATATTTTAATAAATAGAAGCTATGAAATATATGTAATGGTTAAGATGATGGAACCACGTTAATAGAAAAAACGAAACAAACACTGTTTATCTGTTTCATGTAAATATGGGTGCGATGGTGTAGTGCAACATTTTCAAAGTCCCACTGCAGAGAGCTCTATTACAATGTTCACAAATAACACGATAATTGTTTTTTAAATGTTGTTGAGAAATATTTGTGAGTGTGACGTGTCCACAGTGTCTCCTTATATGCTACGCAACAGCAATAATTTCATCTATTTTTCAAAAAATGTGACCTGTGTATGGATTTTCTACTTTTCCAAAAAATTCTCACTGACAACCTGCTGAAGAAATACAGCATAAGTTTCTGATAATGTCCTTTGCATCAAAACAGATGGACAGAGTACACACCGTGTAGTAGTCTATTCTGCCCTGGTCCTCGAGTTCTCCAGTGTCGGACCAGCCGTTCTCCATGACGAAGATCGGGTAGCCAGGGTACTGCTGGGCGAGCCAGTTGAACAGCTTGCGGAAGGCCCAAGGAGTGCTCTGCAAGAGTAACGTGGCAATTAGACGTTCTGGCATGAAGGATAACATCGTAGAAATGTTCAGGTGTTTCCCTTTGCCTTGTCTTTTATTGTTTAAAACGTGAAGCTACTGCAGAATATTGCATGTAGCAGACATGTGACATGCGATAAACTTGTAGACGGGGGGAAGACACTGTGCCATCTTGCAAGACACATAACGCTTGTCGGACAAGGCAAGGAGGATGTAAGAGGCGAGTTATCACAGGCAAGAGGGAATTCTTCGCTAAAAGGAGTCCAGTGGTATTCAAAATAGGTCTCAGATTGGAGAAGAATTTTTTGAATGTCTGCATATGGAGTATAGCGTAGAATGGAAGTGAATCATGGGTTGTGGGATACTGACGAGTACTGGAATATGTGGAGAATACTGAGTAGAAGAAAGGGTAGGACGAGACCAAATGTGCTAACATATCAGGGAGTAGTTTCCATGGTACTAGAGGGAGCTGTAGGATATACGAACTGTAGAGATGATAGGAAACTGGGATATACAGGGTGTTTCAAAAATACTTCCACAAACTTTCACACAGGTCCCTTTCACCAATATAAGAAAAAAAATTCACATCAACGTTTGTCCGAAAATCCGTTTTCAAGTTATATATGAACACTTCCTGCTTAGGTAATCGAAGCTCATCGAGTCACTAACTCACAATAAATGCTCGAAACGTCCCCTCTTGCTTCTAAATACGCATGCACTGGTCAAAACATAGACTGTCGCGCCATTACAAATACTGCCTGATGGTTTCGAAGGGTTTTTCAGCCTTCCCTGATACGTCATTGAAGATTTTTATGCATCTGAGGGGGGTATGCTGCGTAGGCCAATTGCTTAGGATGTCCCCAAAGATCATAATCCAAAGGACTGAGGTCGGAGGAACGTTGAAGCCTTGGAACTGGTTCTGTTCTACCTGTACATCTGTCACGGTAGATACCAGCCAGTGCATCCCTTACACTGAGACTTAAATGTGCTGGAGCTACGTCACTCATAAACCACATGTTTCTTCTTGTTTGCAGGGTCACATCCTTTATTAGGTGTTGGAGTGTCCTGAATAAAGTCCCTTTAGACAGATCTCATAAGACATACTTGGAGAACGTAGGACCCTACCAGACAGTCACATCCAATTAAACTGATGTTGATTCTAGCCTGTATTGTAGTATCAGGACTGAGATCGTTCCATATGGTTTGGTCGCCGAAATTTGTTGTTTCACGTCCTCTAAACGTTGCCTCGTTTATAAACAAAACTGAAGAGACAAACAATGGATTGGCAGTTTTTGCGACATACCACTGGCAAAAGTTCTCCCTTGGTGCGTGATCGACAGGCGTGAGGGCCTGCAGAAGTTGAAGATGGTACGGATACGTGAGTGGTTCGTGAAGAATCTTCCCTGCTGACCTTGGAGAAGTACGATATGCCAGGGCAACATGTCTTGCGCTGATGTCAGGTTCTTCTTCGATAGCCCGTAGAATGTGATTTTTCTTGTCAAGCGTATAAGCAACACGTGGTCTTTTTCGATTAACAACCTGTGATGCTAAGGATCTGAACTCGGCAACGCACCGATACACAGCACCAGAGGCTGGATGACTCAGTTGTCTTCGCTCTGGAAAAGCCGTCTAACGCAGATGTGCGGCTTTGTGTCTAGTAACATTTGTGTGGTTGTATGTAAAAATCATGTGTGGCCGCTCACGAAATAAACATCCTGTCATGTTTGAAAGAAGCAGTTTTAGATAACTCGGTACTTCTAGTAAATACACACAATGGACACGTTGAAGACAGACGAATGACGAATGTAAATAAGTCTCCCTGGCAAGAAAACACCATCTAGGTTGCAATGAGTCAAACGGCTGCATAGCTAAGTGCCGTTGTTAGATTGCACCTGGAAAGTCGTTGAATGTTAACTTCCATCAATAACTCGAAAACAAAGGATTTTCGCACATATGATTATATGAATGTCTTTTCTTTTTTCGTCGTAAGGATCTTACCTCCAAAGTTCGTTTAAATTTTTTTGAAACACACTGTATACAACAAATAATCGAGGACGTTGTGTGTACTATCTTGCAAGTTTCTCGTTTGGTTTCTGTAAATGCATCACACAGCAGAGATATAAAGCACAAGACAGACAGAAATGAGTGACTCTCTGTACAGCGAGGCTACGAACCCTGTGCCAGGTGGATGCCCCCTGCGGTGCGTCCGTGTATTCCCCGATAACGACGCCCGCGTCAAATTCCATGGAGGGGTCGTAGCCGCTGGAGCCGTCTGATACTGGGTTGGCCGTGTAGTGGTTCAGTCCGTAGAAGTCAGACGTGCCTGAAATAAGACAGTACACTGTCACACACGTACTTATAGCTGATACAGCATTTTCACAAATGTAGAAGTTTGTTTAACCATGCAACAAACGGACCGAGAAAATACTTCATAAATCGCACAGGCTGACAGATTTTTCTCCTATCGATAGAAAACGCGAAATATTCAGTTGCGTCAAGGTTCACGGTCACCAAAAATAGTCTGAAAGGCAAGATCACCACACTACCTGTTATTAAATTAATTAAAATATCTGTTTATCTTGTTTTCATTCCTGTGCAATATCTATTGCGAAACTAATTTCAAATGCTTGTAAAGTATTATCGCGAGACGTCGCTATAGTCCTGTGTCTTTGCACATTTTCGTTCTTATCATTGTGTTATCTGAAGATCAATTTTTTATGGGCTATAGATTTGCAAACATTTGTTGACGGTTCAAGGGCAGAAATTTCGCAGTAATGTAAACAAAAGAATACTCTATAACACCCAATGGTAACCAGTGAGGTAGAATGGTGTAATCCTGCAATACTGACATATACATGAGTTTGAAATGATGTGGTTTATTTCTAATTTTTATACCTGACAAATTCACCCATTCATTTTTTGTGGATCAAAATCTTAAAAGCGACTGATAACTATTACAAACAAGATAAATTCACTATCAGTTCATGAAGATAACAGGCAGTACTTGTTTGGTACTCTTAGAGAACATGTTATGTGTTTTTATACTGTGATAATAGCTGTACACGGCATAGGAACGTTAGTCCTTTAGCTGCAATATGCAGAAGATCCTTCGTTCCATTTACGGATAGAGCATTAGTTGCTTGATTGTTTGTACACTATTCAATGTCCAGTTATATGACTAATTTTTATCTGTATTGTATCTACGAGAACGGAACATCCAATGCCGGAGCCTGTTTCTTGATCATACCCCAGTTACTAGTTCTTGGAATTCTCATTGAAGATATGTGCGATACATTACCTATTTCCCGTGAGGCTATGTTAGTAGAGATTTTAAATAGTTTCTCGCATACTCATGTGCACATCAAATAAAGCTGAGACTCCACCTTTCTTTGTATACACTTAATCAATTCTGGAAGTGACAGGTCAAAGACTTATCAGCATTATCAGTGAATCAAAGTATGAAGCTCAAGTTATACAAACTGTACCTACATGATCAGCCACTTCATGCCTCTCCATGTTTTCATCTCCTGACATTTGTATAACATAATTGAATCCAACAGAGTCTCATTAACAGCGAAGCTCAAGATACTATTATCGCTTCATGTCGTCCAAAAGAATACATTTCCCTGCATTTTGGCCTTGTTTCCACTTCGATATTTTGCCAAGAATAAAATGATGTTAATTCCTTATTCATAACATTTATACCTGAGAAAAGTCTGGCCCCGCAAAGCAACTGAAACAGTGGAGTACTCTAAGTAAAATACAGAAAAACTTTACAGTATTTCCTAAGTGCATGGCAGCAATATCAAGATAGAACTTTCGGTTTGGGTATGATTGCTCCCTAACGTTTCTTATTAAGAAATGTACTGTTCCATTGTAAGAGTCTTTCCTGTTTGAGGAAAAAGAGTGAGGAATTACTTGAGTGTAAGGAGCTCGGTCCCCTATGACTCCTAGCTGTAGAAATGTGATTTGTGTGTGGCATTCCAACACGAGTATTGATAAGTATCTCTGCGTTTTCAGAAGAGGACTGCACGAAAACTGCAAGACATGCAGAAAAGAGACACATATCAGTGACGAGCGCATGTCTCCAAGTTTTTAACTTATTACAGGTGCTGAGTATAAGCACTACTTGCTGCGTGGCAAATGTCAATACTTTAGCCAAAATCTTGACATATGGATCTCAAGAAGTCACGGTCGATATCAGCGACGGCACTAATTATCTTTCGTTGTCACTTATTCAGATTTAGTGATGGCAGATGCAGGAACAGACTGTCTTTTACATAACCCACAATTATAAATCAAAGACAGATGACTGTGGGGACAACTGGAGAAGAAGAGCATTATGATAGGAAGTATGACCAATCCAACGCTGAAGCAATTCGACACTGAGGTAACCATCATGTTGCAAAATGAAATCTCCGCTGTCTTGCTGTAATGGTGGAATAAGCCATTACTGCAGTGTGACCAAGTACATGAAACCAGTCACAATTTTCTCCGCAATGAAAAATGGTTCATAAAGCTTTTGAAGAGGATATGGCGTACAAGAAGTTAACTGTAAGTGAATCATGAATATGTTCTATAATCTTTTTATGTATTTTCTGTGCCAAAAGCATGAATGTTATGACAATTCACCTTACCAGATACATGGAATGTGGCTTTGTCACTGAAAACCGATTTCTGTGTTGCTGCAAGGCATTCCAAAATATAGGACGAAGCTCATTCTGCCGAGCAGTCAGCGCACGCAAGTGAATCCAGTATGGTTTCACAAGCAGACGATTGTATAGGATGAGGTGACATTTGACTGTGGTATCTGCAGTTCTCTGCTCGCATGTGTCGACTATTTCTTAAGGCTCCTGACGAACGATTCCCACAGTTGCTCACTGTCTCTGCTGATAGTCCTGGACAGTTTGTTTCCTTCACACTACATAAGCAGCTAGTCTACCGGAATGTGTCTTACCTTCATGGATTCTTCTGTCCGTTGGAGATTTTAAACGATATCTAGCATGAAACTGACGCTGAACGTCACAACTGACTTTCATTTAGCGAATTCAGCGACAAGAAATGCACCCATCAATCTATTACATGCCATATTCTGAAATACCTGCCGATAGTATTGCGCTCTCCAACTATGGCACGGCGCATATTACCAGTTGAAACTTGGAGACAAGCTATATCCGCTGATACGAGAAGTTTTTTCGTATTTCTTGATGTTTTCATGCTGTGGTCATCTGAAACCCTGAAAGTACTTTCGAAGAACCTTTTATAATGGACAGAATTCAAGCACGAACAAGCCCAGCAAAGCGCACTAGCTGTGGCTGGTGTCGTTTACTCACCCCTGATGTATTCCACCTCCTCCGGTGTGAGCTCCACTAGTCGAGACCTGGGGTAGCCCGCAGCCTTACTGTTTGCCGCAATCCTCTGCTTCACCACCTCAGGCCAGTCTCCTTTGGCCGTGAAAATCGGGTGACTGTACAGGCCAGACTGGAACATAAATTCCTTAGGTGAAATCAGTAGCCAAAATGCAGAATCTTAAGTAGTAATTCTTATATGCATACTGTCTCAGATGATCATAAGTTAAATACTCTCCTGGAAATGGAAAAAAGAACACATTGACACCGGTGTGTCAGACCCTCCATACTTGCTCCGGACACTGCGAGAGGGCTGTACAAGCAATGATCACACGCACGGCACAGCGGACACACCAGGAACCGCGGTGTTGGCCGTCGAATGGCGCTAGCTGCGCAGCATTTGTGCACCGCCGCCGTCAGTGTCAGCCAGTTTGCCGTGGCATACGGAGCTCCATCGCAGTCTTTAACACTGGTAGCATGCCGCGACAGCGTGGACGTGAACCGTATGTGCAGTTGACGGACTTTGAGCGAGGGCGTATAGTGGGCATGCGGGAGGCCGGGTGGACGTACCGCCGAATTCCTCAACACGTGGGGCGTGAGGTCTCCACAGTACATCGATTTTGTCGCCAGTGGTCGGCGGAAGGTGCACGTGCCTGTCGACCAGGGACCGGACCGCAGCGACGCACGGATGCACGCCAAGACCGTAGGATCCTACGCAGTGCCGTAGGGGACCGCACCGCCACTTCCCAGCAAATTAGGGACACTGTTGCTCCTGGGGTATCGGCGAGGACCATTCGCAACCGTCTCCATGAAGCTGGGCTATGGTCCCGCACACCGTTAGGCCGTCTTCCGCTCACGCCCCAACATCGTGCAGCCCGCCTCCAGTGGTGTCGCGACAGGCGTGAATGGAGGGACGAATGGAGACGTGTCGTCTTCAGCGATGAGAGTCGCTTCTGCCTTGGTGCCAATGATGGTCGTATGCGTGTTTGGCGCCGTGCAGGTGAGCGCCACAATCAGGACTGCATACGACCGAGGCACACAGGTCCAACACCCGGCATCATGGTGTGGGGATCGATCTCCTACACTGGCCGTACACCACTGGTGATCGTCGAGGGGACACTGAATAGTGCACGGTACATCCAAACCGTCATCGAACCCATCGTTCTACCATTCCTAGACCGGCAAGGGAACTTGCTGTTCCAAAAGGACAATGCACGTCCGCATGTATCCCGTGCCACCCAACGTGCTCTAGAAGGTGTAAGTCAACTACCCTGGCCAGCAAGATCTCCGGATCTGTCCCCCATTGAGCATGTTTGGGACTGGATGAAGCGTCGTCTCACGCGGTCTGCACGTCCAGGACGAACGCTGGTCCAACTGAGGCGCCAGGTGGAAATGGCATGGCAAGCCGTTCCACAGGACTACATCCAGCATCTCCACGATCGTCTCCATGGGAGAATAGCAGCCTGCATTGCTGCGAAAGGAGGATATACACTGTACTAGTGCCGACATTGTGCATGCTCTGTTGCCTGTGTCTATGTGCCTGTGTTCTGTCAGTGTGATCATGTGATGTATCTGACCCCAGGAATGTGTCAATAAAGTTTCCCCTTCCTGGGACAATGAATTCACGGTGTTCTTATTTAAATTTCCAGGAGTGTAGTTGCATATATTTGGAATGCGAAAAATGATTTTGGCAAAAAGAATGGAATTCCTTTTAGTCTTGGAAAGAGTACTGAAAGTAATTAAGTGTTGGTCACACTGTCAATGCGGAACCTAGGAGACGATTGACGACATGGGCATGTCCAGTAGTGACATGCTACAAATTAAGGTATGTGAAGCTGAGCTCATGTGACTTATATTCGACCCTTCTAGCAAGCTGCTCGCTTGCAGTACTTATCAATTGGAATCATCTGCGACAGTTTCTGTTCTTCTGGACCCTTCTGGGATTTTCTGTGATACAGCTGCAGACAAACTCTGTTAATGAAATAGGCTGTGAGTGAGTGTTGACTACAGTAAAGCAGTCATCAATATGAAAATTCCTTTGAACACCACAGTACTTTTCCAGGCATGGTCCTGTTGCGTTGTCCATTACTGTACAGACTTTTCCTTCGCCCCTGATCTTTGTACTATGTGGCATGTGACTTCCGTAAGGATGGTGAACGCTGGCCTGTAGGGTAGCTATACACATAAGTAAAGCTTGAAAGTGGCGATTTATTTGTTTGTAGGTGAAGCCAACAGATGCGCATAAATCTACATCTGCATCTATACTCTGTAAACCACTGTGAAGTGAATGGCAGTTGCCGGCAGGGGTGGCCGAGCGGCTCTAGGCGCTACAGTCTGGAACCGCGCGACTGCTACAGTCGCAGGTTCGAATCGTGCCTCCAGCGTGGATGTATGTGATGTCCTTAGATTAGTTAGGTCTAGGTACTTCTATACCCTGTTTGGGTGCCCTTCATGGCACGACATCCTGGGCTTATAATACACGGCGAGAGTTTCTACTGCCTGTCTTCGTGCTTGCCAAACCCTGCCTTGGCCGCCAAGGTCGCCGGATGTTCCCCGGTTGAAAACATTTGGAGCATTATGGGCAGGACCCTGCAACCACCTCAGGATTTTGACGATCTAACGCAACAATTGGACATAATTTGGCACGATATCCCTCAGGAGGACAAGCAGAAACTCTGCCAATTAATCCCAAGCAGAATAACTGCTTGCATAAGGACCAGAAGTAAACCTACGCGCTAGTGACGAATTCAATTTGTGAAGCACTTTCTCTTGAAGAAAACATTCAATTTTTCTGAAATTGCAATCATTTGTTTGTCTGTACGTGTACAACCCATCTACCGATTTCCGTTCCATTTGTTCCATTTGGATAATTCCTTCATGGTACGTAGCTTGTTTGTCATAGAGCGTAGCTTTCCTTAGTATGTTGATTCGTGACTATAAGGAATATAAACAATGTTAATAAAGTCATTCAGTGGGTTGCATTTCGTCTTGAACAGTATATTTTGGACCTGATGACATAACATCGTCTGATCACTATTAGAAAAGCAAAACACAAGAGCGGTTCTAAGAACATTGTTTCATAATGAATGAAACGCTGAAGAAACAGTTCTTCAGATTTAGCCAGGAATTAACGTTGGATGGCAGGTTGTTTAAGTAATGTTATGGCACACCGTGTTAATCAGAGCCTTCGCCCTCCATCTGAAGGGCACTAACATCCTTATTGTAATACAGGAAAGGTTATAAGAGTTCCTGGTACTTACGTAGAACTGCATCTTGCGTTCTGCTGCCTCAATGTCTGCTGCAGAGTCGGTGGCGGGTTCATACCACATGTTACTAATTGTGATGCCGACCTTTCCTGTGATAAGAGAGATACATGCCAGTTATACACTCTGTACGATAGCTAAGAGAAACAACACACGAGGCACTAACAAGTGGACGACGTTTCAGCAAATTAATGTAAGTAGAAAGCATTGGTAGCATGTTTAACAGTTTTGAAAGATAGGAAATGTATGTGTATTCAATACGCAGAGATAGGACAGCAAAGATAACTGAAATGAATATCATGTCCCCAATTTTCACCCAGAGGAAGTCAAAGATGGTTTGAAAGTTATTCACAAACTTCTCTCAAAAGCCAAGAGCGTATTCACATTAAAGGTCGCTGAGGACTAATCTCATAGACGAAATGAAACAATTTTATGAAATGTTGAGGCCTGTAGCAGGGCGTTGATGCCCACGGTGTTTAGAGACATAAACCATTAGTCGTCAACATCATCAGACAGTGTAATACTGATTCGTAGTTATACAAGTTGTATGGACCAAATATTTGTGAATTCCGTGGGGCGAACCAAATAAGATGTGTCATCATCTCTATCTGCAAATGTCATGCGCAATCTCTGCGCAGTGTCTTGCGTATTGGTAAAACTCGACATTTCGTGCAGAACTTGCACACTCAGTGCTGACGTGTATCTAGTGTGTATCTCATTGATCTGATATCTAGCTGAACAATGCTGCACTCGAATCAGGGTTTTCTGCAATGTATTGATATAACATGTCATGTGATAGCAAGATCCTTAAGTTTTTAAGAGAACTACATATGAGTCGTTGTGTTTGGGAAATCCAACGGGATAATGCCAATGTGATAATATAAAAGTTATTGTAAATTAGATTTCTGTTTGTTACTGTCCGATGTAATATTTTATTAGAGCAAATATGCTCAGGAATATTAATTTTAATTATGGACAAAGCAATGACCACCATCCCCTTCCAACCACTTCCTTCCCTTTCACCAATTCGCGATTTACTAATTTTGTACTACTGCTACATTGCAGACGTTAATCCAAACGTCTCTCGTGGCTGGTTACCGGGACGCCACATTTCGCTAACCTCAGAACGAGTGTATAAACAGAATATGGGCGTAACGACTCACAACGATTCGTTGCACCATGAATTTGTACTGCAACGGCGATTAGTGTTAGAAAGTGCGTCTTTATTCTACAGGCACTGAGTGCGGCACAACGTACAAAATTGGAACTAATACCTAATAAAAATTATATTTTTAACAAACCTACACTGCTCTTTGTGGGACTGCAACGCGAACGTTAGTTGCCTTCAGCGGTCGTCTTAACATCTAAACTCGATTGGTTTTAGCACTAAACTGATAAATATTTAGATAGACCTCTGCATCAGCGATTATCAGCTTGTGTTCTGCAGAAGATCAAGCTCAGTAAGGCATTGTTGAGCTTCCGTGAAAAAAAATAAAGGAATTCAACAAATTTAGGAGCTGATACAGAGTTTTAGGGAGAGACTTTTTTGATTGCTAGGAGATAAGCTTACTATTCCTCTTTAACAGTACTACATTATGTAACATTAGTTATCGAGGTTTATTGTGCAACAATGCTGTTTTATCTTGCATAGCGATCGTGAGAGAACGATAAGTGTTTATAGTGGCACACAGACAATCAATTTTCACCCACACCATATGTAAATGGAATAGAATAGGAATGATCAAAAGAGACTGTATGGTTCCAGAAACCTTTTCAGGTCTCAAATATCTATATCGCACGTATGCATGCTGGAGCGATGTATGGAAATTTGTACCAAGGCCGAGATTCGAACCCCGGTCTCCTGCTCACTAGACAGGTGCGCTAATCACTACGCAACCGGGCACAGTGGTTTTGCACAACTACGTGAACTACCCTATCACGCCCCGCTCCTCAATCCAAATTCCTCTAAATGCTGTTCGAGTTTACGGAGAATAGCGAGTGGACTGAGGCGTGAATGGGAATTTGCATTGAGGAGGCGTGCTAGGGTAGTCCACGTAGTTGTGTAAAGCCACTGGGCCCGGTTGCGTAGTGGTTAGCGCACCTTTCTAGTAAGCAGGAGGCCCGGGTTCGAATCTCGAACTTCGTACAAATTTTCATTCGTCGCTTCAGTCTGCAAATATACAGAATAAGAACAGGCTAATATTGATGTGAAGTACTCCCCAGCATACAAAGAGGTGCTTAGTGCATACCTAGTTGTAGATGCAGTGACGTACAGGGTGTGAAGTGACTGTTAAGGGCAAATTGTGATCTTTGGTTCGTATAATGTAAATTGGACGAGCTGTACTAATCAAACCTAGTAGGCCTCACTTGTAGAGATCGCTCACTACATGACTTGCGTGATATGAGACTTACGTTTACAGTAAACAGATCTTCTTATAAGATTTTAGAATTTCATTTACCGGGTCGCCAAAGATGGTTACTCAAATTTGAATACCACGTGGCTCACATTTGCTTCACTCTTCGTGAGCGGAGCCATAATGACGAACGATATTTACCTTTCTGAGTCTGTCGGTACTTCTCGTCGTAGAGGCGGTAGGCCCCAGCGTGTGCTTTGAGCAGGGTGTAGGCCGCCATGTAGTCTCCCACGCCTGACGAGTTGATGCCCGGGGCGATAAGGAAGCCTCCAGAGTAGCCTAAGACGACACTGGCCGGCTCGTTGAACGTCTGCCACCACTTCACCTGCTCACACAACACGTGGTTAGTTCATTAAACAGGACTATAGCTGTCATCCTATGTTCGTTTACTTTAATCCATTGGATATCACCTCAGTCTAATTATGTGGTAGAGCGATAAATGTTTGATATCTGCAACCAACAACTGGTTGAGCAACTGACGCGCTACTAAGTGCAGACAGTGAGATGGGGACACATGCAGATGGAACTAAGATCACCTACGTTTAGAGGACGAAACCAGAAATCCACAGACCATACAGTGGTGTGCACGTGAGACAGAAGGTGGTGTGCCAGTACACAGTAACAAGTAGCATTGTACCACATGACACTCCATACAATAGCGTCATTGTGCGCATGCACTTCTGTTGCGTGCACCTTGTGTGTATAGAACACGCAGCGTTGTTTTTAGAGTTAGCGTAGGTTTGATGAAGCTACTTCGTCACTGTGATATAGATTCCGAATGGCATAAGGCAAACGCAAGAAGCGTTAAATGAACAAGCGACAGCGACAGTTCTCGGAATATATGACTTTTTCTGTGGACAGTCAGAAGGAAAAACAGTGGCCCATTGCGCTACTACATTAAAATGCTTGTTAATGTGAACAGCAGCAACTGTAGGTGGTGATAGTGGCACCGAAATCGATCATGGCTCAATAAACGAAATTGAAGATCATTTTTGCAGTCAGAGGCACATTTATAGACAGTCATAAGACTGTGTTCCCACTTACCATCACGGTTGCAAGTTTCAATACATCTATTTCATCGCAATAGAACCCTCGTACCTTTTTTCTGCTTCTGGTTTTTCTAAGTCAAGACAGTGTCGTTTCTATTAAGCTACATATTTTTAGTCTCGAACGACTAACTGTTGATGGAAATGCCTTTTTCCTTATATTTCAGTAGTTAATTCCAGCGTAATATTGAATAAGAAGATAAATGCATAGTTGTACGTCGGCTTTGTAACCACAGAACACTCTTTTGTCGCTTACCCTGTCACCGTAGTTGTCGTAGAGCACTCTGGCGTACTCAACAAAGTAGTCTGCCAGCCTAGGGTTGGGCCAACCCCCGATGTCCTGCAGTGTCTGTGGCAGGTCCCAGTGGAACATCGTCACCTGCAACAAACATATACACCACCGTGTGACGTCACTTTTGATTAGTGATCTAATGTCAAGGTACAGAAACCAGATCACTGAGGTTGCTCTTACCACTGGAGTGATGCCTTTGGCGATCAAGCCGTCGATCACCTTGTTGTAGTAATCGATTCCCTCCTGGTTGATGTTGTTGACGTCTCCGGTGGGGAGAACCCGGGGCCACGATACGGAGAAGCGGTATGCGTCCACCTGCGGCACAAACACAATGCTGACAGACTCGCTTAGAATTTCAAATTACGTTTGACTTTGTCCCTACTCATTTTTCACGAACTCAGCATTAGGTTTACTTTGTGGACTCCAAACTTCTGATGTATCCTTTTATAGCGCTAAAATAGTCTGTAAGTCATTTCCATTTAATTTCTAGAACAAACTCACTAGCAAGGTAAAGGGTAAGTTCCCTGTTCTGCCCTTGGACGGGCCAATAGTGTCCGACCGATCACCGTGTCATCCTCTGCCAATCGCGTCACAGGATGCGGTATGGAGAGGCATGTGGAACTGGCCACTAGCCTACGTATAATCGAAAATCGTGCAGCAATCAAAACGAAATTTAAGTTTTTATATGTTACCTGGCCGTGTAAGTCAGTTCGAAGGTCGCAGGAAGGCATCGGCATACGACCATGCCTAATGAAGCACTGTGTTGTTCAAACCATTCCTCGAACTGATGATATGTTAACTTTATTCAGCTTGTTAGCACTAATGTAGATTCGCTGTCGATGTAACTAAATAGTCTTCTTTTTGTCCACGAATGTAATTTTACCCCACATTCCTTGTCCCGCATTGACGATTCCACCCCGTCCCTACTTTTTCCTATAAATTCATGTTATTTCTTGTCGGGTTTTGTTTTCACCATTCCTGTTTCTTCAATTTTCCCCATCCTTTATCGCTATTACTATGACGCTGCCATCAATTAACTAAGCTTATTCTCCCCCTATTGTTGTCACGGCCTTTGGTAGTAATCATTTGGTATTAGATGCCAAACTGCTGCGATATTAAAAATGTGTTTTCGCCTCTTTTAATATGATCCTTATAATTAGTTATTTCTTGTTGTCTTTCTTGGTGTTTTTGTCCTGCGTCAAAGTGGAGTTGGCCTTGTTACTATTGATTTGGCTGTGTTAGGTGCAGAGGGTGGCCAGATGCCCTTCCTGCCGCCACCTCGTACCCCTCAGGACGAGATTAGTGTACCCCAGCTCTCTGCATCCAGTGGAAGTCATGGAATAGTACGAACGTTTTCAGATGCCTGCGAGTCGTGTAACTGATGCGAAACGTGGGAAACAACCCGGTATTCACCCAGCAGGATGTGGAAAACCGCCTAAGAACCACATCCAGGCTTTTCGGCATACCAGCCCCCGCTAATTCGCCGGGCAGATTAAATCTGGGGCCGGCGCACCTACCCGAGTCCAGGAAGCAGCGCATTAGCACTCTCCGCCACCCTCCGTCGATCAGTTAGGTACGTTATGATATTCATTATTATCACCATTACGATTATTACTATTATTTGTATTTCATTACTATTATTTTTCAGATGTATAGAACACGACTACTACTGGCTTCAGTGTTTAGAAAGAGAACCTCAGGAGGAAAGCCTGAATGGCTGTGAGCGATGGCCTTTAGACCGTATACCGATCAGCTTAACTAAGTACATAAATAATTAAATTAAACTTTCTCAACATAGAATCAGACGACCTCTTATGATTATAGCACCCACAAACACACGCGCAAGAACAGCTAACACACTCATTGTTTCCTCCGTTGCTCTGAGTGTGAAACGACGATTTATAATTATGAAAAGTTGTTAACAGAGAACATGATATTAATATAGAATAAGCACTTCTAAACGCAATAGCAATTTTTAAACGATTAAGTATATTACGTTTTGATTCGCAATTTCGAACATTTAGTAGAAATACCTTCATAATTTTTGAGTATTTCATACCTTTCAAGAGAGGGCTACATTCAGTTACAGCTATCCTACAAAAATGCTTTTTCTGAATTATTCCCTCAAACAACAAGTTAATTAACTGAATTCTAAATTTGTGTCTCGCAGAACATGACGATATTACGAAACAAGCGATATTTTTCTAAACTTCTGCGAAAGTTATTTCTTTTCTTTTGTTCCTAGTGAGAGCTACTCTCCGCCAGCTGAGCTAGCCGATCGGTACTGCTGAACTGACGCAAGGCCGTGGCTCTCTGATCACTCACCTCTTAGTTATGTAACACTTCTGTAAGCCTCAGCGTATTTACTGACAAAAGGCTATGATATAGAATGGTAGACTTGTAGCTTAAGAATGGTACCAGAGGAAATGCTTCGTTCATCAAATTATACATAGCCAATCAATTGTAGTTGAGGATAATAAATTCGGAGAATTTGATGACGAATCGTATTCCGCATATTATTCCTTATACAATACAGAAAGTGTCCTGATGTTCGACATTGATTTAACATCCTTTTCACTTC
The DNA here is from genome assembly GCF_023864345.2 of Schistocerca serialis cubense. Lineage (NCBI taxonomy): Eukaryota > Metazoa > Arthropoda > Insecta > Orthoptera > Acrididae > Schistocerca > Schistocerca serialis. The sequence continues at coordinate 332,501,702 of NC_064644.1, read as the reverse complement.
TTTGGTTGATGATTACATCATACTGGCGTCGATTACGACACACAATAGTCATATGCAATGAATTATTTAGTGTTTATCCTTTAGGTATGATAAATACACTAGTTGATAATTTCTAAGGAGCAGCTAGACTAGTTAACCATAGGCAATAATGGATGACATGAAACACAGTAACGGAGGGAGAGAAAGCAGGGTAACAGATATAAACAATGTTTATGCTTGACACTGGTCAGACTACCGACATAAAGACTGATATCGGACACTCAGTGAGTAGTATGTCATCCTTGGCCATTAATGCACTTTTTACACCTGTTACACATAATGGCTACAAACGTGTTGAGGCGTCCTTGGGAGATACTGCTCCATCCCTCTCTCAAGGCGATTTTGAGGTATTTCACGTTTAGGAGAGACGGTGTTCGTTGAGCAGTCTGTCTGCCAAGAGCATACCAGCCATGGGGTATAGGGTCTGGGCCAGGAGAGTATACAGAGAAATCCGTTAAGTTCAATATCTTGACTTTCCAGTGGGTCCGACACCTCAACATTCTGGTGTGAGTGGGCACTGTCGTCCGTAAAGAGCAAGTCTGGACCTACTACTCCCGTAACCATACGGATATGATCTAGAATAGTCTCCCTGCATTACCGCTGTGCTGTTGCTTCGCGCAAAGATATGCAGCGGTGTTCGGTCATTGTGCATAACGACTGCACTCACCAAAACTCCTAGGCAATACCAGTGACGTTCATGAACATTCTGTGGTGTGTAACGTGTTCCCCTCTTTCTCCGCATTAACCTGTGGCCAGAATCACTTGCCACAGAGAAACAGGATTCATCGAATAACATGACTCCGGACCTCTGTTGCTGCCCCTATCCAACATGCTCCTTATACCAGCGAACGCTTTCTTGACCGACCGTGGCACGACTGTAGTGAGATGCATTTAACAGGCTTCCGATCATAGAAGGTAGCCTGATTTAATCGTAGCGAAATGGTTCAGGGTAGAGGCACGGGCAGCGGTAGTGGCTGCAGGGTCTGCAGCGATCTACTTAAGAGTGAGATGTCTCTTTCTTTTCCCCTCTAGGGCTACGTATCGATCCTTTTTCGGTGTGGTGGTCCGCCTTCAACCATGGGCATGCTTTCGCATGGCATCTTCATCTTCAGCGGCCTTTTTTAATTGCTAGATGACACATTTGTAGGCTCCCATCACTGTGGCCATAGTAGTGACACCCCGATCAGCTTAGAGCCTTCCATCTGCTCGTCTACTCAAATGATATCTCGAAGACGTGTTGTTGTACCACAAGCCCGAATGTCACGCTAATAGGTTCGACGACGACCTTCGTGAAACACCTTGATGCATGAACTATCCAATGCATCCAGGATATTCATGAACAGGTTTCTCTGGAGTTAACTCATCCCGACCTCCATATTTCCTTTTGCTATTATTGGCTGGGTGTTCCGCAGCATTTGCCGATTGCTCCATAGCAATTGCCAGTTATTCCTTAGCAAGTGCCAGTTATTCCTTAACAATTGCCAAGCAATGTAATTAATCAGACTACTATTACTGAAGGCTACCGAGTGAATAATGTTCTTGATTTTCAATTTATCTACAAGACTGATATCAGTGTTGGTATCTCAAGCAGCGCATTACAAGCATCGTCAGTTTTCAGACTCCTACGAATTTTGAAGCTACGGCGCTCTTATTTTGTGTATCGTTAAATAATGAATCAAACATTTCACTACACATTAAAATAGATCACAGTTCTGTAGAGGATCACCACTATGTTGTAAGAGTAATACAATTACGAAAAACACTCACGTTCATATCCTTGGCGAGTTGTATGTCTATCTCGTACTTGTGGTAGGAGTCACACGCCACGTCGCCATTGCTGCCATCGGTGGTGATGTTTGGAATTGTGTGGAACATGCGATCGAAAATGCTCTCACCTTTGCCTGCAACACATATTGATCAACAGTTAAAACATTGTACAAAGAAGAATTATTAAATGAGGGTAATTATTTTGTTCTCCAGCCACCAACTTACATTGAATATCACTCTGCACAGATTCTTCGCTCATGTATCTCAGGATACTAGCGGTTAGAAAATACATATCATAAAAAGTTTAGAATGAGAACGCTATTTGGTTTTATTAAAAGAATTCGGTTGGAGGAGTAGTGGTGGATGAAATATATGCTACAGCTCATGCATAGTCCGCAAGCTACCGTATAGTGCGTGGCGGAGTGTACCCTGTACCACAACTAGTCATTTCCTTTAGTGTTCCATTCGCCAATAGTGTGAGGGAAAAACGACTATCTATATGCCTCTGTATGAGCCGTAAGCTCTCTGATCCTATCTTCGTGGTACTTACGCGAAATGCACGTTGGTGGCAACAGAATCGTTCTGCAGTCAGCTCCAAATGCCGGTACTCTAAATTTTCTCAATAGTACTCCTCAGAAAGAACATCGCTTTCCCTGCAGTGAATCACATTTGAGTCCCGAAGTATCTCCATAATACTTACGTGTTGATAGAACCTACCGGTAATAAATCTAGCAGCCAGACTCTGAATTGTTTCCACGTCTTCCTTTAATCTGACCTGGTGTGGATTTCAAACACTCGAACAGTACTCAACAATGGATCGCACGAATGTCCTATATGTGGTCTCCTTTACAGATGAATCACACTTTGTGAAAATTCTACCAATAAACCGAAGTCGACCATTCGCTTGCCTACTACATTCCTTACCATGCTCATTCCATTTCATACTGCTCTGCAACATTATGCCTGCACATTTAATCGATGTGACTGTGTCGAGCAACACCCTACTAATACAGTAGTCTAACATTACTGATTTGTTTTTGGGTTTCATTGGCATTAAATTACGTTTTTCTCCCTTTAGAGACATCTGTCATTTATCAAACCAACTAGAAATTTTATCTAAGTTATCTTGTATCCTCCTACAGTCAGTCAAAGACGACACCTTCCCTTGCACCACAGTATCACCAGAAAGCAGCGACAGGCTGCTGCTTACCCTGTCCGCCAGATCATTTGTGTATACAGAAAATAACAGCGGTCCTATTACACTACCCTGGGGCGCTCATAACGATATCCTTGTCTCTGATGAACGCTCGACGTCGAGGACAACATACTGGGTTCTGCCACTAAAGAAGTCTTCAAGCCGTTCACATACCTCGCAACCTGTTTCGTATGCTTGTACCTTCGTTAACCTTGGCAGTCTGCCACCGTGAGAAATGATTTCCGGAAATGTAGGAATATGGTATCCGCATGTTGCCCATCAGCCATGTTTCACAAGATCTCATTTGAGAAAAGGGCAAGCTGAGTTTCGCGCGAATGATGCTTTCTAAAATCGTGCTGTTTTGTTGACAGAAGCTTTTCCCTATCAAGGAAATTTATTGTGTTCGAACAGAGAATATGTTCAAGGATTCTGCAACAGACCGATGTAAAAGATATTGCTCTGTAATTTTGCAGGTCCAATCTTTTACCCTTCTTATTTACACTAGTCACCTGCGCTTTTTTCTAATAACTTGGAATTTTGAGCTGGGCGAGAGATTCTCAGTACATCCAGACTAAGTATGGGGCCAATGTTGCAGAGTACTCTTTGTAACCTCGAATTGGGATTCCATCAAAACCTGGCGACTTATTTGCTTTTCTGTGATTCGCTGTGGTAGGCATTCCCGAAGTGTTTGGATGTGAGGACAGCACCCCGCCAAAACTCGTCGTTTGGCACGTTAAGTGAATATCGACTGTGATGTTGTTTCAGGTCCTACGAAAGGTTTTCACATATGGTGTAAGTTTATGTAGCAGTCCTGCCACTTCATTACTCTCGAAGGTTCCTCACAGCAATTAGCCGGAGATTTAGACAGACTCGACAATCAGCATCTTGGATGACAAGTTTGGTAATGTTACTATCATCGTTAATCTGACAAGGAATTCTGCGGAACTTTAATGTCCTGCAGTTCGATGGAGCCATTCTGACTCTTTGATCTAGTTGCCTGGACCAGTGAACTAATTGCACGTCATTAAAACATGGGAAGGTCTCCCGGAGCTTGCAGCATTAGTGGCCTACGAAGTTACTCCAAAAGGTTTTCTATCGTTTGTGATGAACATGATGCCATGCATCCATCATATACCAGCAGAAAATATATTCATCAAAAGAAGTTTCCAGTCTTTCATGGTCAGTTGTCAGCATATCTTCCTTCACCCTCTTTAAATGAAGCAGTTTTCTTGTGTGAATGAGTAAATGTCTCATGCGAGAAACTCTGCTTCCAATATCGGTACGATCGGACTGAACCCGCAAAGTTAGCCGAGAGCGCTAATGCGCTGCTTTCTGGACTCGGGTAGGCGCGCCGGCTCTGGATCGAATCCGCCCAGCGGCTTAACGACGGAGGCCGGTGTGCCGGCCAGTCTGGATGTGGTTTTTAGGCGGTTTTCCACATCCCGCTAGGTGAATACTGGGCTGGTCCCCACGTCCCGCCTCAGTTGCACGGCTTGCAGGCATCTGAACACATTCGCACTATTCCATGGATTACGCTAGACACAGACAATGGGGGTACACTAATTCCGTCCCAGGGGGTACGGTGTGGCGGCAGGAAGGGCATCCGGCCACCCCTTAAATTAACCTTGCCAAATCCGTTTAACCTTGCTGACCCTGCGTCATTGTGGGAAAAAGGCACAAGCAAAAGAAAGAAAAGAAAAACTGTTCCGTCCGGACTATTCGTTCTCCAACAGGTCCAGAATGTCCAGCACTGGCTTTAGATAGCAATTTCTGTTCCAGAGCAAGACGAGTTTCACACCAAAGACAGAAAAAGGGCTGTTTGTTCCTTTACCTCACGTTCAGCATACGACATGAGTTCTGACCGGAGTTCCGTCTAGACTGCTTTATTTACCACTGTCGGTTAATCCGTCAAAAATTAAGGCAATAGTCAAACTATTCCCATGTCTGAAGTTACTGCGTTCACTGCTATTGCTGTGTGGCGTCGTAATACGCCCAAAGCTGCTGAAAGGGTGGCACATAAGCGGCGTCTTTCACTACTCTCCACAAAAAAGTCGCAAATCTTGAGATCATGCGACCTAGGAAGCAAAACTACTTTTGTTGCCATGTTATCGGCATCGCGACTCAACACAAATTGTGCAACAAACGAACGAGCGAACTAGATAGCTGCACCACAGTGACCCCTGCCGGTAACGACGCGACATGAACTGGCACCTTACAGCTGGCGCCAAAGTCAACTTTTACTTTCGATGCGAAAGTTAAAATTGACCCCAAGTTTCAGCCTTCATTCACATGAAAGATGCAGTGTTGTGAAATAAGATGCATCTTTTGAAACAGCTTGTAGTTTGTAATGATTTGCCCGTTGACTTCCCTGCTTCCTTCATTTAAGGCAGTTATTCCGTTTTATTTTTGCATCATGTGTACCTTACACCCAAGGTTATACTCGACCAACGAAACAAACATTGTCCTATATACTTGTCATACCGTTTCCCTTGTTCCGCCTCGTTCAAAAGCATCACAAGATATTTTAGTTGCGATACGATCCACAACTGTCACCAATTTACTGATAATAAAATCACCTGCACACTTACAATAATTTATTTGATTAAAATATCCATTTGTTTTTCAGTCACTACTGCGCAGTCTCAGCTGAGTGGACTTTTTGAAGCACATCAAATGCAGATACTTGCGACACAGTACAAGCATTCATCAAGTCACACATTAGTAAAAACCATAGCGGGTTGAACAGACTTCACAGTTATTGAAGATAAGACAATGTCATCCACTCCGTATGCTGTAGTTTTCCCTTTCACGAATAATATTAATTAATAGTCTTTGTAGTCATTAGGTTTTCTCTGTTTTATTCATCGCCCACATCATTCTCGTGTTTCGTATATCTATTTGAGCTCCATGTAATTCCACTACTCTTATTCCGAATGACTCATGAACGTACTGGCCCAACTAGACTCAAACAACTCTCTGAATATAAGTTCGCGTTCTCGATTGAAGAACTTACGTTCGCAACATTACAATGTCCCATCCAATGGGAGTCCGTGCGGCTATCAAAGAAGTTGGCCCCGGTAAATATTAAACAATTACACCAGTTTCTGCCTCATAAACAGCCATTTCATATGACATGTAATTCGCATGAATAACCTCTGTCGTTGTACGTGCGCGAAATCGATCGTGCTTTTTATTTGTCTATCTTTTTTAGTAAGAAATTTTATATCTGGAGTAGCTACTATTGCCACCAAATGTCTGCAGGTGTTGATTCAGATCAATGTCTCCATGAACTTCGCAATATTCATGCACTTAAAATGTCTTACTGAGAAAAACTATCACCTTGACAAATTGCACATGAGAAAGGTCTTCCATGGCATTTCTGTCTTTTAACACACAAGAACATGCTGGTGCTTAAGCGTAGGTAATACCGAATGTTTCAGGCGCGAAGACAAAGAGTTCTTACCGCCTTCATTCCAGGCGCCCTCCACCTGGTAGGACGCGGTAGCAGCTGCGAAGATGAAGTCCTTGGGGAATTTGTTGGGAGGCCCTCGTGCTCCAGGTCTTCCCGGGCGACCCAGGACACCGGCTGCCAAAAGAAAGAGCAAGCACACAGTGGGCCTCATCTTCACCACTGCAATCTGCCTGTGCATGTACGGTTTTATACTCTGCGTATCTGCCTAATCTAACCGCAAGATGTGTTTTCAGTGAGGCTGGAGCACACACATTGTCGATTAAAGGCTTAGACAAATTTTCAGATGGGCGTGGGTGTGACCTTCGTGTCATGTTGTTTGTAGTCCGTCATTGTGGCACGAGATGCCTGTTTGATGAGCTCGAACTTTAAAGCAAAAGTAAGCAAACTCTGTTTTTGTTGTGGCGACGAGAATTATGGTGTACTATTTGCCCAGCGTATAATTTCCCCCGGTCTTTACTTCAATCGGCAGTTTATCTGCCGCGAGGTATTTTGCAGTCACTGGACCTGCCTTACGTTTCCTTATCTCTTGGTAAAACGCTGTAATCTCCCAGAGAGTAGGCCGTGGCTGAGCTCATACGAAGCGATAAAAGACGTCGGAAAGACACTCCTCCTTTCTCTCAGCCGCTCCTCCGCAGATGCTACGCGACTCTGTCCCCGTCAGTCTGTCAGTCGGTATCTTCATCAGTTTCCGTGCGTTCTCCACATCTCCTGGGTGGATATTTTCCACCTCAGACTGATTCTATCAGCATAGTTCAGCTGCGGCCAACGACGGTGAAGAACAGTGTACACAAATCACTCTTTTCTGCTGGGTAGTAAGTTCAGACAGTATTTCCGCTTTGCAGTTTCACATAGCTGACGTTTTGTTTATTCTACATATTAGCCACATGCTCCTCCTATACGTACATTATTGTTAAATTCTGTGACCCAACGACAAGAAATCTGATTATCAAATGAAATGAAAATTTTTTGTGGTAAGTTGCTATGGGACAAAACTGCTGAGATCAGCGGTCCCTAGGCTTACACACTAATTAAACTAACTTACGCTAAGGACAACACATACACCCAATCCCGAGGGAGGACTCGAACCTCCAACGGAGGGAGCCTCGCGAACCGTGACAAGGCGCCCTGAGACCGCGCGGCTACCCCGCGCCGCCATGAAATGAAATAATGTAATTTCTGATTCGATTGCAATTAGGCTTTGAAATAATTTCAATGGCGACAAGTGAAAAGTGTCTCCAGACCGGGACTCGAATCTGGGTGTCCCGTTTCTCGCGAGTAGTCGGCTTGACTGTCTCAGCTATCCGTACACAACTCCGGTCCCACCCAAATTCCCATCTTGCCGCACACTACTGATGTATCGACCTTGTCCGTCGTACTCAGAGCTCGACGGCATTGGCTGCAGTCCCCCAAGAGTTCAGGAAAGAGAGAGAGATCTTACGTTCGTCTAGCCGTATATGCATTTATATATGTGTGGTGCCTGTTCTTTCGGACATGCCAGGAATTTTCACTTTTCGCCGGTGAACTTATTTCAGTGCTTAATTGCAGCCGAGTCAGAAATTATTTCATCCCATTTCATTTCATCATGTGTATGTGTTCGCCTCCCGGTAGCTGAGTGGTCGGCGCGAGAGAATATCAATCCTAAGGGCCCGGTTTCGATTCTCGACTGGGTCAGACATTTTCTCCGCTCAGGGACTGGGTGTTGTGTTGTCCTAATCATCATCATTTCATCCCCATCGACGCGCAAGTCGCCGAAGTGGCCTGAAATCGAAAGACTTGCACCCGACGAACGGTCTACCCGACGGGAGGCCCTAGTCACACGACATTCACCTTCGTTCGTCATGTATATATCTGCAGCTCTGGTCTAGTGCCTAGTGTTGCTGCCTCTGGATCAAGGGGTCTCGGATTCGATTTCCGGCCAGGTTAAGGATATTCTCTGTCCGGGGACTGGGTGTTTGTGTTGTCCTCATCATTTCATAATAAATCATCATTAGTGACTGTGGATACATTGGACCGAGTAAAAATTGGGACTTTCTACGGGGGCTGATGACCGCGCAATTGAGCGCTTTACGAACAAAATATCATCATCATGTATATGTACGGCTGCAGAATCATGTCCCAAATAACAGGCACCACACATATATGAATGTACAGAGGGCGTTCAGTAATTAATGCAACACCTTTTTGTTTTCTGAAAGCAGGTTGGGTTTATTCAGAATTCCAGAACACCATATTATTTGTCACTGTTTTGGCTACAAAACCCTATTTTTCAACACAATCTCCGCTCAATGCGACGACCTCACGTCTCCTTACTGGGAGGGGCTATACGCCCGCATGGTACCATCTACTGGGCGAGGTCTCAGCCAACGTCTCGCTGCATCAATAACCTCGCAATCATCCACGTACTGCTTCCTGCGGCGTGCATAATTCATTCTGCCAAAGACTTGGAAGTCTGAAGCTGCGAGATAAGGGCTGCATGTTGGATGAGGATGAACAGTCCAGTGAAATTCTGTGAATTCCTCTCAGACGCACAGACTTTTATGAGGAATTGCGTTGTCATTGAGAAGGATAATTTAGTTTGCATTTATGTGGCGACGAACGCGCTTCAGTTTCCTGATGGTAGCACAGTTGCTTAAGGCCGACCGGCACGCGGGAGGTCAGATTATGGCGCCCTAGTTGCGATGGTGACAGACGCCTCAGCCGGCCGCTGTGGGCGAGCGGCTCTAGGCGCTTCAGTCCGGAACCGCGCTGCTGCTGAGGTCGCAGGTTCGAATCCTGCCTCGGGCATGGATGTTTGTGATGTCCTTAGGTTAGTTAGGTTGAAGTAGTTCTAAGTTCTAGGGGACTGATGATCTCAGATGTTAAGTCGCAAAGTGCTTAGATCCATTTGAACCATTTTTGAACAGAGGTCTCGTCCACCGACTCAACGTGCTTTTGCTCACTGCCACGTCTCTGTAATCATTCTATAAGCGCCTATGGATATCTCCGCTGCTCTTGTTTTCCACCAAAAGAAACGCAATGACAGCTCTCTGCTTGGAGTACACCTCCTTCACAGACGCCATTTTGAAGGTTATGTATAGCGCGGTCACCTATCGGATATTCATGAAGCTATAGAGGCTGAAGCGGGAGTATTCCACGATGACCCACAACAAATTCCGCATTTTTTTTCAACGAAAATTGTCCAATGAAAAGATGTAGTGCACTACTTACTGAACCCCCCTCTTATATCAGGTTTCATAGCCACAAGATTCCTTCAGTGCGTATACACATTTTCTCCTAAACTCTTGCTGGACTCCAGCGATTGCCGATGAGTACTGAGTATAATGGACGGGGACCAGAGCGTCAATAGTGGGCGCCGAGATGGGAATTTGGGTCGGACTGTAGTCGGGTCGGGATCGCCGAGGCGGTCAAGGTGACCATTCACGCGAATCGGGAAATCCGGGTTCGAATCCCACTCTGGAACAAATTTTCTTGCCACCATTGAAATTATTTCCGTGTCTAGTTGCTACCGAGTAAGAAATCATTTCATTTTATTGCCTCATGTATACGTATCCGAAAGAATACACCAAGGCAAACCATTATGTATTGGGAGTCCAAAATAACACTGGCCTAGAATGATTTTTCATAAGTGTTACACGAAACAAGTTAGTTTTGTAAATGAACAAGAGAAAAGCTCTTTAAAGAAGGAGTGAATATTTTCAACGTTGACAACCCGAAGATTTTTCTCGGGATGCTGACTGTTCTCCGCATCAGATAACTCATGAACTGGTGCATGTGCTTTTGGTTCTGTATCTTATTGTTCCTTATATTTTTGTTTTTATTAATATTAGGCTTGTTGTCGTATTGGTGCAGCGCATCGCCGGGGTGGTTGCACAGTGCAGTCGGTCAGGGGGCATCTGTAATAACCTACTGTATGACCCGTAGGAATGTGACACAGAGATTGTGAATAAACTGAACTGACAGACACAAACCATCTTGAGAAAGCCTACTTCCAAAGTTTCCAGAACCGGCTTTAAATGATGCTCTAGGAGTATTCGCGTATAAAACTTCACTCACGCTGGAGCAGCGTATGATATACCATCGTTTGACCGTCGCACAGACTCCTGTATGGAGGACTAAGGAATAGGCATTCCTGGCGCTGAGAAGCAGCTGAAAGAGTTGATAACAAATAAATCGCCAGGTACTGATAAAATTCCTGTTCCATTTCACACAGAGTACTCTGCGGCAGTAGCCTCTTACTTAGCTTGCATGTATCGCGAGTCTCTAATTCAGCGTAAATTCCAAAGCGACTGGAAAGAAGCGCATGTGAATTCTCTATATAAGAGGGATAAGAGAACGGATTCGCTTTTTCCTTTCCTTGTCTGTTTCTTCCGCGTGGAGATCGTTTCTGTGCGAACGTCATGCGTCTCTCAATAGTCTAAGATTGGAAAGTTGGTGTTTCATTACAGACGTCCCGCAGGGACCGCTCTGTGGCGTGGGTGATGAATTCTCTTGTGCTGTAGCGCTTGGCACGAAGAGGTTCCTTCATTTTGGAGAACAGGTCGTAATCGTACTCACTAGACTCCACCCCCTGAAGGCCCCGTGTTCAATCCTGGGAAGATGCAGGGACTTTTCCTCTTTGTAATTCCTCCAGGACGGCCCCAGCTCCATTCAGCCTTCTATTAAATGCAGTCCCAGTATAGGCTTTACCTTTTCTTATTATTAAACTTTGTAAAGCATGTAGACTATTCCGTACGGAGTGAATATAGTGAGCAACTTTGCTGTCTCCTACCAAGTAATTTCCCAGTCTGTATGCAGTCTTAATTATTTCGAAGTTGCTGTCCTGACGGTCCTATTTGATCTTGTTTGAATGGCATTTCATTGCAATACTTTTACTTTAATCTTTGCTACTGTGTATGGTCCCTTGTGTAAATAAGTATGTTAATCATTATGTGGTATTCTCCAGTCCATACATTTCCTTTGAAATTTCAAGTCGAACATCATAAGCCAGTTATCTAGTGGACTAAACAGTTTCTGGGCATCCCAATCAATCTTTAAAAGTTCGCTCAAAGAACTGTGCTATGACGAAACCGGATATTATACACCAGCTACCAACCTTGTCTTTATGGAAATTTTTGGAAATTTCTGGTAAGGTCTTATGAGCCAAACTTCTGAGATCACCGGTCCCTAAGCTTACGTACTACTTAATCTAACTTAAACTAACTTACGCTAAGGACAACACACAGACCCGTGCCCGAGGGAAGCCTCGAGCCTCCGACGGGGGGAGCCGCCCGGACCGTGACAAGATGCCTGAGACCCCGCGGCTACCCCGTGCGGCTTATATCTGTGCAAAAGCTGTCTAACATAGTGACTGAGAAGGTGCCTAGTCTAGTGATTTCTTATGCATAAGTGCGTGTATTCTGAGTTTATGTATCTTTCCAGGGTTAATCAGGAAAAAAACACTTGGATCCATTTTATTTTGACCATCTTATAAATCACTGTGATATAAGAGCATTCATAAGTACTGACGTAGTTTATTTATTTAAGGTATCGTGCTCTTGAAAAATCATAAGCACATGAACAATTACAAAAGAAGAAATTATAAACAACCGGTTAAATGAACAAAAGGGAAAAAAAAACTCCGAGATCAGTGGCGAGGTTTTCCAACTGCTTCAGTGGCAATTAGGTGCGTTTCTTTAGGGATTCAGCGAGAGGATGTAGTGGGCAGTCCTGAACAAAATGTGGCGTCATGTGGTCCACCTCAGTGCGACCTCCGCGTTGAGAGTCTCAATATCTCCGACTGTGGAGAGTAGCAGCTGTTCTGCCCGGTCCCACACGTGGTGCACTTCAGTCTGCAACGGATGTCACGAGAAGGCCGAAGCCTGGAAGTTTGATAGCTGGGTTCTCGACTCGCAGGAAGGCTTTTTCTTGTTTGAAGATGATCGCTCTGTTTCTCGGCCAGCATGCTCTGGAACTTCTGCCTCCTCAAGTCCCGAACTCCGCAACCTGCCAAAAACTGCTATTACCGCGAGTAAACGAATTCCGCAACCAACAGCAGTTCTGTGATTTTATCTTGCCAGCACCCCACAGTCAATAACCCATATTGTAGGAGTGTTACAGTATTAAGCTAAAGAATACTACGACTCTTTTTACGAAATTATATAATGAACTTCGGTTGCTAGCACTAACTACATGGGTTGGATAAAAAGTAGTGGCGACGCTACTACGAGTATAATGCATACCAGACTTTATTAACAGGCATTCACCATATTACACGCCCTAAGTATGATCACCCCGCATCTCGATCACCGTCCCCTACACAGATGGAAGGCGCCGTACACCATTATCGCGTCCATTTCCGTCGATGTCGGCAAGGAACGGGCTGTGGCACGGATGATGTACTCTCTTGCGGTGACCGAAGAGGTTCCTTCACTTTGGAGAAGAGGTGGTAATCGCACAGACTCATTTCGGGTGAATACGGTAGGTGTTCCAGTATTTCCCATCACCAAGTACGCAGGAACTCATGCACGAGGTTCGCTGTGTAGCATCGCGCATTATCACTACAGTAGCAACAAATTTTAGTTTACCAAATTCTGTCCTAGCTGCTCACCTTTATTGATTTCAGACTTACTGAACTATTTTAGATGTATAGATTTTTCTCGATTCTGCCTGTGAAAACCCCTTAATTGTGAATGTTTCTCTCCCATACACTGGTTCCACACAACTTCATTATGAGATCTAATTTGATTAGGTTCCCCCCAGTCCCCATTTTTAAAAATTTTGCCAGGCACTACATCAGAACAAAACTGATTTGCACTTTCATTTTTCCAGATCTGATCAAGACCCAATCTTTCCATAAACATAACTCCTGATTCATCATTCATATCTTGTGCAAAATAATTCTTGCTTCAACATGTAAATTTACTGTAATACATTTGCTTACACCTGTGAAAATTTAACCACTAGGTGTCTGCATCACAGGACACCCCTCATTTCCAGACACACTCCCTAATTGTAATTTACTTATTCTACTGTTTTTCTGGCTAACTTCGCTATTATTCGTAAAAAATTTTACTTCATTAATATTTAATGTGACATTTACAGTTCCTGCAACAAAACATCATTATCTGCAGCTATATTCTGCACATTAGTCGGTACCACCAAAAACATCTGATAAGGGACCATTGCGTCTTCATGATTAACCTCACACTAAAAAAATCTACTACCTTAAATTGCAGCTCAACTTGTCACTTCACTTATCACAACAGATTTTGACTCATCATTGCTAGCCACAATATCTTCCTCTACATCAGCCAGACTTATCCTCATCTCAACATCCATAACGTCAGACTTTTGCCCATTCGAATCTGTTTCCCCGTTCAAGTCAGTCCCGACTGCATGAACTCTTGATGGTGGTTGGTGTTCTATTACATTAGATCTGATAAATACCCCCTCCCCCCATTTGACATCCAATTGAATTTGTCTTTCAAAATAATATCTTCTCCATATTTTAATCCGTGTTTCTTTATTGTCTGCCACACCATCTAAAAATTTCTCAAACATCGCGCTAACTTTGTTTTCAAATGACTTGAAATATTATGAAAAAGACATTCATTAGCATTTCCTTGCATCTGTAAACTCACAGGGTGATTCATAGTATCCTTGACTGACACAATCATTGGGTGATGTTTTGCTTTCCTGCTCTATCTCTGTGGGTAGCAGGACAGCTGAAATTACGAAATAATGCGCCTGCTGCCAACACCTAACTTCAACTGTGGTGACTGTGACTCTGCTGCTGCTGTTGCTTGTGTAACAGGCTACTCCAATGCAGTGTGATATGCCTCCATATTTGTAAGGTACAGCTGTGGTCTGCTACTGTCAGATGGTCATCATGTGACACTAGAATGATATTAGTGTGATGTGATGAGGTACAGTGTGGCAGCGATAGCGGCTGCAGCTCCAACTGGCGCTATGCCACGTCTCCCTGTTACTGAGTAGCTGACGACCACTCCAAAATGTTTCTCGTAGATCGTCGAAGTCATAAATAATCCTTCACTGCCTACGGGGTCACTTCACTGTGAACTACCCCGGAAGAGCTTCTATATCTGGCACTACGGAAATGTCATTCGTTAAAAAATCCTGATTTCGACTTTTTAACCCAACCCTCCCCAAAAAATTCTGTTAACTAATAGTTCGTAAGACTCCATGTGCACTTGCACAAATCGAACTCAGATTAAAATCGCTGTTTATAGGGTTTTCAAACGTGTGGTTGGATTTCTAAGAGTTGGTTATGCCAGAGTCTAACGGCCAACCAGTGCATTACCACATTTACTGTAAAAATCCAGTCACAAAGATCAAACTATTTGCATGTATGAATTTGTGGTGAAAAATAATGTTCGCTAGTCACTGAATTTTCAAGATTTAACGAAATGTCGTTTATTCAAAAGTTCAAATGTGTGTGAATCCCTAAGGGACCAAACTGCTGAGGTCATCGTTCCCTAGGCACATTCGAGAGGCGACTTTGTGCCACTCGTATATAATCACTGTCCTAGATCTCAAAACAGAACACTCCACTCATAGCGAACAAAATCCTGCCTGTTTAAGCCATGACTTTGACTTGAGACAAGTGCATACACTTCCACCAACTTCTGTAACATACTTGACAACTATAAAGTTAACGTTAGACACATGGATCACTTTGAATTAAATTTCCTCAGATTTCCATTGCTGTTCTTTGTATCCCTCTAACTTTAATAGTTCTGTTCAAGAATAACAATTTTGTCAAGGTATACATCACTCTACACAGTTTTGTTGGTAATAAATATAAACAATTAAAACTAAGTGCAATCATACGTCCTTGTCTATGTTTACTTAGTAATGATGCCACAACTGTCATTGTTTTATTTTTTCTTGGGTAAAAATTCATGTTTTTAGACACTGGATACACATTCCAACCCCGTAATTTAAAATAGGTAATATTTGTAAAAATGTATTTTGATCTCCTGATTGTGCTACCTGAAGACCTTTGTTAGTGAAAATCGCTTAAGTTATTGTCGAGATAATAATTTTCGAAGCTTATGGTATGCACAAAAATTTAATATTAAATGAGTACCACTATTTCGATCGAGGGCACATTGATACCACACCCCCCCCCCCCCCCCCCCCCGCCCCCGCCCCACACACACCAATCTTAAATTTTTCGTGATAACCTTCTTACTGGTTTCTCAGTAACTGGACGGGTTTAGTTTTTATTAGATATAGTCTTATTTAATATTTATGTCGATCACTCAGTTTAGCCTTGGCAGTCTCTCTCTCTCCACGTTTCTCACCAAAGGTCTGGACACGTAGGTTTTTGCGATCATGCGTCCGGAGCATGCATTTAAGTGGCTGCTGTCCTGTTATGGTAACATCACAACAAGAAGCCCACGCATGATCACATACACCTCCTTAACAGTTCGCTGTCATTCTTAAGCGTATGTACACTCTATGACTACTAGCACCGCATGAGATACGCAGTAAAGATGTACTAGGAAAGAAGCTAATTCCGCAGCATTCTGAAATAAAATCTAATTTGAATTCCGACAAGACTCCGTGCCTTGCTTGCTTAAAGCAGTTTGAATAGTTTTTCAGTATCGAGCGGTTCTTTTACCAATATGTCTGCCTCCATAGCTCAGTGAGCAACGTGTGTGCCTGTATGCGAAGGACCCAAATTCGTTACCCGGTGTTGACAGTGTTTTTTCCTCATTTTGTGGAGTGGAACGTGGTGCACTCAGCCTCGTGATGCCAGCTGAAGTGCTACTTGAGTAATAAGCAGCGTCTCCAATGTCAAAAACGGCGACAATAGGTGGGAGAGCGGTGTGCTGACCCCATGCCTCTTCAGGCCGCATCCAATGATGCCGTTGGCAGAGGATGACACGGCGGTCGGTCGGTCCTTATTGGCCCATGAGTTCTTTGTGTATATCTCTCATACATTGGACTGTGCGGCATCTTTATTCATAAGTACATTTCTAAATGCGGAATTTAGTATTTCTGCTTTCTGTCAACAGTCACCAGTCTCAACAAGAGACTGACCCATGAGACTCTGAAACATTGGTCTATGTCTGGCATTACTTCGTTGTTGACGGGTCATAAATTTCTTATCTGCCTACGGAAGTTTCCGTCTTCAAACTCTTATTCAGTTATTTGAGTGTGTATTTCGATATTAAAATAAAAACTGGCGAGGTGCGAATAGGACTCATGCACTGAGGCTTCGGTACGAACTTAATTATGTGTATAGACAGTTCATCCACTCCAAGAATCAAAGACCAAGACATTTTCGCCGCTTATCGACAATGACACTGGCAAGATATCGGTCCCAGTGATTTCAACACAATCGAGTATGTTTTAATTTCAACTTTGAAAGCGTTCAACAAATGACAAAAGAAATTTTTTTCCGACTGATGTAATTATAAATTAACAATTTTCTTCTTCTTTTCCTTTATTTGTACTGCAAAGCTTTTTTCTTGACAAGTTTCATGATTTTACAACAAGGGGAAGTATTCTGAAGGTTTTAAAGAGTGAGTTTGCGAGTATCAAAATATTTGACACAAATGACCGCAACTTTTGATTGCATTGACTTAGACGCTAACGTTTATTATACCGTCAAGTAACATAGAGCTTAGTATGTAACATGAATTTCAACTTGTCACGTCTATCCGTTCCTCAGAAAAACGTGTCTTAACAGTCGGACGGATACACTGTCTGATGACAAATGATAAATTTTTTTCCTGTGATATAACTACAAATTAACGATTTTGGATTTTTTCCTTTGATTGTAGTGTGAAACCTTTCTTTTTGACAAATTCCATGATTCTGGGTGAAAGCGGAGTACCCTGCAGGTTATGATGAGTGACACTTTTCGGAACATTGATCCAGGAAATAGCGATCTAAATTTATAATTTATTTAGCAAACACAGTCGTGGTCACGTATTAGTTGTTATCTTTTATTTGTGGATGACCGGTTTCGGTCCACTACATAGATCGTCATCAGATGAGTTGTAATTTTTTATTTGTGGATGACCGGTTACGATCTAACCTGATGATGATATCTTTAGTAGATCGAAACTGGTTATAAACAAATAAAATGTAATAACTTATACGCGACCGCTACTGTAATTGCTAAATAAATTATATGATAAGTGCGTATGCGAGTATCAAAGCATGAATGACCGTACCTTTTGACTGCATTGACTCAGAAGCTAACGTTTATTAAATTGTCAAGGGGCCACAGATCATAATCTGTGACATAAATATCGACTTGATGCGACTACCCGTTCCGAGAAGAAGGGCTTTGAATAATCGGACAGATAGGCAGCCAGGCAGAGAGGCAGACGGACCACAAAATGATTCTATAAGGGTTATGTATTTACCGTTGAGGTAGGAAGCCTGAAAAGAGCTTTTTTTAAAGCCTCGCTATTACTGAAACATTGAAAATGAGTAGGAAGTAACTGTGAGCATGAAATATAAACAAACAGCATGTGTCGCACATAAATCGGCGACAAGACCAGCTATTGTCCAGTTACAGAATCGTCGAACAATCACTGGAGTCACATCTATTAAATTTTAGCAGTACACGTATGGAGCGATTTAAAGCGGATCAGCTACACAAAAATAATCGTAGTAAAGGCTGAAACCAGACTGAGATGCATTGCAAGACTCCATGGGAGTTGTAGTCTATCCCTGAAGGATACAACTCTCATACGTTCGTTTGATAGACATTCGAGTATTGTTAATCAACCTAAGCTCCTTACCAGGTAGGATGGCTTACTCCTGCATGTATCTTGACAAATAACTATGAAAGCAAAATTAGATAGATTCGAGTAAATCCTTCTTTTACTATTAGCATATCCACAAGTAGCAACATTTAACATTACTAAAACTTTACTGTACTTTATTTGCCTCTTATAGCAAAATTTAACACAAGTTGTCCTTTCTATCTTTAAACATGATACACAACTGCCGACACTACCAAAAAACATGTAACCTTTCCGACCACCGACAACAGACCAAACTAGAAGACCCAGCAATGGTTCGCAGTTGCTAAATAAGTATGGGGATGGAGTGTACATCCTAACCTCCTTCTCCCCTCTCTATCTCCTCCTCCCTCTTTTCTCTGTCCATCTCCTCCTCGCCCCTCTGTCTCGTCTTTGCCTCTCCCCCTCTCTCTGTCCATCTCCACCTTCTACATCTACATCTACATCTACATCCATACTCTGCAAGCCACCTGACGGTGTGTGGCGGAGGGTACCTTGAGTACCTCTATCGGTTCTCCCTTCTATTCCATTCTCGTATTGTTCGTGGAAAGAAGGATTGTCGGTATGCCTCTGTGTGGGCTCTAATCTCTCTGATTTTATCCTCATGGTCTCTTCGCGAGATATACGTAGGAGAGAGCAATATACTGCTTGACTCTTCGGTGAAGGTATGTTCTCGAAACTTTGACAAAAGCCCATACCGAGATACTGAGCATCTCTCCTGCAGAGTCTTCCACTGGAGTTTATCTATCATCTCCGTAACGCTTTCGCGATTACTAAATGATCCTGTAACGAAGCGCGCTGCTCTCCGTTGGATCTTCTCTATATTTTCTATCAACCCCATCTGGTACGGATTCCACACTGCTGAGCAGTATTCAAGCAGTGGGCGAACAAACGTACTGTAACCTACTTCCTTTGTTTTCGGATTGCCTTCCCTCTCTATCTGTCTATTCCAGGTCTCCAGCTATTGGATTAGTGAGGACAGTAGTTTGAATGACGATATTTCGCATAGTTTTAATCTGCGATCGGGTAGAATTACAAAGTTTCGGGTGATTCAGATTCCGCAGTGGTATTCTAATCAGAAGCCGGTAGCCCACAAACACAATTTTCCTGTTTTCTTTTAAGACCGACTGCGAAGAACAAAACAAAAGACACACTGTTCCGTATTCAGTTGTCGTTTAAAATTATATACAAGGAGAAAGTATTTACATTAGGGAAACAATTTAGCTGTTGGCTTGAATGCCTTGCTACCGTGGTTAAAACTGACTGCCGCAAAGAAATCGCATATTTTGACGTCATTGCATAGCATTTTATTTCTTGTAGTTGACGTTAACGGAAAACCAGCACGTGCTGTTGAAAATAATAAGTATACTATGTACGTCTGAATGTTTATTACAGTATAACTGAAATAAATCGGTCAACAACTTTGGAGACTTTTGCTAACAACCTTAACTTTTTATATACTATATATAAATTGTGTCCACAATCACAGTTCAAGTTTCAAAACGCTGTGGGAACAGAACCATTGCTCAGAATGATTTCAAAATTGAACAGCATTTATATGAAGCGGGGAGTAACGTCAGAGAACAAAAAAAATCGCAATACGTGGGTTGTGGTTTGAGCTGCACTATGCACCATGCGTACCGTTCAATGCGCGTGTTTGCAGAAGTTCGGCAGTCTACAGTTGTAGCACTATCAATTAGGTATGCCCACCCACCACAACAAGGTCGTACCACATCGGAGGTGAAAAATCGCATAAAAAGCAAAATTACATCCATTGTCAACTGTCGTGAGACTGGCGCAAGACTTGGTCGATATGATGTCCACCGTTTTCTGCCACAAGCTGAAATCGAGAAACAGCATGTTTCACAACAGATCAGAATGTCTTGGGGGTCACGTTCAGAGAGCGTGAGTTCAGTTCGTATGCGTTCGTAATTGGAGCACTGAACACAACATCTTTCAGATAACCCCACAGTCAGATGTCACACGGATTAAGATCAGGTGATGTGGACGGCCAGGCTGTAGAGAAATGATGGCTGATAATTCTAGTAATTCCGAAATGCTTCTGCATACAATGGTCGTGCAATGAGCGGAGGAGCATAAAAATAATCCTACCCACACATCCACACTGTTGAAAGGTTGAAATGACGCTGGTGTGCAAAAGACTTTCAAAGCGTTTACTAGTGGCGGTACAGGTAACTGGACGCGCTAGGACGACCGGCGTAACCGTGCGGTTCTAGGCGCTTCAGTCTCGAACCGCGCGACCACTACGGTCGCAGGTTCGAATCCTGCCTCGGGCATGGATGTGTGTGAAGTCCTTAGGTTAGTTAGGTTTAAGTAGTTCTTACTTCTAGGGGACTGAGGATCTCAGATGTTAAGTCCCATAGCGCTCAGAGCCATTTTTGAACAAGCAAGACTCATCCCCTCGAAAAAATACGGCACTACGATAAACGATCCGATCAACTCGCACAACACAGTACGCTTTGCAGAATAAATCGATGCCGGTTGATGTGTGTTCGTACTTTCCGTTATCCATATTCCGCAATTCTGCACATTGACGTGTCCATGGAGATGGAAATGGGCTTTGTCTGTCCACAGAGTGTTCCACGGCCATTCATTGTCCAACTCCAAGCGAGCAAGAAATTCCGGAGCGAACGTTTCTCTTGCTAGCAAGTCAGCAGGAAGCAACTCCTGAACATCGGTGATTTGGTACGGATAGCAATGCTGGATGTTTCGTAGGATTTTATGCACCATTCTCGCAGGCATGTCCAACGTTTCTGCAATTCTCCGTGCGTGCACTGTATGTTTGCACACCACCAGAAAAAAATTTCCGAATTTTGTAATGACCCTTAGCAGACACCGGACCAGTGCCATTTTTCATACCCCTGAGTGTCGGAAGTCTCTGCATGACTGCAGGCGAAGGTCACCATTCTCGTACAAGAGCTTTATTAGCAGCGGGTGAACCTTTATGGTGACACTTATGTTGGGGGTCTCGGACAAAAACCGAAGAATAGCCGTGTGCCGCATGTCTATTGGTGTGCACATTCTACGATTACATCTACATCTACGTGATTAATCTGCTATTCACAATAAAGTTCCTGGCAGAGGGTTTAATGAACCACCTTCAAGCTGTCTCTCTACAGTTCCACTCTCGAAGAGCGCGCTGGCAAAACGAGCACTTAAATTTTTCTGTGCGAGCCCTGATTTCCCTTATTTTATCGTGATGATAATTTCTCCCTATTTAGATAGGTGCCAACAGAATGTTTCCGCAATCGCAATCGAAATTTCATGTGATGTTCTCGTCGCAACGAAAAATGCCTTTGTTTTAACGATTGCCACTCCAATTCACGTATCATGTCTGTGGCACTATCTTCCCTACTTCGCGATAATACAAAACGAGCTGCCCTTCTTTGATGTCACCCATCAGTCCCATCTGATGCGAATCCCACACTGCACAGAAGTTCTCCAGAATAGGGTGGACAAGCGTGGTGTAAGCAATCTCTTTAGTAGACCTGTTGCATCTTCTGAGTGTTCTGCCAATGAATCGCAGTCTTTGGGTTTCTCTATCCGAAACATTATCTATGTGATCGTTCCAATTTAGGATATTTGTAATTGTAATCCCTAAGCATTTAGTTGAATTTATAGCCTTCAGATGTGTGTGACTTATCGCGTAATTGAAATTTAGCGGGTTTCTTTTAGTACTCATGTGAATAACTTCACACTTTTCTTTATTCAGGGTCAAATGCCACTTTTCATACCATACAGATATCTTATCTAAATCATTTTGCAGTTCGTTTTGGTCATCTGAAGACTTTACAAGACGGCAATGACAGCATCATCTGCAAACAATCTAAGGGGGCTAATCAGATTGTTTTCTGTGTCGTGAATGTAGGTCACGAACAACAGAGGGCTTATAACACTTCCTTGGGGAACGCCAGATATTACTTCTGTTTTACTCGATGACTTTCCGTATATTACTACGAACTGTGACCTTTCTGACAGGAAATCACGAATCCAGTCGCACAACTGAGGCCATAGTCCATAGGCACGCAGTTTGGTTGGAAGACACTTGTGGGGAAGGGTGTCGAAAGCCTTTTGGGAATCAAAAAATATGGAATCAATTTGACATCCCCTGTCGATAGCACTCATTACTTCATGAGTATAAAGAGCTAGTTGTGTTTCGCAAGAACGATATTTTCTGAGTCCGTGCTGACTAGGTGTCAATAAATAGTTCTTTTCGAGGTACTCCGTAATGTTCGAATGCAGTATATGTTCCAAGACTCTATTGCAAATCAATTTAGTCCTATGGGCCTTTAATTCAACGGATTACTCCTATTTCCATTTTTGGGTATTGCTGTGACTTGAGCAATTTTCCAGTCTTTGGGTATGGATCTTTCTGTGAGCGTGCGGTTGTATATAAATGCTAAATATGGAGTTATTGTATCAGCATACTCTGAGAGGAACCTGACTGGTACACAATCTGGACCGGAAGCCTTGCTTTTATTAAGTGATTCAAACTGCTTTGCAACACCGAGGATATCTATTTCTATGTCTCTCATCTTGGCAGTTGTTCTTGATTGGAACTGAGAAATAATTACTTCGTCTTCTTTGGTGAAGGAGTTCCGCAAAATCGTGTTTAATAACTCTGCTTTAGTGGCATTGTCATCAGTGACTTTACCGTTGTTATCGCGCAGTGAAGGTATTGATTGCGTCTTGCCACTGGTGTGCTTTATATATGACCAAAATCTCTTTGGGTTTTCTGCCAGATTTCGAGTTTCGTTGTGGAAATTACTGAAAGCATCTCGCATTTGAGTACGCACTATATTTCGAACTTCTGCAAAACTTTGCCAATCTTGGGGATTTGGCGTTCTTTTAAATTTGGCATGCTTTTTTCGCTGCTTCTGCAACAGCGATCTTACTTATTAGTTCATGTTGTATATATATCTCAACTGGTGTCGATAATATCTCTCTGAAATCATACCACAACTTTTCTACCCTTACATGATCAGCTCGGAAGGATTGCAGACTGTCTCTTAAAAAGGCGTTAAGAGCATTTTATCAGCTTTTTTAAATAGATACACTTTGCGTTTCTTTTTGATGGTTGTAGGTGTTACGGTATTCAGCCAAGCAGCTACTGCCTTGTGGTCGCTAATCCGTGTGTTCGTCACGATACTCACTATTCGTACAGGATTATTTGTTGCTAAGAGGTCAAGTATGCTTTCGGAACCATTTACGCTTCGAGTGGGCTCATGAACTAATTGTTCAAAACAATTTTCTGAGAAAGCATTCGGTACAATTTGGGATGACGTTTTATGCCTGCCCCCGGCTTTAAACGCATAATTTTTCCAGCACATCGAGGGTAGATAAAGTCACCACCGACTATAATAGTATCAGTGGGGTACCTGTTTGAAATGAGACTCAAGTTTTCTTTGAACTGTTCAGCAACTCTATCTTCTGAGGTGGGGGTCGTTAAAGTGACCCAGTCCATAGTTTAGTCCGATTGTCAAGTATAACCTCTACCCATATTATTTCGCAGGAACTATTTACTTCAATTTAACTACAAGGCAAACCACTTCTGACAGCAATAAATACTCCACCACCAACTGTATTTAATCTATCCTCTCTGTACACTGTTAGATCCTTAGAAAAAATTTCTGCTGAGCTTATTTCTGTAACTATAACTATTTGAGCCTCAGTGCTTTCTATTAGGGATTGGAGCTCTGGTTCTTTCCCAATACAACTACGTCAATTTACAACTACAATACCGATCGTTTCTACGACTAACGTACTGTGTTTTACATGCCCTCTTTTAGACGGACGCCCTTTCTGTGGTTCCCTGAGGCCCTCTAACCTAAAAAACCGACCAGTCCCTTCCACACAGCCCCCGCTACCCGTGCAGCCGCTTCCCGTGTGTAGTGGACTCCTGACCTATTAAGCGGCACCCGAAAACCTACCACCCGATGGCGCAAGTCAAGGAATCTGCAGCCTACACAGTCACAGAACCGCCTGAGCCTCTGATTCAGACCCTCCACTCGGCTCTGCACCAAAGGGCCACAGTCGGTTCTATCGACGATGCTGCAGATGGTGAGCTCCACCTTAATCTCACAAGCAAGACTGGCAGTCTTTACAATTTCCTCTAGCCGCCCAAAACCAGAGAAAATGTCCTTCGATCCAAAGCGACATACGTCATTGGTACTGACATGAACCACCACCTGCTGTTGGCTGCACCCTGTACTCTTCATGGCATCCGGAAGCAGCCTTTCCACATGAGGAATGACTCCCCCTGGGTATGCACACAGAGCACACTGGCTTCCTACCCCTCCTTGGCAGCTATATTCCTAAAGGCCTAACGTTGGAGCTCCCACCTACCAGCAAACCAACCCTCTGAACATCAAGATCTTGAGGGCCAAGAAGCTTCCTCTGTAACAGGGTGAATGACTGCATCCAGCTCAGAGACATCATCAGCCACAGATCATCATCATCAGCCAATTCAATCATTAGATGAGTTGGCCTCTTCGAGTCGTGGATTGAGGTAGTCTTTCAGAAGTCTTCTCCAAGTGGGACGGTCTTGGGCAGTTCTCTGCTAGCTGTTACCAGCGATCTTCTTGACGTCTTTGTCCCATCTGTCTGGTGTTCTTCCTTTAGGCCTCCGGTGCTCTCTCGGACTCCACTCCAGTACTAGCTTCGTCCATCTGTTGTCTTTTCTTCCTGCAACGTGGCCAGCCCACTGCCATTTCAAGGAACCTACTCTCTCTAAAATGTCATTAATCTTCGTCACAGACCGGATGTCATCTGCCCTTTTCAGGCGTCCTTTCTTGTATAGCCCAGCATTGCTCTCTCCATGTCTCTCTCTGCTGTCCTAAGTTTCCCTTTTGTAAATGAGTTCAGTGTCCATGTCTCGCAGCCATGCGTCATCACAGGAAGCATGCATTGATCAAATACTGTTTTCTTCAGATTTACTGGCATTTTTGATCTGAATACTTTTGAATTCTTCCCAAATGCTTGCCAGCCAAGCTTGATGCGTCGATAGATTTCTGGCCTTATGTCTCCCTTCATATTTATAATCTGGCCAAGGTAGACATATTCACTGACCTCTTCCAGTGGACTGTTCTTGACTTTCACACCTCCAGCTGGGACCCATTTGTTGGATATTACTTTTGTTTTGGAAAGGTTCATGTTCAAGCCAACCAGCTGACATTCCGATGCAAGATCTGTAACTAAGTTTTGGAGCTCTGCGAAGTCTTTGGCCAGTAAGGTAATATCATCAGCAAATCTCAAGTTGGTAAGCCTTCTTCCATTAATTCTAAATCCCTTACCTTCCCAGCTCAGCTTTGACATAGCCATTTCCAATACAGCAGAGAACAGTTTTGGGGAGATGGGATCGCCTTGCTTTACACCCCTCATGATGCGGAATTCTTGAGTTGATTCTCCAATGTTAACATAAGCTGAAGAATTCTCGTAGATTTTCCTGAGCACTTCAATGTATGCTGCTCCCACTCCTTGCTCACTCAAAGCTTGGAGGACAGCTACATGGCTAACGGAGTCAAATGCCTTTTCAAAGTCAACAAAGGCAATGCAGAGAGGCAGTTGGTATTCGTTCGCTCTGTTTATTACTTCACTAATGGTCAGAATGTGGTCAATAGTGCTAAAATTTCTTCGGAATCCTGCTTGTTCTGTAGGTTGGGCTGAGTCTAGGGTGGAACTAATTCGGTTTAACAAGATCTTTGTGAAAATTTTGTACAAAATTGAGAGCAAGCTGACAGGACGGTAGTTTTTAATATTGTGAATACTTCCTTTCTTGTGTATCAAAATAATCTTAGCCTTGTTCCACGATAATGGGATTGAAGCATAGTGCAGGCAGGAAGTAAATACTTTTGCCAAGTGATTTATTGTTACCTCTCCTGCTAGTTTTAGGATGTCAACGCTGAGATCATCATCACCCGGCACTGTCCCCTTCTTCATGCTATCTAGAGCACACTTGACTTCCGATGGGAGTATATCTGGAACACTAGATACATCATTTAATTTAGATACACTCAAATTTTCCCTTGGATTGCTATACAAATTGCTATAAAAGTCTCTGATGAACTTCAAAACCGCCTCCTTTTCAGTGATTTGGCTCTCATTTACATTGAGTGCGATAATCTGCTTTTTACAGATTGTGAGTTTGCGTTTGGCTGACTTTAAACTTATCTTGTTCTCCAAACTTGCTCGTAAGGTGTCTTCAATGAATTTCTGTATGTCAGTTTTCATTTCTCTTCGCACTGCCTTACATAGTTCGGAAAACGCAACCATGTCACGATCGGTTTGGATTTTCATTTCTCTCCTCTGCTGTAAAAGGGTTTCAGTTTTGACACTGAATGTCTTTGGTTGTTTATTTTTTTGGCATAGGTCACCGACTTCTTGTGCACTTGAAACAATCATTTCCGCCAAATCACCATCTTTAGTTTCGTGGAACTTGCTTTGGAGGACTTCTTGGAATTTCGAGGAATGTTCTTCCAGGTTTTTGCGGTTGATTACCCTTCTCTTCCCTTTCATAGGTTTATTCCTTTGATTTTTTACATTGAGTTCGACCCTTGCTCTCACAAAACGGTGATCACTGCCAGTGTTGAACTGATTTAGCACTGATACGTCTTTTACAATCTGCGGAATATTTGACAGAATAAAGTCTATCTCATTTTTGACACTGAAATTTGGGCTCCTCCAAGTCCATTTGCGGTCAGGGTGCTTCTTAAAGAACGTAATCATGATGGACATACCGGCGTACTCAGCGAACTGGACTAATCTCTCACCTCTATCGTTTCGGTCGTCAATCCCATAGTTGCCCACCACTGTGTCGCCTTGTTTCTTGGTGCCAGCTTTTGCATTGAAATCGCGAATGACCATCTGGAAGTGACAATCGCTACCTTTTTTACAGGTGCTATCCAGACTTTCATAAAAGGATTCAATTTCTTCGTCATGGTGACTTGAGGTGGGAGCGTACACCTGAACAATCTGTATTTTATACCTATTCAACACCTTCAGGACCATTCGAGCTGTCCTGCTGGAAGTTCCTTCTAAGACAGATACTCTATCAGCAATATTATTGTTGATTAAGAACCCAACTCCATTGAGTTTTCCTTCTGGGTCACCACAAAAGTAAAATAAGTTGCCAGAGTGCAAATGGAGACAGTCTTCCCCTTTTCGGCGTACTTTGCTTAAACCAACTATACTCCAGTTGATTTTTATAAGCTCTTTCTCGATCTCTTCTAGTCTGTCGTTGCCTATTAGAGAGCGACAGTTATATATACAGACTTGAAGAGTCTGTATCTTCTTCTCAGCACCACTTGGTGTTTGGGACATCAGAGTTGCTCCCACCCGGAGATCCAACTGTGGGGCTATTACTCCGGAAAATTTAACATTAATGTCACACAACATAACTCGAAGGTGAGAAGCATAATCGCCACGCTTGCTTCAGAACGGATTGGGGATATAATTTCCAGGCCGCCCCTGACATGGGGTACAGACGCCTTTGGTAGGCCGCTCCACTGGAGTACAGACGCCACCACGCTGCTAGTTTTGGTACAGCCCGGGTATTTCATTTCCCCAGTGCCACCCATATCTGGGAGGCTTTCCCCTATCCGCCACCTGGGGAGGCGCCCGATGGGGGACTAGCAACCCCACACGGGCACAGATAACGCCCGAAATCTGTTCGTCAACCGAACTGGGGACAGGGGAGGCCCTACGATCGGCTCCTCAAAGAGTTTTTCGCTGCCTGCCAGAATCTGGAATGATCTCACACTCGACCATGGTTGAGGGGTCAACCTCAGTGCAGGAAATACCCGTGGCGGCCACAGCAGTGGACCGAACGGGGGACACGTGGGACGTGCTCGACGTCTCTCGCATTCCCGCGTTCGACCCTCCACAGTGATGCCCCTTGGCAGCAGCCTCAAGCTGTTTGACAGAAGCCAACACAGCCTGGAGCTTTGAGCGAAGGGTCACCAACACACCTTGCATCTGTACACAGCAATCACGGTTCCTATCCATTACTGCAGTCACTCCCGTTTGGAGCTTGTAAAAATATACAACAAACTAAAGGTGTACTCGCCTTCTTGGCAGAAAGAATGCGAGGTGCTCTGTCACTGATGGTCTATGGGTGTCCGATACTGAGCTGTACTAACCAAAATAAACAAAAGCCTGTATCCGTATGAGGGTCGATAGCAATGGCAGTACGGTACGCTACATTATTATTAAAATAAAAGCTTGTGACTAATAAGCACTTGAACATGCAAGAAATTACAAAAATAATCTAGTAGCTACACAGGTATTTGTAAATAAATAAGTCGCTTCTGCTGGAAGCTCGTAAAAGTATACACCAAACGAACGGTTACTCGACTTCTTAGCTGCAGGAACATGAAGT
Source organism: Schistocerca serialis cubense (assembly GCF_023864345.2). Lineage (NCBI taxonomy): Eukaryota > Metazoa > Arthropoda > Insecta > Orthoptera > Acrididae > Schistocerca > Schistocerca serialis. The sequence continues at coordinate 332,473,065 of NC_064644.1, read as the reverse complement.
GCTCTGTCACGGACGGTGTATGTGACTCTTTAGATGCTTATAGCCGTCTGATGCTTATAGCTGTCTATTAGTCAACCTTTCGTTAAACTTTTTTTGGTCCATGACGTTTCCCCTTACATCAATAATATACTGTTCAAATTTGACGTCATTCTGAGCAGTGTTCTGTTTCTACAGCGTTTTGAAACTGGTACTTTAACTATGGGTACCCTTTATACATTTATATGTCATATATACCGGGTGATCAGAAAGTCAGTAGAAGTTCGAAAACTGAATAAATCACGGAATAATGTAGACAGAGAGGTACAAATTGACACACATGCTTGGAATGGCATGGGGTTTTACTAGAACCAAAAAAATACAAAAGTTCAAACAATGTCCGACATATGGCGCTTCATCTGAACAGAATAGCACTAATTAGCATAACAAAGTAAGACAAAGCAAAGATGATGTTCTTTACAGGAAATGCTCAATATGTCCACCATCATTCTTCAACAATAGCTGTAGTCGAGGAATAATGTTGTGAACAGCACTGTAAAGCATATCCAGAGTTATGGTGAGGCATTGGCGTCGGATGTTGTCGTTCAGCATCCCTAGAGATGTCGGTCGATCACGATACACGCGACTTCAGGTAACCCCAAAGCCAATAATCGCACGGACTGAGGTCTGGGGACCTGGGAGGCCAAGCATGACGAAAGTGGCGGCTGAGTACACGATCATCACCAAACGACGCACGCAAGAGATCTTTCAAGTATCTAGCAATATGGGGTGGAGCGCCATCCTGCATAATCATCGTACGTTCCAGCAAGTATTTATCAGCCAGGCTGGGCATCATGTGATTCTGTAACATATCGGCGTACCTCTGAGCCGTCATGGTAGCAGTTACGTTTTGCTGTCCACCGCCATCTGTCGGACATTTTGTGAACCTTGTTTTTTTTTTGTTCTAATAAACCCCATGTCATTTCAAGCGTGTTTGTCAATTTTTACCTCTCTATCTACATTATTCCGTGGTTTATTAAGTTTTCAAATTTATACTGACTTTTTGATCACCCGGTATATTTGCAAGAAAATATGTATCCTGCGTCCATCTGAATGTAGCCCATGTCCGTCCAAACGTTTGTTACAATATCATGTAAAAATTTGAAATGAATCAGTGAAGAATTTTCGAGATTTTTGGCAACCATGTTAAACGTTATTGCCTTTAAATGGTAGTATAGATATAGCTCTTCGAAACGACACCGTGCAAATACTTTTCAGACATGGTTACTAACACAACAACGAAAGAACTGCGCGAGTCGGACTAATACAACACTCAAACAGACAAAAATGCCGTTACGTTTTGACGACACCTCACGAACAAAATAACAACATCCTTCCGGACGCTGAATCGGCACATGGATAAATTCACCGCGATTTTCAAGTCTCTCACAAAACGTTTCGTAACTCAGCCCATGACTGCCTTTCCTAACAAATGAGGAAATTGTGCAAGGGTAGTCGACATAGCTCTTCTTGAAAACAAGTGATAACTGCGTGCGCGGCTGTTACGCGGGATCTGCTTATCGGATCTGCGAACGCATATCCCTCACCGCAGCTTAACGCTGGATTATCGAGACAATGGCAAGTAATTCTTGTCTGGCACTGCTGGGTCCTTTGACTACCTCATCATGACAGAGCAGAAACAATCCTATTGCTCTTCATGTGTCAGTATTTATTTATCTGCTGTCATTATACAGCTCTATCTCGCAAAAAAGTGTTTCTCAAATCTCTGTTTCGCAAAACATGTCACGAGAAGCTATATACAGAGAGGTCCAAAAAAATGTATCCACTGCTTAAAAGTCCATAACTGGCAAACTAATTTACGGAGGTGTCTTATCTTTGGTAGTGTAATACACTACTGGCCATTAAAATTGCTACACCGCGAAGATGACGTGCAACAGACGCGAAATTTAACCGACGTCAATTAGTTTGCACGTTTTAAACAGTGCACACATTTGTTTGGACCCAAGTTGTAGGTTTATTTAGTTCACATCTCTAGACTAATCGGTAAATAAATGAATCATTGTAAACATACACTACGAACAGCTAAAACTGCTGCGTCATGTGACTGACCTATTTATTTATTTCGTGGCAAGAGCACGAATTATTCGACTAAGCCGGCCGCAGTGGTCTAGCGGTTCTGGCGCTGCAGTCCGGAACCGCGGGACTGCTACGGTCGCAGGTTCGAATCCTGCCTCGGGCATGGGTGTGTGTGATGTCCTTAGGTTAGTTAGGTTTAAGTAGTTCTAAGTTCTAGGGGACTTATGACCTAAGATGTTGAGTCCCATAGTGCTCAGAGCCATTTTTTATTCGACTAAGCGAGATCTATGCCCAGCTTTAGTGGGAATAAACTTGGTCACGTAACTAGATACGGCCACGATGTATCCTTACAAAATCCAAGAAGAAGTTACAAACGCGTCACAGCCAGTCGGACAAATTTGTTTTAATACTTCCTCAGAACTTTACCTGATTTGTTGTGGGTGCTATTTGAAGCACAATTAGTTGTCTTTTGGTTTATCAATAGAATTTCATAAAACCAAAACTATGTTTTCTAGCGTTATGCAATATACAGGCACTGCTGCCAACATAAAATTGTCAGTGCTTAGAATCTTATGGAAAATTCCGTATTGCGAAAATCTGTTCGCGGCATACATAGCTTTTAAAGAAGTTTAGTAATGTATACAGGTTGTTTCAAAAATACTTTTGCAAACTTTGGAAGCAGGTTCCTGACACCAAAACAAGAAAAAGAATTGTCTAGTAAACATGGGCTCTAAAATTTGTATCTTCAGAGCTATGGGCATTGTTCAGTACATGAGACGCGTATCACTGTAGCGAAGATGAACAGATAGTCATAGCTCTTAACTTATGCATTTTAGAACACATGTTTACTGAACTTTTTTTTCTTATTTTGATCCATACTACGTACTCGCAAAATATGGAAAACAAAGGGATTGCAGTAGAAGAGTTGTATTTCACAGATCGAAGATGAAAAAGTGCTCAAAGCTCTTAAGGTATGGGTTTTAGAGCCCATGTTTGCTGGGCCATTTTTGTATTCTTTAGGTATAAAGGACCTGTCCTCAAAGTTTGCAAAAGTATTTTTATTTTTTCTCGTGTTTCCAGCCGCGTCAAGTTATTTATAATCCATGAGCTGCGAAAGCATGCATTCGCAAACCTTGTTTAATGCACTATATACATTTTTTCAAGAAATAATCTAATATGAAATAATAACTACCCTAAGTTAATTACGGTCACCAATTTCGTTTAAGAAAGAAAAAAAAAGAACTCTGTCACACTTCAGAGGAGAACTACTGCTTTGAAAGTTGAGTCTTGCTCGCCACGTGAACCTTCTGTAATGTCTTTATGGCGGATGATCACTTTGTTATTTGACAAAAGTAGTTACTCATTTAGTCTCCAGCAGATAAAAAACAAATATCATCTATTTACAGTTACAGGACGCGCATCAAACACGTTAATCATCGTAATTATTTTCATGATAATTTCATAATTAATTTTTGAAAAATGTCTTTTACAAGACCAAACAACTTACTCAAAGTTGTGAACACTACTACAGACATATCAACATATTTTACGAGGTACACATTACCCTCTAGTATCATTTACAACATAAGAAAAATAAATAGTTAGATACTGTAATCTCTTCTAATTACAGTGCTCTGTATTATTACAGATATGGAGGAGTTCGCATCTAACCCACATTAACAGGTATGACATTTTTATATTATTTATTTTTAGATGACATATTCGTACTGTTAGTGTCAGTGTGTAATATTCTTGTTGTATCGCAACTGCATCCGACGCTAAAAACGTTGTAAATACCGGGTGGTTATAATTAAGTTGACGGTGTGCCAAGTGATGCAGTGCGGGTTTGTATATGTTCAGTAATCGGTGTATTCTCAGCGCAGGCACCAGATAAAAATATGGCGCATAAGCACCAGAGTATGGTATTAGTGCAGGAAAAGGGGAGGAGCCATCAAACAAATGATGACGGTGGTTCCGGCACTTTTGTTGGGATATGGTCACAAGTTAAAAAATGTGTTGAATATGAATGAAATTAACACTCTGCAGCGGAGTGTGCGCTGATATGAAACTTCCTGGCACATTAAAACTGTGTGCTGGACCGAGACTCGACCTCGGGATCTTTGCCTTTGGCGGGCAAGTGCTCTAATAACTGAGCTACCCAAGCACGACTCACGACCTCTCCTTACACCTTTACTTCCGCCTGTATCTCGTCTCCTACCTTCCAGACTTCACAAAAGCTCTCCTGCGAACCTTGCAGAACTAGCACTCCTGGAAGAAAGGAAATTGCGGAGACATGGCTTAGATTCTCTGCCTCGTGATGACTGGGTGTTGTGTGATGTCCTTAGGTTAGTTAGGTTTAAGTAGTTCTAAGTTCTAGAGGACTAATGACCATAGATGTTCAGTCCCATAGTGCTCAGAGCCATTTGAACATGGCTTAGCCACAGACTGGTAGATGTTCGCAGAATGAAATTTTCGCTCTACAGCGGAGTGTGCGCTGATATCAAACTTCTTGATAGAGCACTTGCCCGCAAAAGGCAATGGTCCCGAAATCGAGTCTTGTGTTCCACATGGTCTTATGTCTGAGCAAAATGCTGCATCCCTAAAACGGCACGGTGGACAGTTGCTTCCAGCATATCCAGTATAATCAGAGTGGTTTGTAGTAGTATGCTATCCTTCAAATTAAGAAGAGTCCAGATACATTCCTGACAGACGTGATTTTTCATATATTCCTAGCAGCAGAAGTCACATGGGTTTATGTGGAGGGATCTGGAAGCGACCCATGTCGAAATTGCCTAGAGATGATGCAGTCATTACCAAATGTTTCTCAAAGCAAGTTGTTCGTCTGACAAGCGACTTGTGGCGTCGCCTATCTTGCATGAAACCAGTGGTGAGCACACAGCTGCGTTCTTGCGAAGCTGGAATGACATATTGCACAAAGAGGTTCTTATATGGTCACTTAAGCTGAGTGCAGTGAATGTTCCTGCACAACAAGTGGCAGAGTAGAGCCCCATATGCGACAGTTCTGTGCATTCACAGTATGGTGCAGAGTAAGACGTGCCTCATTCATCCAAAGAATATTCTCCAGTCACATATCATCCATTTTCATGTTGCAAAAGAAAGAAGGGCAAAGTCACTGTGTCGTAGCGTATATGAGAGCTTCATTTGATGCACATTCCCAATCTTGTAGGGATACCTGTGTAAAACGTGCCACAAAATGTCTTGAACTGTTGATCAGAGGAGAAACAACTCCCGTGACACAAGTCGAACACTGGCTGCAGAACTCGAGGCATATGCAGCACATTCGGCTACAGCTACATCAACTTCATCAAAAACTGCCACGGGAATGGCCACCTCTCTCTCCGGGCTGCGCCACCTATTGCATTTCTTTTTCAAATTTTCTGATCGAATTCCTTAGCTCATTTATTGACATGGGACCTCATCGCAGCTGTTTCTGTTGACACTATTCTCGCAATGCAGAACTGATATTACTGTCGTTCTAATAAAACAACTTTACCAGCAGTGCACCGTCTTTCTTCTGAACAGCCATTGCTATTTGGGTGCAAAACTTCAACCTTCTTAACTCTTTACACCGACAGTCACTTCACAAAAGAAACCAACTCGCGTCGCCAAGCGACAAACCACATACTGACTTCAAAACAGGAAACGTTTCACACTCTGACGAATTACACCGCCATATTTTCACCTAAAGGGACTTTTATTTCTACTAGTGTGTCCACGAGCGCGTCGTTTAATGAACGTACCTACGATGTTTCATTGTCATGCAATGTAAACAACCCGCACTGCAGCACACGGAACACCATCAGTTTAACTATAACCACCCGGTATTTCGGTTATAGTGTGCGAGACGTCAGACGGTTAAATGCATGTCCATCAACAAATGCAATACAGGCAAAGGAGAGACAAATGTGCTAGTATCGTCAAATTATCTTAAATAAGGTGCAGTGTAAAATAATAGCAACATTATTAAATAAAGTAATAACAGCGTTGATTCGTTATCCCCAAACTTATTCGTCAACCTGAGAAAAAAAGAAATAATGATAATGTAACGAACACAATCACAAACACAAACACACACGCACACGCACAAGCGTACACATACACATACACACGCACACGCACACGCACACACGCACACACACACACACACACACACACACACACACACACACACACACACACACACGGTGCTTTCAGTGGAAAAGAGAGTAATCGATACATCGTCGTTACATTGCTATGCAGCGTCTGCTAGAACACAGTCTCTCTCGCAGCCTTGTTCGGTAAATTCGACCACGCTCCAGTTCAAAGAAGTCCATCTCCTTACCTGAACAGATATGGTGTAAGTGGAAAGTTGAGGTGGTAAATACATCCTTTTTTATGGATTTATCATCAGGAAAGTGAGGGAGAAAAGTTACATATAAAAAAAAGATGTCGTCGTCGAAGCTGTCTGCCATACAGGACCTGAGTTCGATTCCCAGTTCTGGGACAAAAAGAAAGGGCCAGCGAGGCTGATTGCCATGACTGGCTCAGTATATTTGCAATGTCAAGAAACCCAACAACGGCTGGGTGAGTGATGTACTGATCACATGTCCCTCCACACCGTTTCGAATGACGTCATTGGTAAAGGAAGACACGGCAGTCTATCGGATCCGACAGACCCGTCTATGACCAGAACGTGGAGTTTTATCTCCGTTACCTACACTATCAATAAATGTTGTCACAGTGATAAAGTGTCAGCAGATTGCCAGACAGAGGTGTTGGTTAATGCTTCATTGTTGTGTGACGCAGCGCATTCGCTTGAAGACGGGTACCGTGTGATAGCGTTCCACTTGTAAGAACACTGAAGTGAACGGTATCACTTCGTCCTCTCTTTTATTCTTGAAATTTTCCCCGCGTACTAGATAGGGTGAGTCAGGGGGAGAGGTACATGCTTTGTGCAGGAGGTGGTAGTATTCGT